>NC_138385.1:71548579-71568285 GCF_054177405.1 Leptonychotes weddellii
CTCTTTTTTTTTTTTTTTGAATAAATAAAATCTTTTAAAAAAAAGAGTAAGAAAATGCTCTACAAAACTCTTTAGTTCTAGAATCGCAGAGTCAGAAGGGACTGAAGGTCAGCCACACCCACTGGATAGGGTGACTTCCCCTTTATCATCCCTGCCAGGTTCCTAGTCCAGCTCTTCCTAAGGCCCCTCCTCTGCTGAGGGTCTCAGTCCACTTTCTACATGGACTTTTCTGACCCACATGTCAGACAACAGTCAGGTATCTCTGTGCTTTCTTGCCTTCTCTCTGCTTAAATATGTCCAGATCCTTTAATCCCGGGGTACCTGAGCCCCCCTCACTACCCTGCCAGCTGTTTCTCCACAGGCTGACTTTTTCGATAGCTTGGCCACATCCTGGAGGGAGGATAATGATGGATCAGGTATATTCATTAGAGAGTGAACTGAGAGATACAGTATAGGAAAAATAACAATAAAGAGGACTTGGTACAAAAAGCTCACCGTTAAGATCATATTTGTTTTTAAGCTTTCTTTAAAGATTTTATTTATTTGAGAGAGAGAGAGAGAAGGAGAGCACAGAGGGAGAAGCAGATTCCTTGCTGAGCAGGGAGCCCCTTGTGAGGCTCAATCCCAGGACCCTGAGATCATGACCTGAGCTGAAGGCAGATGCTTAACCGACTGAGCCACCCAGGCACTCCAAGATCGTATTTTTTTTAAATGAAGTCATTCCCTCCTTTTCTTGTTTTCTCTTTCCCATTTCTATTATTTATTCCCTATGATAAGCCAGACTTCTGTGGTTTGGTCTATGTTGTGACAACCCCGTTACTCCTGTCTTCCAGCCAAGTCCCCTCCGCAATACCTCTCCCCCCGCTCCCCAACACCACGACATCTTCCTGGATACCTGGCCTGCAAGTTGTCTTTGTTGCTGTTTTTGATTCTTCTACACTATTGCTAGGTACGAACCGGGTCACCTCCACATAGTTCATGACTGATTTGTAAGGTCTTCATGCATCTGCACTAAACATCAGTTATGCCTTTGAAAATCCTGGTTCTTCCCATTTGTAAAAACATCAGAATGGTCACCACCCCACTCCCCACTGCCACCTCCAAACATTTGGTATGTCATGGTGGGGGGCAGCAAAAACCCACACAAAGTACTCCAAGGACTTTTTTTCAGGGGACTCAAATTCTGAGAATTGATAAGACCGATTTTTCAGTGTCTTCTCCTGCAAATACTGTTCAGAATGTTTAAAAAAACAGAAGGAACTAAAATACGAATAGAAAATTTCTGGTCACTTCTAGCCCCTTGTCATAGAGACAGGTCAGGATGTGACAACATCAGGTTTGGGAAGATTATTTCTACTGCATGAGAAACTGTACAGTGTAAGTAGGAGAGTTACTACTGGCTTGAAATGTAGAAAGTCAAATACAGCAATATCATTAACTTGGCTGTGTTCGGGTAGCAGGGACCTGGAGGGCTGGGGTAGAGATAGCCAAGTTACCTAGTCTGAAAACACATCTGGCTCATTTTTTTTTTTTTTTTAGATTTTTATTTATTTACTTGAAAGAGACTGAGTGTGAGTATGAACGGGGGGAGAGGGGCAGAGGGAGAGGGAGAAGCAGGCTCCCCACAGAGCAGGGAGCCTGACTCGCGGGGCTCGATCCCAGGACCCTGGGATCATGACCTGAGCTGAAGGCAGATGCTTAACCGACTGAGCCACCCAGGTGCCCCTCACATCTGGCTCATTTTATGTGAACCTACTATTGATATATCCTTCTAGATTATGTAAATAGATCTGGACTAAAATCTCCAAAATATTAATGTTATATGGCGGATTTGGCAGTGTGTCAGCCTGGGCATACAAACTGTCATCCCTAAAGAGCTGTCGTTTCAAATTACAGTTTTCAAATTGAGGAACATAGAGGCATGGAAAAGTTAAAAGCTTTCGCTTATTCAGAGTGCTCTTGAGATAATTTATTTGGAGAACCCCCCCCCCAAGAAGGTTGTGCTGGCGCAGAAGACACTGTCCCATAAATAGAAATGAACTTTGAAAAATGTGACAGTGTGATAAAGACACTATTCTCCTCGAGCTCCTGTGTGTGGAATATTCTGTAAGGGTACTAAAATCATCGGGTGCTACTTGCCTATCTATAGAATATCTGTAGATGAATAGATATACCGTGCCTTTCTCTTTAGATGGCCAAGTTTTTCTCATGGTAATATTTAGATTCCACGAATTACTAAATAGATCGGATTCAAAAACATGGCATAAAAGGAAGTGCCTTTCTATAGGAATCTGGTTAGAGCTGCACCCTGACTACAAATAACTGAGCTGTGTTCTTGCTCTTTACGTACATTCCCAAAAAAACTGATTTCATAGGTTTTGGTCCATCGTTCTCTCAACCTGACTTCTCGTAAATTCTTAAAACGATGAGGATCCACTTATTTCAGCATAAGGAAGTTCAGACATTTTGTCCAGCAACTCTCTTCGCACCGAAAACTATTCTAAAAGAATGCCCACTTTTTCCCGACGGTTTGTTGTTGCACGCAGCCTTCCCCTTGGAAAGCTCGGGAGAGGTGAAACTCATTTCTGAGCGATTGTTTTCATAAACTCCGTACTTGGCTTCTAGCACTGAAGGCTAGATAGTGTGTAACCTGGTCGCTACCCAGTATTAGCCACGTTGTTTTCACACTGCTCTCCAAGGGCCAAAGATTATCTCACAGAAGCTCCGAAATAATTCCTGTTTCTGAAATTCATGTGTAAAAGGAAATTTTTAAAGGGAAGAGGGTGAGACTCAAGTTCAAACCCTTAAGAATTTTTGTACAGGATTATATTGATTAACAGAAGCTCTCAGGCATCTTCTGGCAGCTGTGTGAGAGAAGGCAGTGGTTATAATTAATTTTCAGTGAGCGCCGCATATTTGATAATTGCTCTGATTCACGCTATTATATTCCTCTTCCTTCATCCACAGCAAAACAAGCTTAATTTGATTCATACCCTTAGGAAGAAAAAAAAGCCTAAGATTACTCACATGGCTGTGATTCAGCTCTTGGCTCCCACCTCCTCCTCCTCGTCGTCCTCCCCCCTTTCTCCCACCCTGCCACCCCCATACTCACTCCCACTCAGTGGCGTTGCCATCAGAAAACTGAGTCAGTTCGTTCTTTAACATGGGTGGGGAAAGAAGACAACTAATAAACTTTTCTGAGCAAAGTATACACTGCTTAGATCTGAAAATCGCTGCAGGAAGATGGGCAGTGCGGCTGCTTATATAACATGAAAAGCATGGAACAGAGAGGCAAGCTCTCCAGGAGAAATATTCAGATTGCCTGATATAAGTCTAGATAGAGTTGTTGTGTGTGTCCGTAGAGGTGTACCCATACACAGCCACGT
Source organism: Leptonychotes weddellii (assembly GCF_054177405.1). Classification (NCBI taxonomy): domain Eukaryota; kingdom Metazoa; phylum Chordata; class Mammalia; order Carnivora; family Phocidae; genus Leptonychotes; species Leptonychotes weddellii. The sequence goes on from NC_138385.1 coordinate 71,551,966, forward strand.
AGGCAGGTTTCTTTTTTTTTTTTTTAAGATTTTTTATTTATATACTTGAGAGAGAGAGAGAGAGCGTGAGCGTGCGCACAAGGAAGGGGGAGTGGGAGAGGGAGAAGCGAACTCCCCGCTGAGCAGGGAGCCCTACTCGGGACTCAATCCCAGGACCTTGGGATCATGACCTGAGCTGAAGGCAGATGCTCTACCAACTGAGCCACCCAGGCGCCCCCATCCCCATGTAGGCAGGTTTCTATGAAAATTCTGTAATATTGGGACTCTCACATATACTGTATACAAAGGTAGTCTTCTGGTCTCAAAGGATACTTTGTTATAATCAAAAAGTGAATCTAGCAGCTGTCCAATGTTTTTGATCGTCATAACGCATAGGTGATAAAGTTGCTTTGCAACCTTCTACCTCCAAAAGAGCAATGTGACTTGGAAAGCCTCAGACTGTTGGGTTTCCTGCCCCGCCCCCCCTCCGACCCCGCCAGAGTTTTAAGATTGGTAACCAGGGATGGCAGCTCACCCTTCATGGTGACAAACATTACTGAGGCAGCAATTTCTCTTCATTCCTTGGGTTTTCTCATTTATTCCCATTCTCCAGATGAAACAAAAGCCTTGGTGTGAAATGAGATGACTTTCCCACGTCCCCACAGGTGATGGTCCCAGAGCCAGTCCTGGGACCCAGGTTGTTTGCACCCTGACCTGTAGTTCTGGTTTGTGGGAACCCGACACAGTTGGATCATTTGGTATTTTAGCGATTGCCTGGGGACAGGAGTGGTAGCCGAGAGGAAGTTCTCTGCTGGAGCTCCAAACCTGTCTTTCACTGAACTGTTGAATCAGGTCTCTGTGCATCTTGGAACTGACACGCAGGGGAACAAAATCAAACCTTCCCCCCAAACTCTCATTTGTAATCCTAACCACCTTCTCTCCATTTTGCTGGCTTTCCCCCTCATTATGTTACCATCTGTCTCACAAACGTTGCCTGGATAAAACAGGTCAGAGCAGTTGCTCACCCTCGAACAAAACATAGAATTACTTCTTGTGTCCCCCAGAGCAGTGTCGAGCACCATCTTTGAGGAGTCCCATATCTATAAAGTTCGCCTGAGCCTCAGAAATGTCTGGTGCTGTCCTTTTTATCATTCTTCAGATATGTTAGATGCTGGCTGGAAACGATTAGCTTGAATTTCTTCATATAGTTTTCAGATGGAAACCCATGTAGTTTTCTCCTTTAAGACATGAAATTTCTTAATGAAAGACCACATAGGAGAGAATGCATACTGAGGGTTTTTTTTTTTTTTGTACCCCCTTCACACCCTCCATTCTTTGGTTTTCCCTTAGGGTAGCTATCGTAAAGTTTTATGTCCTGTGACCCCGTAGAGAGAATAAACAGTGGATCTCGGGTACTTTTTAAAAATGTATTTAAATTCAATTAGCCAATGTATAATACATCATTAGTTTTTGATCTCAGGTACTTTTTCTGAGCCTGGGACCACTTCCTCATACCTCTGTTTGCGGGCCCCCTGCCACACCCCCCTCGCCCCCCAAAAGAACCATAGCATTCGCCCTGGTCTTGGACCCATTCACCTTCTTTTCTGGCTGATGAGTTTCCACGTCTTGACCCATCTGGGCTGACTGGAATGGAAGTTCTTTTTGAATGTCTTCCCTGGCTGGTCCTGACCCGATTCTGTACTGGATTTTGGGAATTCCGAGAAGTTGAAGCAGAAAGACCCAAACAGATGTCAGGTGTAAAATCAGGGGAGTATTTTAAACCACTGAAACTTTGGGAGCAAAAATATGGCTTGGTGAGGTGTTTGTCATCATTGGTAAAATAGGTTACAAGTGATTCTTTAAACAAAAAAAAAGTTACGGAACTGTATTTTTCTCGTGCAGAAATGTGGTTTGGGGAATGACTAAGGTGTATATTACTCTAAAGTGATGGCGCAAAGAGCATCCAAAGGGTAGAGATTAGGTGATAATGATAATAGAAAAGCCAGCCTTTAGGGGTGCCTCAGTCGGTTAAGTGTCCGACTCTTGATCTCAGCTCAGGTCTTGATTTCAGGGTCATGAGCTTGAGCCCTGTGTTGGGCTCCATGCCCTCAAAAAAAAAAAAAAAAAAATAGAAAAAAGAAAAGCCGACCTTTATATAGTGTTTACTGTCTGTCGGGCAAACACTGTGTTCAGCACTACGTATATTATATTTTTAACCCAGGTACCACAGCTAGGAATGGTAGAGCCAGGATTCGAATCCCAGCAAGTCTGGCTCCAAGCTTTTAAAATGTTATAGATTCTTTTAGATGCCAAAGTTTTAGGTGTTTGATTTTTATTAACGTTCTGTTTTCATAGTCTGTTTTTATTTCCATTGAAAGCCATGTAATTATAGATTTTATGTTCTCTGTGTGTCGTAGGAAGGTAACTTTCTTTAAGCCAATAAAATTTTACTCAAAAAAGTCAGTGGCTAGATTAATACATCCCTTTTGAAGTATGAATACATTTTAATAACCGAGAACTATGTCCCCACAGTTAAAATACCAAGGCTTCAAAAGTGTAATTGGGAAATGCACTTCTTAATTGTAGTGTGTGAGTTTAATTTCCGAAAGTCAATTCTATATGTAAATTTAATGTAGGGTTTATTCCAGTAAAACCCTATAGGGAATCCTTTTGAAAAGTGAATAGTCAACTCCTGAATTAACTCTTTTTCACTGTTTTCAGTGCATGTGCTCTTTCTCTGGCTTCGTCTCTCAATTTGAAAATTAGATATTTGAACAGTTTTATATATTCTAGAAATAGAATGTATTTTCTATATCGTAACAAAATAAGTTCCCCATCAACAATAAATGCCAAGCCTCAGTCCGGGCAGTTGCTGACTTTGCTCAAGGTTAAAGGAAGTATGCTGAAAAGAGATAACTGTAGTGAAACTGCTCAGGCCGAGCCTTCCAGATTTTTTGTGTGGGGAATTGCACTTCTTATTACTGCGTTCTTCCTGTCTGCGTAATACCTGGGAACAATTTATTCCATGTAATGCCACTCCCATCTTGGTAGTAAACTTTTTCCTGAAGAGGAAGACTTTTAGGCATGCCCATTTATTTAATTGGAATTTTCACAGATGACAGTTGATGATTTTCAAGTTTTTCTTATGCCGCTCGTAGCAGGTTGGGATTAAAGGACTGTACAGATCTGTGTGAGTGAGTGAGTGTGTGTGTGTGTGTGTGTGTGTGTGTGTGTGTGTGTGTGTGATGTGGCTGTATTGTACGTGTGTGCTTGAGCGAGTCACTCAGGTTAGAATGTGAATCGCAGTAAATGCAAAAGTGAAAGCCTCAACGTGGCTCTCATGCTCCCGACCACTTCCTGAAGAACCTGCCACGTGGGCCCCAGACTTGGACTTGAACTTGGGTCCTCAGGACAGAAAGAGTCTGAGTCCCCCATGGTAGAAAGCCTCTCACAGACCTAAAGGTATAAAACCTGTTGACTGCTGTCGTGTGAACTCAAACGTTTGGTTGCCTCAGTTGTAATAAAAATTTTCAGTGGATAACTCTAAAGTTTTAAATATTTGGGAATAGAGCCAGAGCTTTGCCATACCTTAAAAATAATCTTGCAACTTTCTCATTTACGGGATCCCGTCCTTTGAAACCCATTTAGAACGTGTGTTCTGATCCTGTAATGTACAAGTTATAAAGGAAAAATGTGAGCTTGTCAGATTAACTACAATCACCAGTCTAATAAAACTGAGTCACAGCCAAATGGGCTGCACTTAGGCTACCCTCCCGTTCTAGGGAAAATGTGGCTGGGGGAGGCTGTGTGAGTCATCACCTGGTTTGTTTGACATACGCTTCCTTCCATAAATTGGGAATGGGAAGCAGCACAGTGTTCTGGGCTTGCCTCGGAGAAAGAGCTGTTGCAGTCTTGCATGATCAAAATAGGGCCTTTAGGTTTGAAGGATGAAGTTGAGCCCATGTTCTGGCTTCAGATGTCAGGGGGAAGGGGAGAAACTGACAGATCCAAACAAAGAACATTTGTAAGTACCATTGGGGGGGGGGGCGGCGGCGGCAAAGAAACGGTAGGAGGTTTTCACAATTGAATTTTTCCTAGGACATAAATATTTAAGAAATAAATTGGAGGTGTTAAAATAAAAACAGATTGGTAGCTAGTTCATTGGGTGGGGGGCTCATTTACTTAGTAAGAATGTTCTTGATGTAAGCAGACTAAAATGATTACATGAGACAGAGAGCAGGGGGGCGGGGGGAGACCTAGATATGATTTGGTAGTTACCATTCAAATCTGCAAATTTGTCATGACGGTGTTTAATTTTGCCGGAGCTACCCACCCATTTTGAAAGAAAAGCACTTTGATTAAGAAACTTTTTCGTGGCAAACTTTGAATCTCCTTCAGGGGTATTTTGAGGGGATGGGAAGAGAGGGGACTTATGTCTCTTACACATTTTCCTACCGGGTTTTGTGGAGAGAGGTTCCCTGGAGCCTTTTAAAATAAAGCCATTTTGAATGCAAAATTGTCGGGGAGACTGTAGAGGAAGGGAGGAGTATATTTATAGCTGAAGTGGGTTTGTAAACTCAGCGTCTGCTTTGGGATTAATTTTTAATATTTGCCAGGCATTCTTCTGATTTCCATCCTGGCTTGGTTGTGGCTCTTTCTCTCTGTCTGTGTGAAGCTCGGGTGTTCTCTGTTTTAAAGCCAGAGTTGTCACAGCCTGGGCGTTTTCTGTTTCGGCTTATGGCTTTTTTTTTTTTTTTTCTCTTTTCCTGAATGAGTGTCCTTTGTGTAACCCCAGTAATTCAGAAATCCTGCAGTCATAGGGACTGCCCTGTCATGTGACTTAGGTAGTAGGTGCTGCCTGTGATTGGTCAGCAGCTAATTGGCGGGTCCCTATAAGAGGTCCCGCTTTGGGTGTCCAGCCACTCTCCTGCCCGGAGTGCTGCTCAACGGGGGCAGAGGTGGGGGGGGGTGGCGGGTGTCCAGTGATTCAGCCACATGTGATAGATGACCAAGTGACTGCTTCCTTGGGGTCCGCACATCAGTGGAAGACACCCACAGTGGTGGTGGCTGACTTGGTCAAACTCTGGCTCCCCGAACTGGTAACTGTCACTTTAATATAGCTTACTGATTAAACTCAGAAAAATGCAGCTAAATTTTTCTCTTTTTTTGCCAGGAACTTGTATGGACTTACTCCCTGTTCCCCACCTCCCACACCCCCCCCCCTTGTTCTTATTCGTTTTGTAACAGGAATGAAATGCAGTTAACGCTTTAGAAAACTTTTGCAGGAAAAAGCGCCTCGTGTGATCTGGAACAAAGACATTTTATAATCAGGTTTATCAAGCTGTGAAGAGGGAGTTTTAGCGAATGGAATCAGCAGCATTCTGTCACCAGGAAATACTGCTTTATCCAGAATTGGTAAGTGAAAAGTGGCATCGCTCCCTAATAGATATCATATGGTGTATGTGGGAATTGTAGAATTGTTCACAGACCCCTAACAACTGTGTTGAACCAGAGAACACATAAACGGAGTGAGGAATTCTAGAAAGAAGTAGCCCAAGAATATAGTATAAAGGCTGAGAAGAAGCCAGGTTATTAACAAAGATGAGCTGGGCTCTACCAGTTTAGACAAATACATGTAATATAACTAGTTGGCTTCCCCCCTGCCCTTTTTCTTTTTAGTGGGGAGAGACCAATAAAATGGGTTGTTTGGTAGAGTTGGGGCATTGACATTCCATGGGTATAGATGTCCATTTAGTCTGAATAGTATGTATAATATTTGAAGGGATGCTTTCAGAATTACTCAGCTCACCCTCCTATCTCTCTCTCTCTACACAAGGATGTCAAGCCTTTAGTTAGAACTCTACAAAATGAAAGTTTAAGTAATGCATTGGAAACATTTCCTACTGATGTGTGAAGGGCAGATTAAGCTGGTAATAGACTTTTTTACGTTTGTGTCATGAATTTTAAGATTGTTCTATTTGATTACAATTAGTACAGCAAAAGGGTGGATATTTCTACATGGTCTATCATATTTCGAGAGATTGTGATTAGCAGTTCTTACTGGTGGACACACGTCTGTTTGTCTTCCTCTGAAACAAATTCAGTTTTGTAATCTTGAATCTCAGCTGCCCCAACATTCCAGAAAATTTCCAGAAAAATACAATAAAGCTTTGAATACCTGTGTTATATACAATAGGTTCTTATTTGTAAACTGTAAAAAACCCACAATTTTCTATTAAGCATTTTATATTATCTGATTTCTTGATTTGGCTTTTTAAGAATGATTGTGCCGGGAAAGTGGAGTAGAATAGGAAAATATAATTAGAAGGGTAGGTGGCTACCTGATCTTACCAGTTTTCTTATTGGTCAATAGAAGCAATCACGTGATGTCTACTTACAGAATCAGATGGAAAAAAATGTTACTTAACTGCTAGTGATTATATAGGTAGTTTTGGTGATGTTCCTTTATGAATGTGACTCTATATAATTGAAACCGTTATTGACAGAGTGGTAAGTTTGGGGTTATATAGGATACAGTGTTATTTTTCTGTTTTTTAATAACCGTAAGCCAAATTGAAAGTTGACTCTGTATGTCTGACTTTTGCTTCCCGTTCTGTTAATTTCAAAATCTGAAAATCCTTAACTTGAAAGGGAGAAATGTATAATAAAAAACAGGATAGCAGTGTTGCAGTTTCTCTCTGTTGGCATTGGAGTGGGATGAGGTTGGAGGGGAGGGAGATGAATCTAGGAGGATCTATAAATTATTTTTGTCTTACACACTTTGAGAACTCTTGATCAATTTTTCTCAGACTAATAGTTCTCAAGACTTTTGCATAAGGATTTATTTTCGAAGAAATAAATAACAAGTAAGGTGAACATAGCCTTGTTAAGGGCAGGTCCTCCAATAAATCAGATTGGTGATCCAAATGTGTGAATATTACAAGTTATTTGACTTAATTAAGGTGTGGCTGAGGATGGGAAAAATGCTTCTTGGTTCCCTGAAGCCCCTGAATAGGTGGGGTTTAGAATCTTGAGGACAGAAAACTGGTGACAAAGCTTTAGGATATTTACAGGTAACTTATATCCGACTGTTAGCTTGTGTTCAGTGATTCACAATTACTTTCAGTTCTGAATTTCATGTGAATACTTGGGCAAAACCATGATGATTTAATAACCTGGCTAAACACTGCTATGCTTAATGGAAAAAAAAGCCTCTGTAAATTTTAGGTTTTACTCATCCATTTAGAAGCCATTGTTTTGAATGACAAAAATATAATAGAAGCAGGTTGAAACAATAAATGCCAGAAAGTAGCTTCCAGAAGAATTCCTTTAGAAATCCTCATGTTTTTAATTCTGTCTGCTCTTTTGTTATCAGTTTCTTAATTGTTAGAAATACCTGTACAATAAATACCATTGCCCTGAATTCCCCACTTGGGGTTACTGAGAGTATTAATATTTTTGTATACTCGGAAAAGATATTGATGGTAGGCACATGTCTTTGTGGGCATGTGGAGCTACAGACTGAAGGGATTCTGGTTAAAATAATGTCTTGAGAATAGTATTTGCTATTTGCATATTCAGGGATCCAAACACGTTTCTTTGGGCTTGTTTCTTAAGTTTTCGGTGTGGTGTACGGTTTTGTCCAATTACATTTTGGGGAGGTAGGTATATGGGGTATATGGCTGTGTGTATATATTCGACTGGGGGGGAGCTTTAATTGCTCGTGAAACAAGTGGCTGTTTGTTAGAACCTAGATAAGCCTCCTAGTGTTGTTCCTATGACAACTGAGGGGTTGGGTGTTGAAATGTAGCTTTAAGTTCTCGGTTTGGAAATGTCATTCAGACCTCCCACTACAGTCTCATTGAGTAGGAGGATAATGAGAAGGGGAAAAAACCATAAAGCAACATAAGTATCTCCGTTCATTTCATGTCTTCCTGACTTGCCTTTGTGTACAGATCACCATGGGAGTGGTAAACACAGGGTGTGAACAAAGCGATACTTCAGTATAAAATAAATAGAAAGGGGTCAGAAAAGTTGGGCAAGATAAATAACCACATATGGGGGTAATAAAGAGGCGGGAGAAGTCGGCTTCCATGGGTTTGTGCAAATCCTTTATCCAGTGCTGACCAGCAGTGAGAACATCTTGAACCAGTTACTGTGCAACTCTTCAAGAGCTGCAGATCTTTCCTTAAAATGCAACGTGGAGCAACATTCCTTTGGTAGCAGGAGACTTTACCACTTTGGCATAACTTTGGCTCATCTCCCTTACGCTGGTTGCAGAGGATACGGTTTGCTTTGAAGGTACACGTTTTTAAGTCAAGTATTTGTCATTTCATAGCTTGTCTGTTTCCTGTGGGAAAGATAAGGTCGTACTGTGAAAATCGTGGTAAAATGTAAGGATTTTTCTCCTATATTCAAAAAGTACTTTGGAAAACCCTTCAAGATTACTTGCGACCTGTTTGTAGAAATGACTTGGTTGACTGAGTATCTTATGGTGCGCTGTATTTGGGGAGGGGGGGAAGGGGTTGTTTAGATCATATTTGGCATTAGATTAATTATGCAGTCATGAATTTTCCATGCCTGAAGGGCTTCCTATTTTCCACTCCTAAGTGGTTTTGACTATTTATTTGGTCATTAACCACGTCCGGAAGTCAGAAAGGAAGAGAAGACTTCAATGGGTTTTGCCCCTTGCTTTATATATATAGATCCAACATCTCTTCTGAAATCCAGAAAGCTCTGAAAACCAAACGACTGTCACGTGAAAAGCTTGGTAGTAAATCCTGACCTGAACCGATGGAAGGCTATAGTCTTTATTTATCCCACTTAGTACCAATGTTTGTATGTTTTACTGTAGAAATAGTAATGCGTTTGATTACGGAGTGCTGTACCAGGATCCCCCCCCTCCCCCGGAGTTTTTTATAGGTAGGATAGTCACCCTGTCATCTTTTATCATATCATCATCATAATCACCAGAGTGTCAGATAAGGGTTTGTGGACCTCTAATTACTGATACACCTGGGGTTCATATTCTATGCCAGGCACCGCTGTAAATGAATCACTGACCTCTAGAGCAGTTCCTGGCACATAGGGGTATAAAATGCTTTACATATATCAACTTATTTAAGCCTCACAAAAACTGAGTGTCGCCAATGTGATCGTCATCCCCACTTGACATGGGGAAACTGATGCACAGAATGGTGAAGCAGCTTGCCCAGAGTGACACAGCCAGGAAGTGTAGTAGAGCCCAGGGTTGAAAGCAAGCAGGCTCATTGCAGTCTGCTCTTAATGAGCCCACTGCAGGTACGAGAGATGCCTGGAGATGGGGCCCTGGGACTCTCGACTGAGTGAGAGGGGCGGGTCAGCTATTTACCTGATTCCTAGTCACCCTGTGCCCTCGTGTCATCGGAAGCTGGGGACATCAGGGGCCTGCTGTGGAATGCCTACATCAAGTTCTCCTGGATGGGAGTGTGGGAGATCTGGGGGTCTGAGAGGCTATTAATCTCTTTTCAGGCTTCCCAGCGTTGATGTCCATCAGCAGTCAGCCTGACTTCTTTACCTTGAAAAATTAAGACACACAAAACAACTCTTTGCTTAGTCCCAAGGAAACGATCTTGAGTGGCAGGCAGGAAAGTCTTCTTCTTAGACCATTTTCTGGGCCCCTAACCCAGCAGGAGGTCTGGGCTCTGCTAAGGGCCTGGGTCACTGTGGAAGGAGTGAGCTCCCTGGCTTGGGAGCCACACTGGGACAAAGCAGGGGCCCCTTGGGGGAATTCAGACAGCCTGTGGGACTTGAGCTGCACGACTCTGAATGCACAAAAGGCTACTTTTAACAGCACTTTTCAAAAAAGTATATAAGGCGTCTAATAACTATGTATTTCTAGGGCTAAAAATTTCATTTATGCCAAGCAGACAGCAGCCTTCCCATTCTGCTTCCCAAATTTGCTATTCCTCTACTCTGCTTGATTTTTCTTCTTCGCACTTATCTCTGTCTGATGTATTACTTATGTATTCGCTTGCCATTTCAGTCAATTACTAGTAGACATGTTATTTTTTGAACTCACTTAAGGATCCTTGATTTATTTCTCTTTGATCTCCATCTTCAAACTTATTCCCTCCCATCAATCTCAGACCACTATCAATAATGAAAGTTTTTCTGCCCATTGGGTTTTTCTTACTTATTAGTTATCATTTTTATATTCACAAGCATGAGAATTTCTTAAACAATTTTGATTGTGCAATCAGTATTTGGAGAACTGATGTCTTCATTCAGGAGAGGAAACTAGCCAAATTTGAATATAATCATTGAGTATTTTTTAAATCGAGAATATTTTAAATTACTAAGGAGGATATGCAAAGTAAAATACTTACATATTTTGTGAACTGCCTTCAATTTAGATAGGGAGCTGGGGAACTATACCAAATCTTGATCCCAGTAAAAACATGGAAACCCTCATTTCCATGGGTTAACATGCTAAACCCACCTACCTGGTACTGGTTTTTTTGGGGGAGGGAAAAATTAAGGGAAAAAAAAACAATATAAAACAATTCTAAAATATTACATTAAAGAATGTAAGTGATCTAATCTTGGACATTTCCTAGCTCAAGTTCCTAAGTTTTCAACTGTAACCTATTGCCTTTCAATCCTATATTGATTCTGGTTTATACATTCCAGAGTATTTAGGACAATCTAAAACATAAAATGAAAAATACATATATATTATTAACTAAATAATGCGGTCATGTAACTAGATGATTAGAGTGCTTACATAGTTGATTTTCTTTCTTTAGTTCTTAAGGGCACAGATTAGATGCATATAAAATTGAATACAGTGTACTTTTGTAAGTCAGTATAATATTTGGGACATTTTGTCCTTCTTTGTTATATATATATATTTTTTTTAAATATTTTATTTATTTATTTGAGAGAGAGAATGAGATAGAGCCTGAGAGGGGGGAGTGGGAGAGGGAGAAGCAGACTCCCTGCTGAGCAGGGAGCCCGAGGCGGGACTCGATCCCGGGACTCCCAGGATCATGACCCGAGCCGAAGGCAGTCGCTTAACCAATAGCAAAATAGTTTCTTGTTGCTTTAGTTCACGTTGCCAACCTAATAAAGTAATACCTTGCTTAAAAACGAAGTTTAACTGCTTACTTGAAGGTAGAAGGTGGAATCATTGATTATGAAAAGCAAGGTAAGGTTTTATCTTAAAGGATCTTCCTTTCCTGCCTTGGAAGACTTTGATTCTCCTTAAGTAACCTATTCTACTAAAAGCCCATTGCTGGTGGCAGCCTTGGAGGAATGCTTTAGTTTTCCCACCTCTCCCAAAAGCAGATGGATAAAGACTTTTTAAATGAAAGCCCATCGATTTCTGTCAGTTAGGATTTGTGTGACATCTATAAAAAGTGAGACTAAAGTTCTTAAAAATGAGAGAAACTGAGCTGAGTTTGTAGGGCCCAGCGAAACCTTCCAGGGTGTTTTCAAAGTTCTGATTACTTGGGGAAAAAATCTCCAAACTTCCAGGCATTTTCTAGCGAGTATCAAGTATGTGACAGTGGTTACCATGACCCCAAGAAGGTGCCTGTTCACAGCACCCATTGAAGTGTTTGCTCCCCGAGAGGCCCAGGCTTTGGAAACAAGTAGACCTGTGCCCCAAGCTCATTCTGCCCCTTGCTGGTTGAGTAAACTACTCCATTTATTTCCCTAGGCCCTGGAGTAAGTGGAGTGTCAGTCCAAACTAGCTCGTAGGACTGTTGCATGAAATGAGAGAACACGAGTAAGGCACATGCTGTGGTCGCCGGAATAGTGGTGCTTCACACACTTGAGTTCCCTTCCCATGTCCTTTTGGGAACAGACTTCCGTTTAGTCTCAAAGCCTGTGGTCCCGTTCTAAGTTCTAGGTCTCTCTCTGTTTCGCATCAGATGAAGGAAAACAGCGATGGTGATGGTGGCCTCCATTTACCGCCCACTTTGCCACCGTGTTCTAGGTAGTCAGTCTTGCGAGTGCTCTGCCTGCATTGTCCTGTCTAATCCTCTGGACAACCCACTGGTGCAATGAGTATGCCCATTTCGTAGATGAGGACACTGAGGCACAGGGCTAAGGGACATGTTTAGGGCCATTCATTCCCCTGATAAGCTGTGGACCCAGAATCTGAATCCAAATAGGCTCTTGCCAGTATAGATGGCTAAGAACTTCTGGCAGAAACGCAGAATAAAAGTTGACTGAACCTGAAAGTCTCAGAAATGGTCTTCTCATTTCTATTCTGCAAAGTGTCACGTCTTCCAGGCCTGGCCCTCTCAATATTGAAATACACAGTTGACTTTTCCTGCTTCTTATTTCACAAATCAACAGGAGCAATTTTAGTCATTTGTGTTTTATGAGTTTAAATTAGGCCACTAAAGTCCAGGAGGGGAATTCCTTGTTTTCATTTGATCTCATGCACTAACAAATTTACTCATGTAACTTCCCCTATTTTTTTCTCAAATGTTTTCTCTTGAAAGTGGGGGTGGAAGGGAGAAGTATGTGAGCATTTGGGTCCCAGGGATGCACTTTCATTAGCCTTTCTGGAGATTCTTTATCTGGTATAGAATTAATGCATAGAAAAGTAAAATGAGTAAGAGTCTGTAATGACTAATGTTTTTCTCCTTTATCTGCATCTAGTTCTGGGTGCTATCTGGAAGGGCAAAACTGCAAAGTCCAGAATTGCAGGAAGCCATCTATATGCATAAAAGCCTACATTTGGATGGGGAGTTGATTTTCAGAATATGGGAAAGGGGTTTCACATTGAGAATTTCCTCCTCTTTCAAATGTGGGCTGAGAATTTGACCTGGAAGGTGAGAGGGGGCTAGCCTAGCCCACGGATTCAGGATGCTGAGAAATCTCTCTCTCTCTTTTTTAAGATTTTATTTATTTGACAGAGGGAGCGAGAGAGAGCATGATGGGGGGAGGGAGAGGGAGAAGCAAACTCCCTGCTGAGTAGGGAGCCCAATGCAGGGCTCAATCCCAGGGCGCTGAGATCCTGACCTGAGCCAAAAGCAGATGCCCAACCTGCTGAGCCACCCAGGTGCCCCTAGAAATCTCTTTAAAACCTCTCCTGGCCTTGGACTGAGCCTGCTTGTGGGAAGATATACTAATGGAACCAACCAACCTTCCTTCCTTCCTCCCTTCCTCCCTTCCACCCTCCCTGTCTCCCTCCCTCCTTGCTTCCATTATCCATACTCTCACATAACTGATTCAACGCCTACCTGCAGACAGATGAAAGAAGGGACCGGGTGAGGGTCCATTAGGGGAAGGCAGCCCACTCTTTGTTCCTTTCCCCTCAGTGACTACATCTTTTATTTGATCCTTTGCCATTTTTGCGACAAGGCGCATTTCACAGGCCGACATTCATAAAAGTCTTTAAGCATCTTCCTTTGGCAGCCGGGCTTCTTTTTTAAAGTCAGGAAAAGAAAAGGCTTGTGACAAGAAAATAATGCAGAGAAATGGTCTTTCTTTCTTTCTTTTTTGATGGTGGTGGAAGGAGGGCCCCTGGTAGGGAATGTGGCAGGAAATACAGTCTTAAGAACTCCTGAGCTTTCAACTCCTCTCCCTGTTTGGAGCCCATTAAGAGACGGCAAAGGCGTCCACAACGAGGTCTTGGAAAAAAATTTTTTAAGTAGGATTTAAACTAAATTGGAGGAAAAAGTCCTGCTGTGCACTCAATTAAATTTATTGTGAGTTTCTGAAAATATCTCTAAGTAGAGATGTGAAAAATGAGGGCTGCCTTCTCTCCTGGGGAGACGAGGATAGATAGGGAAGGAGGATTTACACTACCAACATTCTGTGATTTTTTTACCCTGGCGGTCCTTTGCCATCGGTTTTGAAGAACCCCTAAGCAGCCACTTCAGTTCTTTGTCACGGTGCAAACTTGGTGTGTTTTCTGGTACAGGGTTGACCACAGCAGCCTAGCCTAGGCAATGAAAGCAGTTTCTATGTTTCAGCACGAACTGTGAGGTTCTGCATCAATAGGAGGTCTATATGGTACAGTGGAGGGAACCATTAAGGTAGATGCAAGAGCAAAATTACTGAGAGTCTGAGAGGATGGCTCCATTATCTCAGGGCTCTTCTCTCTGAGCAAGATCAAGTGACTGTCTGGGGCAAGCTAGGTAAGACAGGAGATTCTGCCGTTTTCTCCATCCTGTTTGACATCCCTGCTCTATAAAACCCTTCCTTATCTACTACCCATGGGTAGCAGGGAGAGAATAAAAGTGTTCTTTCTCCCCTCCCTCCCCCAGCCCTGCATGATTTCTCCCAATGTTTGGGGAAATGATCACGCTCCTGCAACTCCCGTCCACCTGGCCCTTGCAGTATGGGGTGTTTGGTTAGGTATCAACAAAAATCGGCCCAGGTGCCAACTAGACTTTAGGTGGTGTTTTTGGTCTGGGAATACAACCGTGAACGAGGTCGCTGCCCGCGCGTGGGGCGGAGCGGGGAAGCTGACAGAGGTCGAGCAAGGAGGTATATGCCAGGTGTCGGTAGGTACCTAGGGAGAAAAAGAAAACCAGGTCAGACGGATGAGTATCTGGGAGTCCGGGGAAGAGCAGCTTTATCCAGGGCTCTCTGGAAAAGGCCAAGGCCTCCCCGATGTTGCGATAATGGCTCAGAGGCTTACCCATGGGTATGTGGAGGAAGAAGGTTCTAGGCAGAGAAAACAAAACCACTGCAGTGGAGCTGGGAGGAGCAAGCTTGGTATGTCGAGGGGTTAGAAAGGAGGCCAGTGTGGAACAGCAAGCCAGGGGGAAGGTAGCAGATGAGGTCTGGGAGGTACTGAATGTCCGATGTCGTAGGGCCCTGTTGGCCATAGAAGCTGCTAGAGGTTAGGAGACGAGAACCAGAGAGAAGGAAGATGGTGTTCCGAGAGTATGGGCGGTTTATGTAGGGATCCTAGAGAGCCCAGCCCATGGTGCCTCATAACTGGAGTGTGTACAGGTCACTTAGGGCTCTCTTTTGGTAAAAAGCTACTTTTGTCATTTAAACGATGATACGAAAACCTTGGTAGAGCGAGAGAAAGTTGAGCTATCAACTCCGTACCCCAGTGAAGGAGCCAGAAGTGGGTAATTCTTCCTGTCACCGTTACTCCTCAGAGGTGTAGGGTCCTCAAGTGACTAGCATTGGGGTGTTGCTATTCCCTTTAGGCTTGCCAAAAATTCACTCCCCGTGGGGCATGTCTTTGCCCATTTTACGCTCAAGTGAAACAGTTTAGAATTTGGAACTGCCATGGTTTTCGAGTACTTCTGTGTTAAATATGCCGTGTTTTCTTTTTCATAGCCCTCATGTTTATGTTCAGCGAATTGATAGATTTCCTCATAATTCTGTACGAAAACTTGTTCGATCCAGGTTAAACAGCTGTGTTACGCAGCAACTCGTGTTACTGTTGGAGACAGAAAGGGAGCGTGGGAAAGTCAAAGCACTTGCCCCGTTGGGAGGAGCGGAATTGTATCAACTTTTTCTCTTCTGAAAAACTGTGTTAAAGACATTTTTTGCAATCTCTTAAAGATAGAGTTGAATGCTGTAAATGGATTGCAGCCCCTGGTCCATCATCACCTGATAGTAAAAATCCTCCCTCTTGTGTAAGGTATGTAGGATTTCTGTCATCTGGGACTTTTCCTGGTAACTGACCTGGCCTCAGTGAGAACAGGCGCCAAATGTGTGTACACGTCGTTGCATCGACATCGGACCACGCAGCTGGGTCTGACAACACAGAAGGGTTCGCAGGGGCTTGATAGCTCTTTGTGGTGATTGTCCAGGTTTATCTTTCCTTCACACCACCTGAGACTTAATCCCTGAACTCTTCTCATCTAACCCGACTTTCTGCTAGTTAGTTATGCATTTGGGTTAGCACTCGTATTCTTTGAGCCAAGGACCCACCTGCAGAAAAGAGTTACTGGTTTTGTCATTTATAGTTGAGTTCAACTGGACCGGATTTCCTCACTGCCTCTGGCTGAAACTTTTCTGACTGAGAGAATGAGAGTTTCACTTGTGGGTTGGAGAAATTAGTAATTGGGGAACATAGAGTGTTTGGTGTTTGTTCCTTTCCACCCTTCCGCTGAGGTAGGAACTCTGTAGTGGGAGAAGGGAGTGGAGAGTTGGCTCTTCATGTGGAAGCCAGCCCCCTTGGATGAGCTGGATGGGGAGCTGAGAGAGAAAGATGTAGAAGTGCACTGATAAGGAAGGATGTAGGAGAGCCCCAGGGGACCCCCAAATTTCTGGTCCTAAGTCCAGGTGGCCTTGGGCCCTTCCTTGCCTTAACCCGACCCTGGGGTCCATTCCTGCTTTAGCGCCTGAGAAATGAGGGGCATGTTCTTGATT
>NC_138385.1:71568785-71596501 GCF_054177405.1 Leptonychotes weddellii
GAAAGGAATCCCAAGTTCACAAGAACGTACTTGAATTAGTCACCTGTATTTAAAAGGTTGGTTTTTCCTCTGACATCATTTCACCCCGTGGCACACTGTGTATATGTGTGCATTTCTTTCTGGGGCGATAGTTGAGTTAAGGAGACTTTTTGTTCTTAACCACGTGGGAGGCAGTTTGTTAGTTGTTTTGTTTTCTTGCAAACGACTTTATTGAGGTATAATTGGTATACAAAGAACTGTACATATTTAATATGTGCGGTTTGATGCGTTTGAACGTAATGCAAACATCCATGATGCTGTCAGCACAATCAAGGTGTGACAGGCCTGTCCGACACTTCCTGAAGTTCCCTTGTGTGTGTGTGTGTGGGGGGGGGTCAGAACACTTAGCAGGAGATCTACCCCATGGGAGACCATTCTTATTCGCTTCTTTTTTTTTTTTAAAGATTTTATTTATTTATCTGAGACAGAGAGAATGAGAGAGAGCGAGCACACGAGAGGGGGGAGGGTCAGAGGCAGAAGCAGGCTCCCCGCCGAGCAGGGAGCCCGATGCGGGACTCGATCCCGGGACTCCAGGATCACGACCTGAGCCGAAGGCAGTCGCTTAACCAACTGAGCCACCCAGGCGCCCCATTCTTATTCGCTTCTAAAGTAAACTCTGACTTGGTTAGGATAGCATTCTGGGGTGTGTTCTGTCAAATCCATAAATAATATTTTCAAAGTTGGTCTGTACTCCTATTGAGTTACAGAAAGCCGCTGGTACATGCCCTAAAATATGTGAGATCTCATGGATGGGGGTCAGAGGGGACATCTGGAGCCCAACTTGACAGTTTTGACTTGGGAAAGTGAACATTCTGGCTGTGCTCTGACATTGTTCATCCCTCTCCATTGACTTCCACGTACAGTGCTTGGGGTCAACATTTCTTTCCCCAAACTACAGTTTCTAAAGTCAGTGATACTTTGGGAGGGGGTCAAATAGCATTGTCCCAATAATCCCTTAAAAAGACAGGGTAAAATCTACTCTTCTTGGGTTGAATGACCCACGAAACCACATTTCTTTCATTTCCAGTGGAACTTTGATGAGAATGCCATTTTATATCTGTCATCTTAGCTTTAAACATCAGCGGGTTTCTTTACTTCTTGATTTGGTTTATAGGTCACCCCTGTTCTAATTCTGGAGGGGAAGCTCTTCAGATTCTAGGTTAACATTTCAAGAAATGGTCTTTATCCCAGTTCCAGGCAGGTTTTTCAACAGCAGGTGGCAGGCTTCTTCTTGCTCTCTTTCCCATTCTGCGTACCTTGAATAAATGGTCTGTAGCCAGAATGGACAGAATTTTTAAAAATTACTGTCTTTGTTTTGCTTGTTTGCACCACGAATGAAACTGGGCAGCTAAGTACCTTGGTTATAATTTTGTTACCCGGCCCTGGGGCTGAGCTGGCTTCTTAATTGTTAGATAATGGAGTTACATAATGTGACATTTTTAGTTGGACCTGATTGCTTTTCTTTGACTATGACTTCTAAACGTTGGAAATGTGTTATTGGTTAATAGTCTTTGCTATAGTGTATTCTTTAGATATTCTGTTGTGTATTTTAATAAAGTTGAAAAATGTGTGTTTATTGGTTGGTGGTTGACACTAATCTATGGCACCGCCTCTAATAAAATCTTATTTACAGGTTTTCCTTTCGTATTACCTAGATAAGTTTAGAAGTAGGGGGAAAAGACCATCTTAACTTTATAGTTCTTTAAATGTAAGGACATTTGGAGGATAGGCCGGGCAAGCTTTAACAATTAAAAACACCATTCTTCTAATTTAAATCTAGACCAAAACTTATAAAAGATAATCCTTTGGATTTTGGCATTAAAACTAACCAAACTAAACCCTTGTTTCATTGTAATTGCAGTCTCATTCATAAAAGTAGAGTTATGAACATTTAGTTTTAGTGGTTTATGAAATGTAAATTGGCGTGTTCTATAAATGCTTTGTTTTACATTGAGGGTATCAGCCAAACCTGCACAAGCAGTCTTTATTTCTACTTTGGTAGGTATGCCCAGGCTTTCAGGCAATGCCAAAATGTACTTCATAGATGGAATTGGTTTTAATTTATTTAAAAAGAGAAAAAAAAAAAAACCAAGCAATCAAACAAAAACCTACTTCACCTTGTAAATTTCAGCCTCCTCCCCTAAGATCTAACCACCTGATGAAACACTATTATTATAACTTGGCAAGTAGGTTCTCTCTTAAAATTAGACATCTGCGATTAAATAGTTAAATAATTCCCTTAAAATGTATATATTCAGAGCTCCCAGAAAGCTGGTCATTTTTTCTTATAGCTAACAACAGTTTTTTTAAAGGCACTTTTCTTGGCAACAAATATTTGACCTGTCCAGTCAAGTTCTAAGTGTAGCCTTTCTTCCAGTTGATGATCACTTTCCTAAATCTTTTCCAAGTGATAGCCAAAGCCTACAAATTCCTACAAAGGTAGGAGTCGAAAACGCATACTCAGAGCAAAGTCGTGTGGTCATTTACATTCTAGAATAATCTTAAAAGTCAAACATAATAATTGGCCACAGTGGTCATGTGCTAATACAAGAATGCCTTCTCGAAGACACCAGGCTTTGTGCTGCTTTGGGGCCTTTGTTCTGACTTTCGCCTCCCTCTGCAGTGTTCTTTCTCACCCCAGGTATGTGACAACGTTCTCCTCCTCCTCCTTCAGGAAGCTGCTCAAATGTCACACCCACAGCGAGGCTTTCCCTGAGTACCTATGAAAATAGCGTTCCTCTTCACTGTGGCATTCCTCTGTGAAATAATCCTACCTTATCAATTGAGTTTCTTTTTTGCCTTTGCCTACGCACACCTTAAATCTTTGACTTCAGGCACGGCCACATCCCCAGTGCCTGGCATAAAGTACGGAAAAGGCACTCAGTAGGCATTTCTGGGGTGAATGAATGAGTGAATGAATGAATCAATGGAGAGGATGCTTACCTGCACTGGCTTATGGGAGGAAGGCTCGAAACTGACATTGTGGTGAACTGCTGCCTTGAATACTTTGTGGCATATCTTTTCTGCAGTTTCCTTTGGTGTTTCAGACATTTCAGAGAAATAATTGTATCATCCTCAATTTATAGCGGGGAAATAACTTTTTTTTTTTTTTTTTTTTACTGCCATGTATTTTATGTATGTGCATCATGGCTAGATTAGCCAAGTTCAAGTGGCATAAAGCAAACAAAGAGTGCTCCAAGGCCACAATAAAATGGTGGGTTGGGTTTTTTTCTTATTTGCTCAGTTCTCTGTTTTTCATATATAACATTTTATTGCAAAAACATGCCAAATAACCAGTTGTAGATTTTTCTCGCAATCATGTACACTCCAGAAAGGCAGGGATTTTCATGTTTTGTTTGGTTTGCTGGATCTCTAGCAGCTGAGAGAGTATCTGGCACTTTCTTCCATATCACTCAAATCAGTATACACGCCGAGGAAATAAAGCTAGAGGTTGTTTAAAGCTCTATACGTGGGATTATTGTCAGAATGTCAATAAAGAAAATATGAAATTGAGATCTAGTGATACCATTTCCACATAGGTCTCCAGGATTGATGTTTTTCCTCTTTTCCTTCCACAGAGCCCCTCCCCCGGAAGGCTGCGGATCATCATCTAGCTGCCGGAAGGTGTAGGTCCCCTCAATGGCTCAGTAGCCAGTGTAGATCCTGTCTTTTGTAATCAGTAGCTACATCTGGCTACTGGGTCTCTGATGGCATCTTCAAGCCTCTGTTACAGTGTCCTGAGTGAGGCTACTGCGAAGACCTTAATAATTAAAGCTTTACCTTGGTTTACATTCACGTACACACACATAGCTGGAGTGTGGGAACCATCACGGTTTGTGAATGATGAGGTATATTTGATTTCAGCACCACAAGAAGGAAGAATCCATAGACCACAAGAAGGAGGAATCTTAGATTATTTTTCTTTTCTTTTTTCCGCCTCTTTTCCCCATGTGGAAGGTATCATCTGGTCACAAAACCAACTATCTACCTACCTACTTCTCTACCTATCTATCTCATCTATCCATCCATCCACCCTTTCCATCTCTTGACTTTTAAATGGCATTCTAAATGTGATTAGATAAGAACGTTTGATGGTATGACAGCTTAAGGAAATTTCACTTGTAGACGTCTGGTAGGTAAGTCCCAGCAGCGCATTCTGACCTGTCTTTCCAGTGTGCTAGACATGGTAAATACCAGCAACTTTGCAGCAGGCTGTTGTGTTGAAATCCTGTGTGGGGGAGGACTTGCAAGCCCAACATCCAGGTCTGGGGCGTGAACCTGGCATACAATGTAGATTTCTGTGTTTCTTGGGCAACAGCTACATTGTCTGCTGGGTTTCAGGCTACCTGGAAACACGTTCTCCATGGTTGTGTCCTCAGAGCTTCACCTGTATGGGTTTGGGATAACTGTTTCCCAAGAAGCGTAAACCAGTGGGCTTCAACATTGGACAGAGAGCAGAGAACAGACCTCATGACAGCTGATCACCTTAGCAAAGAATGATTCTGTTCCGATTTTACCCAACATGCTCTCACACACCAGCCTAGGAAACCCAGTGAACCAGACAAAAGGTGTAATGTCATCCTTCCTTCCTACTCTCTGCCTCAACTCTCAAAGATTGATCACTTACATGTTGTTATTAATTAGTATTTGGTTTCTGTTGTAATTACTGTCACAGGGCCTAGCACCCGTATGGGCCCCAATCACACTGCCCTGCTACCTCGCTGTCCCTCATTTTGGCCTCTCGCCCACATGCAGGAACGTGGTTTAGTTTAGTTTTTTTTTTTTTTAAGATTTATTTGAGTGAGAGGAGAGAGAGAGAGAGAGCATGAGTGGGGAGGAGGTGGCGAGAGGGAGAGGGAGAAGCAGACTCCCCACTGAGCAGGGGTCTGACACAGGACTTGATCCCAGCAAGCTAAAGGCAGACAGCCAACCGACTGAGCCACCCAGGCGCCCTCAACCCTGTTTAGTTTTATTCTCCCTCTACCACAGCCCCGTAACTTCTGT
Organism: Leptonychotes weddellii; assembly: GCF_054177405.1. Taxonomy (NCBI): domain Eukaryota; kingdom Metazoa; phylum Chordata; class Mammalia; order Carnivora; family Phocidae; genus Leptonychotes; species Leptonychotes weddellii. The sequence continues at coordinate 71,573,829 of NC_138385.1, forward strand.
GAGTGACTCATTCTCCCTGGAATCCATCTCTCTCACTCTGCCCCAACATTTCCACTCCATCATTTGCTCCCTAAAGTGAACTCTGGAATTCAAGTAAACTGGATTTTTTTTTTTACCACCGTTCCCCATCTCTTATGAAACCAGAAGAGCAGCTTTCTTTTTTTCAAAGATTTATTTCCCAGAGAGAGGGAAAGAGAGGTGGGGGGCGGAGAGAGAAGGGACAGAGGGAGAGGGAGAGAGAGAATCTCAAGCAGACTCCCCACTGAGTGCAGAGCCCATCATGGGGCTCGATCTCATGACCCTGAGATTATTATTTTTTTTTAAAGATTTTATTTATTTATTTGAGAGAGAGAATGAGATAGAGCATGAGAAGGGGGAGGGTCAGAGGGAGGAGCAGACTCCCCGCTGAGCAGGGAGCCCGATGCGGGACTCGATCCCGGGACTCCAGGATCATGACCTGAGCCGAAGGCAGTTGCTTAACCAACTGAGCCACCCGGGCGCCCTGACCCTGAGATTATTAACTGAGCCGAAATCGAGAGTTGGACACTCAACTGACTGAGCCGCCCAGGCGCCCCAGAAGAGCAGCTATCTTATGGAATGACAGAGAACTTGTAAAGATAAGTCACCAGTTTGCAAGAGAAAGGGAAGAAGAGAATGGAAATAGCTTCTGTTAAACTATGTTTACACTATGTTTTGTTTGTCTGCTCCTGGTAAATAAATGTAATCCTCTAAACATAAAAAAAGACCCAGCAATGAAAACCCTTCCATTCTCCATAAGAAAGGAATATAAAATTTCAAGGAGAAGTTATAAACCCTTGGGTATATGAATTTGAAGATTTTTAGTAAGAGATGATGTATTTTTAATTAATATGAATTAACAGATTTAAAATGGAAAGTGAATTATGGGGAAAGGGCTGTATGTAATAGTTGACTATAGTGATAATAATGGAGTTTTGTCACCCTGTGCTGAATTCAATAAAAATAAAGCTAATGACTTGGAGCTTTCAAAAGATTGTATTTTTTGTGTGTGTGCATGTGTGTCTTTCGGCTTCTTACCCACCCATCAGTTGTATTCTCTAATTCTGCACCGAAACCACTGGACCCTGTGTCCTGGGAGAGAAAGCCCCTTGTCCTTGAGGTATTTGACATCCTTGGAAGAGTGATAAAGGTCTCTAGGTAGCATGGTTATATTTAATACCTCCTAATTATCAAAAGCACAGTTTCTTTCTCCCACCTCCTTCCCATACTTGTAATGCTCTTTGAGCCCCTTTGTCATTAAAAAAAAGAGAGTGTTGACAATGGGGCCAGCTGTGAAGAACTCCTTACACGGTCAGGTTTTCATTTCATGGACCAGTATTGAATTGATCCCCAAAGCAAGATTCAAGGTAGAAATGATGGGGGGGGGGGGCTTGTTTTCTCACTTTTTCTCAATCTTCTCAACCCCCCCAAAAGGGATGAACATTGGTGCGTTGGCTCTTCCTAAAAGACACAGCAAACTGGCTGTAGTCTTTTTTTTTTTTTTAAGCTTTCCACTTTGAAACAATTTCAGACTTTTAAAAAGTTACAAAAAGTAATACAAAGACAGTGCTTTATATGGGAGTTGAAAACGGGGCAGCCCCTTTGGAAAGCTTTGGCAGTGCCTCAAAACGTTAAACAGAGTTGCCATATGACCGGGCCCTTCTGCTCCTCTGTATACACCCGAAAGAATTGAAAACAGATACGGGAAGAAATACATGTTCACAGCAGCACTATTCCTATTTATTTTTTTTTTTTAAATTATTTATTTTAGAGAGCATGCGTGCGTGAGTGGGGGGAGGGGTAAAGGGAGAGAATCTCAAGCAGACTCCCTGCCGAGCGTGGACCCCCCCCGATGGGGGGCTGGGTTTCACAACCCATGAGATCATGACCTGAGCTAACACCAAGTGTCGGACACTTAACTGAGCCACCCAGGTGCCCCTACTCCTACACTCTTCTTTATAATGGCTAAAAGGTGGAACCCAAGTGCCCATCAACAGATGAATGGATTAAAAAGGGGGATATACCCATACAGTGGTATATTATTCACCCATAAAAAGGGATAAAGTACCAGTAGATGCTCCAACACTGGATGAACCTTGAATACATTACAGTAAGTTCAAGAAGCCAGACACCCAGGCCTATGCTGTATGATTCCATTTGTTTAAAATGTTCAGAATAGGCAAGTCTGGAGAGACTCAACAGTAGATGAATGGTTGCCAGGGACTGGCTGAAGGAGGGAGTGGGGAAAGACTGCTAATGGGTATAGGGCTTCTCTTTGGGGTGATGTAAATGTTTTGGAGTTAATGTTCTAGCGATGGTTGCACAACTTCGTGAATATACAAAAGACCACCGAATTGTACACCTAGGGTGAATTTTATGGTATGTGAATTATATCCTAAAACTATAAAAGTCTCACATACTCCTTTTTTATGATTTTATTTATTTATTTGAGAGAGAGAGTGTGTGAGCCAGGGGAGGGGAGAGGCAGAGGGAGAGAGAGAAGCAGACTCCCCGCTGAGTGTGGAGCCAGATGCGGGGCTGGATTCTAGGACCCTGAGATCATGACCTGAGCTGAAATCAAACACAACCAAAGTCAAAGGCTTAACCGACTCAGCCACCCAGGCGCCCCTCACATATTCTTTATCGTTTCCCAAAGTGTTAATACCTTACATACCTACAGTTACTTAAAAAATCAGTAAGTTAACATCAATATGGTACTGTAATCTAGGCACGTGATTTACATTTTGCCACTTGTCTCACTATTGTCCTATTTCAGGTTCAAGATGCATTTAAAATCCCATTTTAGTTGCATCTCTCTAGTGTCCTTTAACCTGGAAGAGTTCTCAGCCTGCCTCTTTCATGACTTTGACACATGACCACTACAAGCCAGCTACTTTGTAGAATGCCCTTCAATTTTTTAAAAAATTTTCTCTTAAGGGCACCTGGGTGGCTCAGTTGGTTGGGCGACTGCCTTCGGCTCAGGTCATGATCCTGGAGTCCCGGGATCGAGTCCCGCATCGGGCTCCCTGCTCGGCAGGGAGTCTGCTTCTCCCTCTGACCTTCCTCCCTCTCATGCTCTCTGTCTCTCATTCTCTCTCTCAAATAAATAAAAAATAAAATCTTTTAAAAAAAAAAATTTTCTCTTAAGATTTTATTTATTTATTTATTTATTTGGGTGGGAGGAGCAGAGGGAGAGGAACAAGCAGACTCTGCCTTGAGCGCAGAGCCTGACATGGGGCTCAATCCCAGGACCCTGAGATCATGACCTGAGCTGAAATCAAGGAGTCAGACGCTTAACCGACTGAACTGCCCAGGCACCCCGAATGCCCTTCAATTTGTATTTCTCTGATGGTTCCTTCTGCTTTAAATTCGGGTTACACATTTGGCAAGAATGCCTACCACACAAATGACGATTTGCTTTTCTTAGTGATCATTAGGAAGCACATTATGTCAGTTTGTCCCACTACTGCTAACTTTGACCATTTGGTTAAGTTGGTGTCTGATCCTGGCTACTTATTTTATTTTGCTTTATATATATATATTTTAAAAAAACTTTATTTTGAGAGAGAGAGAGGGAGAACAAGTGCATGAGCAGGGGGAGGGGCAGAGGGAGAGGAGAAGGGAGAGAAGCAGACTCCCTGCCCAGCGCGGAGCCTGTCATGGGGCTTGATGTCAGGACCCGGAGACCGTGACCTGAGCCAAAATCAAGAGTCGGAAGCCTAACTGACTGAGCCACCCAGGCACCTCTACTTTGTTGCTTCCAACGCTGCATAGTACTCTGTGGAGTGCAGCTGCCGCATTTCAGCTATGCCATCTCCAAAGATGGATCCCAAAAGTGAATCAATACCTTGTCACCACAAATAACATTGTAGTAAACATTCTACTACCTGTCTCCTGGATCTGTGTAGGAAATTCCTTGGAATATATAGTGAAGGCAAGTCTAGGCTTCCAACATCATTGAATGAGACTTCTTATGCACATTCCTGCCAATAATTAATACAATGAAGCCGTTTTTGCCAGTCTAAAAGATGTAAAGTGATACCGTACTGTTTTTTTAAAGATCTTATTTATTTATTTGGCAGAGAGAGACACAGCAAGAGAGGGAACACAAGCAGGGGGAGTGGGAGCGGGAGAAGCAAGCTTCCCGCTGAACAGGGAGCCCGACTCGGGGCTCAATCCCAGCACCCTGGGATCACGACCTGAGCTGAAGGCAGACGCTTAAGGACTGAGCCACCCAGGCACCCTGATACTGTACTGTTTTAATTTGCATTTCTCTGGTTACTAATGGTCATGGACATCTTTTCATATGCATTTGAGCTTTGGGAGTTTTCTGTAAGGGTCCTATCTTTTTCCATTTTTTAACTTAAAATTCTGAAATACAGTATGCACGTTGGAGCAAACACATGAAATAAATGAACAACTCACTGAATAGATTTGTGTAACCACCACTCAGGTCAAGAAATAGAATATTGCCAGGACTTCAGAAACCCTATCTCTATGTGTCTGTCCCAGTCACTATCCCTCTTCCTCCCAAAGGTAACTCCTATCCCAAGTTCTAAAATTATAGCTTAGCCTTGCTTGTTAATGAAGTTTCCATAAATGGAGTTATATAGTACAGAATCTTTTTTTTTTTTTTAAGATTTTATTTGCGAGAGAGAGAATGAGAGCCAGAGAGCATGAGAGGGAGGAGGGTCAGAGGGAGAAGCAGACTCCCTGCCGAGCAGGGAGCCCGATGTGGGACTCGATCCCGGGACTCCAGGATCATGACCTGAGCCGAAGACAGTCACTTAACCAACTTAGCCACCCAGGCGCCCTAGTACAGAATCTTTTGGTTTTGACTTATTTTGCTCAAAAAATTGAGCATGTTGTATGTAGGTGTAGTTTGTTCATTTTCATTGCTGCATCTTAATCCACATTAGTAAGCATTTGAAAGTACGCAGTTGTGTACTTTTTGCGAGTATTCTTGCTATGTGTGTTCTTTCATTTATAGCCTGATGGCACAGATGCACTCATTCTGTGTGAATAGAAATGTGAGATCATAGGGTATGGGTAAGTCAGCTTTAGTAGATAATGCCAGTGTTCCCTGGTGATTGTTACCCTTTATACTTCCATCAACCATGTATGGGAATTCCTGTTGCTCTACATCCTCACCGACACAGTATTACAAATCATCTTCATTTTAACCGCTCTGCTAGGTATATAATGGTATCTTATGGTGCATTTATTTTGATGACTAATGAAGTTCAGCATCTTCTTGTATGTTTATTGGCCATTTATTTATTTTATTTTTTTAAAGATTTTATTTATTTATTTGAGAGAGGGAATGAGATAGAGAGAGCATGAGAGGGGGGAGGGTCAGAGGGAGAAGCAGACTCCCCCCTGAGCAGGGAGCCCGATGCGGGACTCGATCCCGGGACTCCAGGATCATGACCTGAGCCGAAGGCAGTTGCTTAACCAACTGAGTCACCCAGGTGCTCAAGTTTATTGGCCATTTAGATATCCACTTTGGTGACGTGCCTGTTCAAATTTCTTGCTCGTTTTTATTTTTAAACTTTTTTTTAAAGATTTAATTTATTTATTTGTCAGAAAGAGAGAGAGAAAGAGAGAGACAGAGCACAAGCAGGGGGAGTGGCAGGCAGAGGGATAAGCAGATTCTCTGTTGAGCAGGGAGCCTGATGTGGGACTCGATCCCGGGACCCTGCGATCATGACCTGAGCTGAAGGCAGATGCTTAACCTACTGAGCCACCCAGGCATCCCTCTTACTCATTTTTATATTGGGTTGGGTTTCTTGTTGACCTGCAAGGAATTCTTCATATATCCTGGATGTAAGCCTTTTGTTATTTTACTACAGATATCATTTACTCTAATGTCCCTTTTTGTTTTCTCAGTGGTTTCAATGATCAGAAATAGTTAATCCAATCTATCAATGTATTCTTTCCTAACTAACAGTGCTATTTTTTGTGTAGCCTGTTAAAATCTTTCCCTAATCCAAAAGTTGCATTGTTTTGCCCTTCACGTTTAAATCTCCAATTCTTCTGGAATTGAATTTTGTTAATTGGGTGCGATTGGCATCAAATTTCAGCTTTTAATAGAGGGATATGCAATTTACCAAACATTGTTGAAGAGATTTTTCCCACTGCCCTGCAGCACCACTTATGTTGTAAATCAAATGTACTTAAATGTATGTGTCTAGATACCTATTCCATTTTATTGGTCTATTTGAGTATTCTTGTGCCAATACCACATTATCTTTATTACTATAGCTGTATAAGTTTTCGTAGCCACTAGATTTGTTGTTCTTTGATATTGCTTGGGGCATTTTAGGCACTTTGCATTTGTTTTATAAATTTCAGAATCCACTGTCAGTTTTGACCAAAAAGTTCGGACTTTAATTGGAATCATAGTTAATCAGTTTGGGAGAATTGACATTTACACTTTATTGAGTCTTTTGGTACATGAAGATTGGGATCTCTCCATTGGTTTAGGTCTTCCTTATTAAAGTTTCGTCATTTTCTGTGTAGACCTCTGAACATACCATACATCAGATTCATTCCTAGGTATCTGATCTTTTATGATGCTACTATAAATGCTCTCTTTTAAAATTTCACTTTGTAATGGATTGTTGCTGGTATATAAAAATGCAGTGATTTTTTTCTTCATATGCAGCAACTTGGCTAAACTTACTTGTTAATTCTAAGATTAACTTGATTCTTTTGGACTTTTCTATGTATACAAATATATTTGTGAATAAGTTTTCTTTCTTTCTAATCTATATTTATTATCTATCTATCTATCTATCTATCTATCTATCTATCTATCTATCATCTATCTATCATCAACTGTACTGGCTAGGTCATGTAATCTGGTGTTGAACAGAAGAATAGATAGAGGGCATCCTTGTCTTATTCTCATTCTCAAAAGGAAAGCTTTCAACATTTCACCAATAAGTATAATGTTTACTCTAGTTTCTCCGTAGAGCGGATACCTTTTAAGGCAGTTTACCTCTCATTGGAGGTTGTTGAGTTTTTATCATGAGTAGATAGTGAATTTTAACACCTGATTTTTCTGCATCTGTTGAGACGATCATCTAATTTTGTCTCCTTTGTTTAGTTAATGTGCATTAAAATGATGTTTTAAAAAATCACCTTCTATGAGGCATAATTTACATATATTAAAATGAAACCACTTTAAGTACGTAGTGTGAAGAGTTTTGATAAATGTATATACCCATCAACAATCATTACAGTCAAGATATAAAGCATTCTATTATCCCCCAAGTTTCCCTTTTAAGTCAGTTTTCACCCTTGCCACACGCAAAAGACACACACTGATTTGCTTTTTATCACTGGAGATTGAGTTGCCTTTACTAGAGTTTTATGTAAATGGAATTATGCGATATGTAGCCTTGTGAGTTAATAAGTGTCTTACACTTGGCATAATGTTTTTGAGATTCATCCATGTTGCATGTACCAGTAATTTGTTCCTTCTTACTGCTCAGTGTATGGATTTAACACAATTTGCTTATCTGTTTAATGGATAATTGAATTTTTATCAGTTTTTGATTATTATGAATAAAGCTTTTATGAAAAATATTCAGTCTCAGTATGGACATATATTTCCTTTTAAGTTGCACGTTTCTAATGACTAAAGATGTTGATTTTCTTTTCATGTGTTTATCTGCCATTCATGTATCTTTTTTTGTTAAATGTTTCTTTATCTTTTGCTCATTTTTAATTGGATTATTTGTCTTCTCCTTATTGGTTCTTAAGAGCTCTTTATATATTCTGGATATAGATTGTTTTATTAGATATCTGTTTTGCTAATACTTTCTCCCAGTCTGTTGTATGCCCTTTCATTTTCTTAAGACTATTGTTCAAACATGGGGTGCTTGGGTAGCACAGTTGGTTAAGCATCCAACTCTTGGTTTCAGCTCAGGTCATGATCTCAGGGTCATGAGATCGAGCGCCACGTGGGGCTCTGCAGTAAGCAAAGAGTCTGCTGGAGATTCTCTCTCCTTCTCCCTCTGCCCCTCTCCCCGCTCATTCTCTCTCTCTCTCTCAAATAAATAAATAAATAAATAAATCTTTAAAAAAAAGACACCGTGGTATTGACATGGAGATAGATATATCTATCATCAGAACAGAATAGAAAGCGTAGAAATAGACTCACACATATATGGTTAATTGATTTTTTAAAAAGAGGACAGGATAATTAATTAGGGATAGAATAGCCTAAATTATCAGTTTTTCCAATTCTACATTGCTAATATATAGAAATACTTGATTTTTTTATATTAACTGTGTACCCTGTGACATTGCTAAACTTCCATATTTGTCCTAGTCTGTTTGAGCTGCTATGACAGGATACCATGGACTGGGTGATTTATAAACAACAGAAATTTCTTTCTTACAGTTCTAGAGGCTGGGAAATCCAAGTAAAAGACACTGGCAGATTTGGTGTCTGGTGAGGGTCTGTTTCCTTGCTTGCTGTGTCTTCACATGGTAGAAGGGGATGAGAGAGCTTCCTAGAATCTTTTTTTATCAGGGCCCTAATCCATTCATAAGCACTCCAACCACATGACCTAATCACCTCCCAGAAGCCCTGCCTCCTAATACCATCACACTGGGGGTTAAGATTTCAGTTTTGAATTGGGGGGGGGGGGGTGGGACACAAACATTCAGTCCATTGTAGTATTCTTATAGCTTTTTGTAGATACCTCAGGATTTTTTTTATGTTATAAATGTTTTTTATGTTATTCATGTTGATAACATGAATAGTTTTTTTCATGTTATCAACATGAATAGTTTTATTTATTTGTATTATTTTATTTTCTATTATATATATCTATATATAATTTCTTGCTTATTACCCTGAATAAGACTTCAAATACAATGTTGAATAGAAGTTGTGAGAACAGAAATACTTTTTCTTTTTTCTTCATGTAATAAGATGATCATATGGCATAAGTTTTTTTTAATTAAAAAAATTTTTTTTATTATTATGTTCAATTAGCCAGCATATAGTACATCATTAGTTTTTGATGTAGTGTTCAACGATTCATTAGCTGCGTATAACACCCAGTGCTCATCACAACACGTGCCCTCCTTAATACCCATCACCCGGTTACCCCATCCCCCACCCCCCCTCCCTTCTGTAACCCTCAGTTTGGCATAGGTTTTTTAGTCAATAAGGCAAATTACTCTGTTCTTTTTAAAAGATTTATTTATTTATTATTTATTTGAGAGAGAGCATGCATGTGTGGGGGGGTGGGGGTGGGGGGAGGGAGGAGGGACAGAGGGTGAGGGAGAAGGAAGAAGCAGACTCCCCACTGAACGTAGAGCCTAATGCTGGGCTCCATGTAGGGCTCCATCCACGTGGGGCTCCATGCAGGGCTCACTCCCAGGACCCTGAGATCAGGACCTGAGCTGAAACCGAGTAGGGCGCTGAATTGACTGAGCCACCTAGGCACCCCTGACTTGCTAATATTTTGTTGACAAGATATGTAGCTATGTTCATGAAGGATGTCTGTAGTTTTCTTCTCATAATTTTTTTTCTGATTGGTATCATGGTTCTGCTGGCCACATAAAATGAGTCGGGAAGTATTCCTTCCTCCATTAATTTCTGAAAGAGTTTGTATCCAATTGGTAGTATTTCTTCTTTTAAATGTTTGATAAAATTCACTAATGAAATAATCTGAGCCTGGAGTTTTCCTTATGGGAAGATTTTTTTTAATTTTTATTATTTATTTGATAGAGAGACACAGCGAGAGAGGGAACACAAGCAGGGGGAGTGGGAGAGGGAGAAGCAGGCTCCCTGCAGAGCAGGGAGCCCGATGTGGGACTCGATCCCAGGACCCTGGGATCATGACCTGAGCCGAAGGCAGTCGCTTAACCGACTGAGCCACCCAGGCGCCCAGAAGATTTTTTTTTTAAGATTTTATTTATTTATTTATTTATTTATTTATTTGAGAGAGAGAGAGTGCCTGAGCAGGGGGAGGGACAGAGGGAGAGGGAGAAGCAGACTCCCCACTGAACAGGAAGCCCGATATGGGGCTTGATCCCAGGACTCTGGGATCATGACCTCAGTGGAAGGCAGATGCTTAACTGGCTGAGCCACCCGGGCGCCCCTGGAAGATTTTTAACTAAGAATTCAATTTCTTTAATAGATACTGGTCTTGAGATATTCTGTTTCTTCTTGAGTCAGTTTTCATGTTTGTGTCTTTCAAGGAATTTGTGTGTTTTCCCTTTTTTTCTTGATGAATGATTTCAACACTTTTTTCATTAATTGATAGAATAAGAGCACAGAAAATCAGTGAGGATATAGAAAACTTGAAAAACACAGTCAAGCAACTTAATCTAACTGACATTTATAGAACATTCCACTCACAATGTAATACACACTCTAAGTTCACATGGAACATTCACCAAGATAGATCATATTCTGGGCTATAAAACATGTTTCTATATATTTTAAATTAACATTCATCCAAGTAATCCAGAGCTGAAAAAAGAAATTAGAAAATATTTTTAGTTGAATGAAAATGAAAATATAGCATATCAAAGTTTGTGGAATAGCTTTAAATATTTACATTTATATTAGATAAGATGAATAATCCAAAGTCAATTACTGAAAATTCTACCTAAGAAGCTAGAAAAAGAGCAAAATAAACCCATGGTAAGTAGAAGGAAAGAAATAAAGTAAGAATAGAAATCAACGCAATAGAAGATGTACAAACAATAGAAAAATTAATTAAGCCCAAACCTGGCTTTTGAAAAGATCAGTAAAATTGATAAACCTCCGGCTAGACTGATCAAGCAAAAAAGGGAAGCCACAGATTATATGAGAAATATAAGGGGATATCACTATAGATCCCCTAGATCTTAAGAGCTTACTATTGAGTAGGAAGCATCCCTAAACTTCTCTTTTTGAGGTTGACTTAGCTCCTAATGACCTTTATTTTCTGTACAAATGTTAGAGTAAATCTATCGTGTTTCTTAAAAAAAATCCACCTTGGATTTTGATTGGATTGAATTTATAAATTAATTTAGATTGAATTGAGACCTTTAGAATATTGTCTTACTATCACAGAAAATAAAATGTTTTCCCCTTTTACACAGATCATCTTTTATAGTCATTAGCAAATTTTTAAGTTTTCTCCAAAGAAGTCATATATTCTTGGATTAAATGGCTGCTAAGTACAATGATATTATTTATTTCTGATGTAGAGGAACACATTGTACTTTGTAAGCTGTTTTTTTATCTGGCACTTTTGCTCCACTTATTTATTAGATTTAATAGCTTATATTCTGTTGACCTTTCTAGGGAGATGAACTTATCTGAAAATAATGACAATCTCATATATTTCCTTCTAATACTCAACCTCTTACCTCTTTTTCTTCTCTTGTGCCTCTGGCTAACATTTCCAGTACCATATTAATTAGTGGCCATTTCAGTGGGCATCTTTATCTTATTCCAGATCATAAGAGGAATGCTTTTAAATTTTCTATAATAAATATAATGTTGGTGGTAAGTTTTATTGAGTAAGAAAAATCACTTCTAGATTGCTGAGTTTTTTGTCATAAATATTGAACTATATCAAGTTATTTCTCTACATTAATTGAGATAATAAGTGACTTCTCTTAGTCTGTTGTAAACCATCCTTTCTTAGTGTAAACATGATCTGTTTTTGTTGTATTGTTGTTCCATTTTTATATTAATTGGCTAATATTATCTTTCAGAATTTTAAAAAAGATTTTACTTATTTTATTTGAGAGAGAGGGAGAGTGAGAGGAAAAAGCAGACCCCCTGCTGAGCGGAGAGCCTGATGCAGGACTTGATCCCAGGACCCTGAGATCATGACCTGAGCCAAAGGCAGATGCTTAACCGACTGAACCACCCAGGTGCCCCTCCTTTTGGAATTTTGAATGTATATTCAAAAGTGAAAGGGGCCTAAATTTTTCTTGTATATATATTATACTTCAATATGAAGCTTACATAATTTTTTTTTTTTTAATCCAGGGATCTCAGTGAAGAATATAGGAGAAAGTGACCTCTGAGCTCTTTGAGATTCTACAAAATATGTGATTTCTCATCAACCCTGGAAACAGGTAACCTTCTGCTGAGGCAACATCATAACCTGCCTCATTCCTTATTCATTTGACTTCCTTAACCAGGTTTCAGTTTAAGGGTCCAGTGTTGAACTACTGTTTCAATGTGCTCATTTAAAGTTACTCAGTGGGATTCCATAAGTGAATAATAATAAATCCATGTAGTTGTTTAAAAAAATCAGGTAGATCTAAATGCACTAATATGACAGGGCACCCAAGAACTATTACTAAGTGAGAGGGGCAGGGTGTAGGCTTATGTATGTAACACGATCTCATTCACTATTTGTATATACGCGTGAAAATTATCTGGAAACATACCCAACAAAGTGTTAAAGTGGAGTGGGCCCAAAAGGGAGGATGATTTGCTTTTCATATTGTACCCTCCTGTCATGTTTGATTTTTTTTAGTCCTGTGGTTATATTACATTTATTTACATCACATGAAAAATAAACTCCCCAGATCAAATTTACACTGTAGAGCTCAGATACTTCAACCTATCAGTCTCCTAATATTTGAGGATTTTTGTTGGTAGGAAAGAGAGTCATGATGCTGCATTAGAGAAATATCCGGAGTTGAGTGCTGCATTCATTAGGGCAGGTTTACATGAATGAAATCTGTGATCAGGTCCAGCATTGAAAATCGGTCAGAATCCCACAGCGACAGTACCCATCCCAGGGTTGCTAATTGCAGCTTTACACTGAGTACCCTTTCCATGGCGATGTGGGTGGTCAGCGGTAGCTAGGCTGCTTTGTTCAGACCCATTGCCCCTACAAAGAAATTCTGATTTGAAAGTGCCTGAATGATGATGGATTACTTATCAAATTTACATAAAGAGGACAGCACACGCAAATACTTCATTACCCCTTGGCTTGGCCTTTATTTTGTTAGGCTACTTTCATTTAGTTTGCGTTTGGTTTCATTGAAGTAATGTCGAAAATTTTAGCAGATTGTAATCCCAGTAAAAGCAACCTTTTTCTTACATTCAATGTAGGAAAAGCACAAAAGAAGAAAATAAAAATCCAACCACTAAGGGATGTAGGAAAGACCTTAGGGTACGAAGCCAAAGAAAGAATTCTTGGTCTTTGGTGCAAAAAGGTGGTTTTATGAAAGCACGGGAACAGGACCCGTGGGCTGGAAGGGCGGCACCGGGGTCATGAAGAGTGGCCCATTATGTACTTTCAAGTTGGGAGGGGGTTAGAGATAGCGTAAGTCTCTAAGGAATTTTGGAAGCAAGGTTTCCAGGACCTTGAGGGGGCTAGTCTTATTTTTGGGAAAGGGTCATTTGTTACTGTTTAATAAAACCTGAGTCATGAGACCCTTTAGATGTATATCGTTGGGTCATATGCTTGGGGAATGATTGCCAACATGTATCTTGGGGGGTAGAGATAAGGGAAGTTTCCAAAGGAATTTTTATACGTTAAAGTAGACTTACATGATCTTGGGGGTTGGGCTAAGATTACCTGTTGCCCTTAGCAAAGTATTAACATCGAGGCAGTTGATGTTAATGTCACTCTGGAGGCATGTCACTCTGCCTGTTTCAAGGACTTGTCAATGGGCTATAGGTAGTAAGGAAATTTAATAATTTTTCTTCTGCTTTTGTTTCCTACATCATAAGTACAGTTCGACATATATTTTTCCCTTCTCTTTAGCTGTCTTTAGCTATGAATATATATTTTTATTTTTTACATATTGATTTTTGTCCAGATTTGCCTACAATCTATCACATCTTTTTTTTTTTTTTTAGATTTTATTTATTTATTTATTTATTTGAGAAAGAGAGAGAGAGCTCGAGCACATGAGCAGGGAGGAGGGGCAGAGGGAGAGGGAGAAGCAGACCCCCTGCTGAGCAGGGAGGCCCAACGTGGGGCTTGATCCCAGGACCCTGGGATTATGACCTGAGCCAAAGGCAGACGCTTAACCACCTGCGCCCCCCAGGTGCTCCTACAATCTATCATGTCTTTTACATAACATTCAAAATTCTTCTAAAACATGATTTTCAGCTATCTAATATGATTAGCATAGAATTTATTTAACCAATCTCCTATTATTAGACATTCTATAGTAACAATGTTCAGTACTATAAGTTACTTTATACAAAGGGACTTATACATACCACTGATTTATCTTTTTTTAGGATTCTTAAAAGTATAAGTGAGTTCAAAGGATATAAATATTTTTTATCTTTTAATACAAATTGATCTCTGGGAATATTGTACCGCTTAACGGTCTTACAAGCCCTATAAGTTGTCACTGTAATTTTTTTTTTTTACATGTTTTATCAACTTGGCAGGTAGAAATAGTATTTTGGTTTAGTTTGGATGTATTTGATTACTATTGAGGCTGAACTTGCTTGCAGTTATTTTGATGTACATGAGCTATGACCTTGTCTTTGTATTCCTAAGCACATGGTAATATGGTAGATTCTCTCTAGATAATTCCAAAGGGCTTGTTGAGGAACTGACAGTACTACTGAAATTTCCTTTTCAAAAAAACTTCTTGGACATCTAGATTCAAAATGTACACTGTTGCTATAAATTTTCCTATCTCAGAACTCTAGAGAAATGAAAACTTCAGCTCTTTGAGAGTTTTAAAGGCCAGGTACACAGTCTTATAAAAGCTCCACATGTGATGATGACGAAGGTTCTGTCTTCCAGAACGTTCCCAAGGACACACATTTTAACAGTGTAACCTCTTTGTTATACACAAATTGTAGAAATTGAGATTGAATTTAGCTATCAAGGACACAAGATGTTTTGGCAGATGCAGTGTATTTTTGTCTCCTGGGAATCATCTGTTTTACTTGATGGCATTGAGCTTACCTGACTTCCACAAGCAAATCTGGTAAATAATAGTTTACATACAATTTTGGATTTTAACACAGATGTGCTTCGGTAACCCAGAACATACATATAATTGGAATTAGAGATCCTACATAAAATACACTTGACTCTCGAAATAATTCCTTGAGTTTGTGACTAGTTATTGCCAAATTACCAGAAGATTAATTGATCACCATCATCTGTTAATAGAGACAGCAAATTGTAATTAATTAACAATGGTTAGGAAAGGATTAATTTGGTTAATTGAACAGTATATACACTCCATATGGAGCATGGATTGTCAAAGTTTTAAAATTCAGCAAAATGTGCTTATCACTAAATTTAAATTATTTCCATTTTTAATTTGGAAGACATCAGGATTATGAAGTTCCTTAGTAATGTGTATGATCATTAACCTTAATTGTATAGTGTTCTAGAAGGATTAGATTCAGTGTTTTAGTAATCCTCTTCTCTCCTTGAAATCAGCTTGTCGTTTGTTGAGAGAGAGACAGATTTTTTTTATAGTTATTTTTTCACAGTTTATACTCTAGAAAGCCAGTTTACTGTATAGCATTTTTGTTAACCTCACACAAATTTTGAAATTAGGAATAAGTTGTTTTTAATAGTTTACTTCTGTTGGGTCTTATTAACCTTAAGCTAAACTTCTCATTTAGTAAGTTGATCTAGTGGACCAATAGCCAAAAAACGTAATCTTGTTTTACCTGTTCTAGTATGCTGCATTTCCCATATACTCTTTTCTTAAATTGTGGCATTTTTGTCACCTAATTTGCACACATACTAATCAATAACCTTGTGTTAATTTTGTAGAAAAAGATTGAAGTACCTTAAATCATTTGCGGAGATATTCTTGTGAATTCGTAAGTTTTATGAATTATTTCTTTTAAAAAAGGTTTTAGTTGTTTCTTTTTTCTTATTTATAGTTTAATTTTCTAGAAGTTGTGTGGGAATATACATAGTTTAAGAGGCACATAGGTCTATAACCTCTTCCCCTCTACTCTCCCCTCCCCCAGCATTTCCCAGTCCCCAGAGACAGCCCCCTTCAACTTCATTCCTTCTTTCGTTTGGTATTTGCTTCCCCCCTTTCTCTGTCTCTTTTTTTTTCTTTATTTTTTATTATGTTATGTTAGTCACCATACATCACATCATTAGTTTTTGATGTAGTGTTCCATGATTCATTGTTTGCGTATAACAACACCCAGTGCTCCATTCTGTACGTGCCTTCTTTAATCTCTTTTTAAAAAGTAAACTCTGCCCCCAACATGGGGTTCGACCTCACAACCCTGAGATCAAGAGTTGCACGCTACACCAAATGGAGCCAGCCATTTTGTCTCCCTTTTTCTAAATAAAATCCTTACACTGCTACTTCTTGATTTTTCAGTTGTCCCCCTAACCATCTCATACAAGGACACTTTCCATCCCCTATTCTCCTGGTGTAGCTGCACTGAACAACTGGAACAATATTCTGTGTTTAATTATTATGGTTGTGTCATGGATGCTAGTCACAGCTAAGTCATGAAGTAGACTATGACTACTTTTTTTTTATTGCATAACTTTTTGTTTTCCCTGGAATAGATAATTTTTTTCTGTTTGTTTAGTTTTCTATGTACCTACGAATACTTCACCCCCAGACTCTTCTCTATTTTTCCTCTCAGTAAGTTTGAATACATTAGATACTCTATCAGTTTCTTCTTTTTTCAGAGAAGTCTCTTCCAAGACTTCTGATCTGCTTAAATATGGACAGCTTGCTCCCTAGGCCCGCTGAACAGTCATCCTAGGCTCTCCCTTCACTACCATATTCGGTATTCTTTTGTGCCTTCTTCTTCACTTGGTTCTCCTACTGCCTTTTCTTGTATTTTCCTTTTTTGTGGTTTACTGTCTTTTTTGGTGAGCACCTCCCCCAGTAGTTTCCCAAGAAAGAGGGCATGGGAGGTGAAATGTTTGAGACTATAGGTGTTTTATTTTGCTCTTATACTTAATTCATAGTTTCACTGAATGTAGAATTCTAGGTTGGAAATGATTTTTCCTTCAAGTTTTGATGGCATTGTTCCATTGTTTTCTAGCTTCCAGCATTGCTGTGGAAAAATAAAATGCCATAATGATTCATGATCCTTTATATAAAAGCTGGGGTTTTTTTCATCTCTCTCTCTCTCTGTCTCTCTGGAAAGATTTTTTTCTTTGTCCCAAGTGATTTAAAACCCTGCCTTGATGTGGATCTATTTTTCTCCATTACGATGAGCTCTTTCAAACTGGAAATTCAAATCTTTCAATTTTGGGAAGTGTTCTGAAATTATTTTACTGGTGATGTCTTCCTTTCTGTTTTTCCCCGCCTTTTGTTTGTGGAACACAGGAATGGGAGAAAGGGACAGCTATTACTCTTTATAAGTCTTATAGACCTTTTTGCCTCTTAAACTGTACACATTCCCCCACTACTTTTAGAAAACTATAAATAAGCTATAAATAAGAAAATAGCTAAAACTTGAAAAGAAGCAATTTATAAAACTTAAGAATTCATAAGACTACCTCAGCAAATGATTTAAAATATTCCCAATTCAACATAACATAATAAAATTTAAAAAAAATAAAATATTCCCAATTCCCTTCTATAAAATGAACTCACATTATTCAAATCTGGATCTTCTGAATTGTGCCTTGACTTATCTTTTTTCCTTCTATTTTTAATCGTATACTTTTACTCTGTTCTTTTTTTTTTTTTTGAGAGATGTTCTCAACTTTATCTTCCTAATCTTTTATTGAATTTTAATTTTATTTCCAGTAGTTCTTCAACTCTCTGTGTATTCTGAATGTTCTTTTTTCATATCAACTTGTTCCTGTTTCATGGACATAATATTTTGTCCCTCTGAGGATATGAATAATCCTTTTTTAAAAGCAGTTTTCTTCTCTCTGCAAAGTTTGTTTCTTCCTATTTTCTGTTTGGTTGTTCTGTTCACTTTGTTTCGTATTCTCTTGTATCTGGTGACCCTTGAATGTCTGAGTACATTATAAAGCTTTGGACACATGAGTAGGTTTTTCAATTGTGGGAAGCACTGTAGGGTGATCTGCCTGACCTGTTTCATTAGGAAATGCTCAATGTTAATATATTTTTTCTCTGAACTGGTCAGATTCCCAAGGGAGGACCCTTACCATCTTTTGCCAGCATTTGAAAAGCAGATTGGGAAAAGAAAGCTGGCCGAGTCAACAGTTAGTATGTAAAATTTCCCTTATTCTCCTTATGTTTATTTTAGTATTTCTACCATCTGCTGTACCTGGTGTTTCCTAGTCAGGAGATTTGCTGTCCTTAATCACTCAGTGAATAAAACTTCAGTCTTCTGCTAACATGAGGTAGAATCTGTGTCTCTTGGCTGTTTGGAGTGAAGGAGACACTTTGGGACCTAACTTCTTAACACAGAGTTTCGATGAAGCCTCCTGTCTTTCACCTTACCTTAGCTGCCATTTCTATGGCTGCTACCAATCCCTGAGCTCTTAGGGAATTCTAAGGTGCAGAATGGGTTGTTTCTTGGCTTTCCCCACTGCTGGCTTAGAATTCAGCTGAGTTGAGCCTCTTAAGCCCGTCACCACTTATCCGTCTGTTTTCCAGCTTCCAAAATTTTATTGCTGCTGTCTTCCCTCGCTTCTCTTTGCTCCTCTGGCTCTATGGCAGATGTAATGTGTGTGTTCAGTTGGTCATTATTATCCAGAATGGTGCCCTCCTTTTAACTTAAATTCATTATAATATTCTTGTGCTTTTCTAATACATTTCATTTCTACCCATTGCTCCCACCATCCCTCTCTTCCTTCAATTTAGCCATATGTTCAAATGTTAAATCTCATTTATGATATGTAAAGGAGGTTCTGAATGACAGTTGCAGATTTCAGTGCAACTGTTGGAAGAAACCATATGGTGTGAGTGTGCATGAATGTGTACACACACACACACACACACACACACACACACACACACTATGATTAGATTAAATACCTAGTTTATTTAGGGAAGAATATAGAATCATCTTGGAAGCAAGGTGGCCAAAGAGAACAAGGGCAGGTTTGGCATATCTTGTGAAGTTATCCTTCCAGCCTCCACCCCAGCATCCCTTGGAAGCTGCAAATGACACTGAACATGCAAAGTTGAGGTGTTTTGTTTGTTTTCTTTTTTGATCTGGGCAACCTTTTTTAACTTCACTGCAGTATCACTGAAGAAGAATTTATGCAAATCATGTATGGCCTTAGAGGGGAATATTTGGACATACCCTAGAACATTGGAGGCCAGCTGGAGAGTAGACGGGCAAGTGATTCTTGGCTAAACTTAGCATCAGTAGGACCCCATGCTCATTTAGGGGAAAAAATAGACTGAGTGCACATGTCCCTGGATGTTCTCTGCATCCATCTCCTCAGTGCCCTGGAAAGCATGTTTCCCCAGGGCCTGTCCGCAGTCTTCGATAGCATATCCCTTTTGCAGGAGTGGTTCTGATCCTATGTTTGGTCAAAAGATCATATAGCATTAAATTTTTTATTTTTTATTTTTTTAAAAAAGATTTTATTTATTTATTTGACAGAGGGAGACACAGCGAGAGAGGGAACACAAGCAGGGGGAGTGGGAGAGGGAGAAGCAGGCTCCCCGCAGAGCGGGAGCCTAATGTGGGACTCAATCCCAGGACCCTGGGATCATGACCTGAGCCAAAGGCAGTCACTTAACCGACTGAGCCACCCAGGTGCCCTAGCATTAAATTTTTTAAAATTTAATTTAATTTTATTATGTTATGTTAGTCACCATACAGTACATCATTAGTTTTTGATGTAGCGTTCCATGACGTATAGCATTAAATTTTATTTTATTTTTTAAAGATTTTATTTATTTATTTGACAGAGAGAGAGAGAGAGAGAGAGGCAGCGAGAGAGGGAACACAAGCAGGGGGAGTGGGAGGGGGAGAAGCAGGCTTCCTGCTGAGCAGGGAGCCCGATGCGGGGCTTGATCCCAGGACCCTGGGATCATGACCCAAGCCGAAGGCAGACGCTTAACGACTGAACCACCCAGGTGCCCCATAGGACTCTGTTTAGTATGGATTGGTTTAGTTATAGAAGCTTCAAAGAGTGTCATAAGGTGCTCAAGACCTTCATATGGCCTTATGGTGGGTGCTACAAGGACCATAGTGTTTGGTGCAAGTCTATTTGCAGAGAATACTTTTCTAGAAAATAGCAAACATAAGTGAGTTCAAACAGACCAGTAATTGGAAACAGAGTGAGAGTGTGTCACCAAGGTATAAATAGCTAAATAATTCATTGCCATTCATAAAAGAAAAGAACATAATATGTGACCAAAAGGAGTAAGTTGAATATTATCCACTTTGAAAAAATTGCCACTCCAAATTGCTGTTTAAACAAAGACTTGTTTTGGTACAGAGATGATAAGCCTGGAAATTTTTACCCCAGCAGAGCTTGGTGAGCTGTAGCCCTTATGAAAGCAGCCACCAAGGAGGATTTCACCCATAAGCCAAGGAAGGCTGAGCTCACATGCCCTAAATTTTGTTCCTTGCCCTGAAATTTCCTTTAGCAGTTTAAGTGTCCTGCGTGTTTGGCGGTTGAGTCAAAGTTAAATAATCAGCAGTGTTATGAGTTTTTGAGGTATTTAATTCTTTTGGCAAATTTGGTTTTTTCCCATTTGAATTCAGCTCAGATGCAAGGAGTGTTCTGTCTGAATCTGAGCTTTCATATTGAGGAATAAGCAAAGTTTATTCCCATTTTTTTTTTAAAGATTTTATTTATTTATTTGACAGAGAGAGACACAGCGAGAGAGGGAACACAAGCAGGGGGAGTGGGAGAGGGAGAAGCAGGCTCTCCGCAGAGCAGGGAGCCCGATGCGGGACTCGATCCCAGGACCCTGGGATCATGACCCGAGCTGAAGGCAGTCGCTTAACCAACTGAGCCACCCAGGCGCCCAGTTTATTCCCATTTTGTCCTTTGCTACAGGATGGCTATTTTTAAGTTAATACAATTCTTTAGCAACGAGTATTTATTATATGTTTTAGAACTCTGAATCAGAAATGTAAGAAAATACCCTTAAACCCACATTTTTCAGGCTTGTTAAAGAGAACACAGACTCAAATTTCAAGATGACATTTTTGAAAAAACGGCACAAACTACAATTTTCGGCAGCTTTGCAGTGTAAGAGGATTTTGGGGGCAACTTCTTATGTCTGTAGTGTAGCTTATATGGCCTCTGGTGAAAGTACCGTCCCGGCTTATGTTTGATCTCTTCGTAGAAACGTCCTTTCCTCCCTGTTCAGTGACTGGATCTACAAACAGCCCATGGTTTATCAGTATTCACATTTTAATGAGTTCCAAGACTAAACATAGAATTGAAGAAAATTTTTAACCTGTAATATGTATATATATATCTCAGTTGATGGTATGCATTTCCAAAGTTGTACATCACATTAAGGAAAACATTTGAATGAAAGGGCAAATATGGACGGTTTTTCAATCCAAATCCTGATGCCATTTGCTGGAAGGTTTATAAATAAAAAAAATTCCCTCTACAGAAATTTGACAATCAGTTTGCCCTCTGTTCTGCATTGTGCACACTTAAGATATGTTTAAAGTCTTTGGACTCCTTTCCAATATTACAAGGACCTAGTTTTGTTGGTTTCTCTGTTTATTTTAAGGTCCTATTTTCAAAACAATTTCACAGCTGGGAATAAACTAAAAAATGAGAAAATTAACTCTAGAGCATATTGTAGAAGTTCCTTTTTAAAAATATTACCTGTTCAGAGAGCCTGGGTGGCTCAAGTGGTAAACATCTGACTCTTGATCTCAGCTCAGGTCTTGATCTCAGGGTTGTGAGTTCAAGCCCCGTGTTGGGCTCCATGCTGGGCATGGAGCCTACTTAAAAAAATTAAAAAATTAAAAAAAAAATATTGCCTTTTCAATTCTTTTAGACTGAGGGATGTCAGCAATTCACAGCCTTCACTTTACAGATGAGAGTGCTGAGACCCAGCTAGAAAGCCAAGATATGTATCTGCTTTGGGCAAAATAACTTTAAAGAATAGTAATCATAAGGGCGCCTGGGTGGCTCAGTTGGTTAAGCGACTGCCTTCAGCTCAGGTCATGATCCTGGAGTCCCGGGATCGAGTCCCACATCAGGCTCCCTGCTCAGCAGGGAGTCTGCTTCTCCCTCTGACCCTCCTCCCTCTCATTCTCTCTGTCTCAAATAAATAAATAAAATCTTTAAAAAAAAAAAAAAAGAATAGTAATCATAAGCATATATGTATCAACCTGATATATATCTCTCTAACGTTGACTATCTTGTTAGCACATAATAAATGTGATGAAAAGAAGAAAATTATTATGTTTATATTTATAATATGTATTTGTATATATTTCACATATACATTATGAGAGGCTAATTTGACTGTTTGGACTTTGAACATTCCTAGTCTGCATTCTTTTTTTTTTATTAACTTTTTTTTTTTATTCTTATGTTAATCCCCATACATTACATCATTAGTTTTAGACGTAGTGTTCCATGATTCATTGTTTGTGCATAACACCCAGTGCTCCATGCAGAATGTGCCCTCCTCAATACCCATCACCAGGCTAACCCATCCTCCCACCCCCCTCCCCTCTAGAACCCTCAGTTTGTTTTTCAGAGTCCATCGTCTCTCATGGTTCGTCTACCCCTCCGATTTCCCCCCCTTCATTCTTCCCCTCCTGC
>NC_138385.1:71597001-71626045 GCF_054177405.1 Leptonychotes weddellii
TCCTGGGTTGTGCGCCCCTCCACAGTGCTCCCAGTCCTGCCTCCAGGTCGGGGCACGTCTCTGCCCTTTGTGCTTCTAAAACCGCCAGCCACTCCCAGTTCACAGGCGCGACCCCGCCGCTCTGGGTTTCTGCCCCGGGGCGGCCCTAAAGTCCTTTCCCCGCCACTACCGGTCTGCGAGTCTGTGCCCGTCCCCAGCGCGTGAGGCTGTCACTCACCGGCGGTGTAGGATCCCCACGGCCAGGCACCCTCCCGCTGCCGTTTATCCTCCGATATCTTCCCGCAGGATCACGGCTCTCCGCTTCATACCTCAAAACCAACCGCCAGCGATATTCTGTTTGTAGAGATCCAGATCTTCTTACATCTCAGGCTGGTTTCGTGGGTGCTCAGAGTGGTCTGGTAGATATCCAGCTCAATTCTGGGGACCAGTTGAAATAGGGTCCCCTACTCCTCCGCCATCTTTCCCCCCTCCGGTCCTGGACTCTTTAGGAGAGGAAGGTAGCAAGAGGGCTCTGCGGGAGGCTGCTGAAGCTGTCCAAGAAAGGATATGAGTTTCTGAACACAGACAGGGAGGATGTAGACTAATCTGAGAGAAATTCCTGCAAGAGAATCTGCAGTATAAAGTGACCAATTGCACACTAAGAATGAATAAGATGGAGACATGAGAATAAATGCCTCTCCAATTTAAGAAAATTGACAGTTACTGTGTCATTAACTAAGATGGAGACAGAAGGCAGAATAGGTTTGACTTATCTTTTAGTCTCACTGAGTTTGGGGCTTCTATGAACCATTCAAGTGGAAAATTATAGCAGCCAATTGGACCTTAAGAGAGGTTTGAGAATCAATGGCATAATGGCCATTAGAATGATCAAAATTGGTTTGATCATAGGACATAAAGTGACAAGAAAATAATATGGCATTCTTATTATCTGAAAAACTTTAATGAAGAGTTTTGTACTTCAAATATCTATCAATCAAAAATATTCAGGCAGGCCAATTTCTAAATATCCCAGTGCAGGAGATAAAATTCAGTACAGTCACAGGATACAAACTTAACAGACAGAAATCAGTTGCATTTCTATACACTAATAACAAGCTTTCAGAAAGAGAAATTAAGAAAACAATTACATTGAAAAGAATAAAATACCTAGGAATAAATTTAATCAAGGAGGCGAAAGATCTGTACTCTGAAAATGATAAGACATTGATGAAAGAAATTGAAGACAACACAAATAAATGGGAACATATGCTATGCTCATGGATTGGAAGAATTAATATTGTTAAAATGTTCATACTAGCTAAAGCAATCTACAGATTCATTGCAATCCCCATCAAAATACCAACAAAATTCCTTACAGAACTAGAAAAAAGAATCCTAAAATCTGCATGGAACCACAAAGGTCCCTGAATAGCCAAACCCATCATGAGAAAGAAGAACAGAGCTGGTTCAAACTGTACTAAAAACTTATAGTAATCAAAACAGTATGGGACTGGCATGAAAACAGATGCACAGATCAGTGGAATAGAATAGAGAGCCCAGAAATAAACCCACACATTTATGGCCAATTAATCTATGACGAAGGAGACAATGGGGAAAAGAACCTCTTCAATAAATGGTCAGGAAAACTGGAAAGCTACATACAAAAGAATAAAACTGAACCTCTATCTTATACCCTACACAAAACTTAATTCAAAATGGGTTGAAGACTTGAATGTAAGACATGAAACCATAGTACTCCTATCAAAAAACATAGGCAGTAAGCTCTATGACATAAGCAGTACTTTTTGGACCAGTCTTCTCAGGCAAGGACAACAAAAGCTAAAATAAATAAATGGGACTACATCAAACTGAAAATCTTTTGCACAGTGAAGGGAACCATCAACAAAACAAAAAGGCAACCTACTGAATGGTAGAAGATATTTGCAAATCATACATCTGATAAGGGGTTAATATCCAAAATATGTAAATATATATATAAATATGTAAAGAGCTTACACAGCTTAATAGAAAACCAAACAACCTGACTAAAACATGGGCAGAAGACTTGAATAGACATTTTTCCAAAGAAGATACAGGTGGCCAACAGGTACATAAAAAGATGCTCAACATCACTCATCATCAGGCAAATGCAAATCAAAGCCATAGTGAAATACCACTTACAAACCTGTCAGATTGGCTATTATAAAAAAAAGGCAAAAAACCCCAGGGTGTGGAGAAAAGAGAATCCTTGTGCACTGTTGGCAAGAATATAAATTGGTGCAGCCACTCTGGAAAACAATATAGAGGTTCCTCAAAAAATTAAAAATAGAACTACCATACTATCTAGTAGTTCCGCTTCTGGGTATTTATCTGAAGAAAACAAAAACACTAATTCAAAGAGCTATATGCCCCACTATGTTCATTGCAATGTTATTTACAATAGCCAAGACATGGAAACAACCTAGGTGTCTATCAATAGGTAAATGGATAAAGAAAATGTGGTATATATAGACAATGGAATATTACTGAGCCATAGAAAGAATGAAATTTTGCCATTTGCTACAACATGGATGGACCTAGAGGATATTATGCTAAGTGGAATAAATCAGAGAAAGACAAATACCATATGATTTCACTCATATGTGGAATCTAAAAAACACAACCAATGAACAAACAAAACAGAAACACTCATAGATACAGGAAACAAACTGTTGGTTACCAGAGGCAGGAGGGATTGGGGGATGGGCAAAATAGGTGAAAGGGATTAAGAGGTACAAACTTCCACTTATAAAGTAAATAAGTCATGGGGATGTATGGCATAAGAAACATAGCACAATATTGTAGTAACTTTGTATGGTGACAGATGGTAACTAGACTTATCATGGAGATAATTTTGTAATGCATAAAAATATCAAATCACCATGATGTACATCTGAAACTAATAGGACATTGTATATCAATTATACCTCAATAAAATATTTTCTTTCTTTCTTTTCTTTCTTTCTTTCTTTCTTTCTTTCTTTCTTTCTTTCTTTCTTTCTTTCTTTCTTTCTTTCTTTCTAAGTAAGCTCTATGCCTAACGTGGGGCTTGAACTCATGACCCTGAGCACAAGAGTCCCATGCTCTACCGACTGAGCCAGAGAGGCACCCCTCAATAAAATAATTTTTTAAAAATAAAACCCTTCAACTGAGAAAAAAATAATCTGCCATAACATTCTCTCAGGGAGCAAAGGGACTTAAGGTATTCTCATTAGCCCTCATGAATTTTAGAATTTTATGTGGCATAATAAAGGTTCATCAGTGAAAATGAAAATATCAGACACAAGGGATATATCATCATAGACTTTCTAAGCAGTGATCCCTGGAATAGAAAAGTAAGATGGGAGGCTACAGGAGGTTCTCAGGAGTCAGTACTGAGTCCTTTTTCAAAGAGTTGCTATTTTAAGGTCAGCTCTGATTCAAATATTTCTGGTACTGAATAAACAGGGGAACTCGGGTAAGCCTGAGTCAGCTTCACACCCTCAACTGACTTCATCAACCAAGACACATTCTAACTCGGCCATTTTATGAGACTATGAAAGTGAGATCTACTTGAGGAAGAAGTGATTTGGTTTGACCTTCAAGCAGTGGAAAAGAAAACACTTGTCGCTTCAGGAGCACTTCCTCAGAGGAAGCCCTGCCTCAGGAAGTCAAAAGCCACTGGCATTTCCCAGGCTCCTGAAATGTCAGAAATATTGGCTCTCACATTTGTATTCATGAGGACTACATGTTTGAGCATCACTGGCGGGCAACTCTGTTAGTCTGAAGCTCTTATCAAGTTTGTTGTTTCCTTAGCTCTCATGGTCCAAGATGAACAGTCAGTGTCATATGCTGTGAGAAGGCTCCTGGAAACTCCCTTCTCCAAAGCTACAAGATGTGGGTGGAGAGAATAAAGAACCGGATTTCCTAAATCTTAATCCAGTCCCCCCAGACCTGGCATGGTCTTATTACTCTATTCCGGAGTCAGATATCCCACAGCGTGATCACTGAGACAAGATTTGGTGGGTTTTGTGTCTTTCAGGGAAGTAGACAACATCAAGAAACTTCTTACTCTGGTGCCACCTGGTATGAATGATTCTTAAATGCACCACAGATTACAAAATGGCCAAGATTTGCAAACACGCATTTTAAAATAAGTTTTCTTCTTTCTATCACTGGAAGCAATGCCAGCAGATAGAAAATAGGCAATAGTAAAGTCTCTTCACGAACCTCTGGGCTTGCAAACACAATCCTGAAAAGAGAGTGTTGTCACCCATTCTAGAATAATTGGAGGGTATTTGATAAGGTAGAAGTTGACCTTCAAAGAGCTTTAAAGTCCTTGGGAAGTGGAAACTGTTCTGGAATCCATGGCTTTCTGGATTCAGGGAAAAGAGTGCTTAAAAAAGATGGTGGATGAGCAGATATAAGCCACACCTAGAGATAGATGCCCAGTGCCCAGCTTCCACATGAACTCTTTGGTTGAAATGCACAGAATGCCCAATGGAGTAACAGCCTTGAGTCATTTGTATCCAAAGTACTCTGGGTAATGAGGAGTCACCTTAAGGATATGGTGCAGAAGGTTAGGGACAAGGAGTTTACACTCAAAAGAATCACCACCCTTGTCCCAAAGTGCTACTGATCCTTAATCTACCGCCAGTCGCTCCCCACCTTCCCTCCTCTTGGGGTTTATGGAAGAAAAACAGGTGCTACCACCAGGATGTGAATTAATTAACCAAACTGGTTCCCTAGTTAATATCAGGGCCATTGGTCTCCTCTATGATTTTGTTTATTTATTATTTGGCTACCTTTGGGGATCCCTGATGAGCAATTACCCTAGAAGTGAGAATACCTTTTAATACACTACTTTTTGCGGCCATTTTCTTAGGTATTTACTATGTGCCAGGTTTTGTGCTAGGCATTTAATGAACATTATTCTCATAAAAGATCCTGAGACGTGGGTATGCCTATTTTACAGGGAAGGAAACTAAGAGTCCCTGAGGTTAAATGACTTAACCAAGGTCCCTGAGACTCAAACCTAGGTCTGTGTAACTCCACTGTCCTATTCTGCCTACACTTCATTACATCTTTAACCAGTTATAATGATGTTTTTCACCATGGGCTCCTGGGTGGTTCAGTTGGTTAAGCGACTGCCTTCGGCTCAGGTCATGATCCTGGAGTCCCGGGATCAAGTCCCACATCGGGCTCCCTGCTCGGCGGGGAGTCTGCTTCTCCCTCTGACCTTCCCCCCTCTCATGCGCTCTCTCTCTCTCTAATAAATAAATAAATAAATAAATCTTTAAAAAAATAATAATGTTTTTCTCCATACTTAATGATAAAGCTATGGCTCCTCCTCAAATAACTTTTAAATGGTTTTCCACTAGTGTTTAGGGGTTCATACTCATTCATTATCACTGTTTAATTCAGTTTCTGTTGGGGTCAACTTTTGCCCTTGTTCACCTGGACGTGCCTTTTGCTCCAGCCAAACTAAAATATTTCATGTTCTCACATACCGCCCCCCACCCCCCACTTTCCAGTGCGTATTCTTTTGTAAGAGCAGAAAGATGGGCATGGTGGGTAGATAGGGCTGCATGGTGTTCATCTTCTGCTCAGTTTTGAGACAGATAGAAGCTGAAGACATTGTTTTAAGGGTGCTGTGTCCGACATGAGACACGGGACATAACTTCCTGTCTATGTGTATGACCCTGGAGGGCAAAGGGCCGCTCTCCCCATTTCTCCATAGAATTAATAAGTCTTCAATCCCAGGAGCCAGAAGGGACCATGATGCCAACATGGCCTCCACCATAGTGGCTTTGGGTGCACTGGAGATAAAAAGCCTGGGCAGATATGCCATATCCACAGAGGGGGTGGTGGCTCTGCAGAGTGGGCATGACTGGGGTGCTTCCCCTTTCAAAACACTGGATAAAGAACAGAATGGAAGAATAGGAGAGGACAGTGCATGAGCACATGTAAAACACCCCTTTAAGGTCCTAGAAGTGGCTGCAATGACTTGGAAGGGAGATGGTTCCGGGGCTGAAGCCAGACATTTTCCAGAGTTAGAAATACAGGTGATCGCCATTTTGTGATCTCACCCTGATTTGTACCATCCAGCTAGTGGGATTTGGACAAGGTTGCGGGATAGTTCATTCATTTGGGAAGCCTGTATCAAATACCTCATATTCGCCAGACATCGTACAAAGCCCTGAAGATCCTGAACAAATAAGACCCAGGCCCTGGCCTCTGAAGACTTACATCATGATAGCGTGTCTACTTCTTAACCCCACAAGAGGTTTTGTACTGGATATGTCTTCAATTTTTGCCCTAGGATGGCCACCATGACCGCACAGATTGTGTCCTGCATACAGAATATGACGTCAATGGCAGCCCCCTGAGTTGTGTATTGCACGTCATGTGATGGCCCTGTTGGCCCACATATTCTTCACCTAAAATACCATCCCCTGCAACTTTGTCTTCCAGCTCCTTCCAGATGAATCTCTGATCTGAATTCTCCTCTCCATCCTCGCCTCCTCTCTTGACCACAACCCCCAAGGTGTTCTTCTTTCCTCAGGCCTCCTTTGGCCTATTCTTTCTGCAGTGGAACCTGAAAATTAGACAGGGCCTCCCTGGTCCCTTTCTCGTTCAATATTTTCTCATACTATTATTTTAGCCCTGTGTTCTTATTTAGCTTTTGGCGAGCCTGAATCATATCTCCTTGCATGTGTTTCAGCTGCAAGGGTAGGAAATGTGTCATATCCATCTTTGTGTCTCCCTACAGGATTCGCACATAATTGAAATTCAATAGGACAAAAGAAGAAAGTGCTATTTAAAATGAGAGACCTTTTAAAGAGTGAAAGATACCAGCTGAAATGGAGTGTCTGTGACAAAAATCTTCAGTCAATACGTTTTTCAAATTCCTTCAGTTGTTGACTCTCAAATATTTATGCTAATGACAACCAGGAAAAGCACAGATTTTGGAAACATACCAAACCCAAGACTACTTCTAGCCAACTAATTCTTTTCACCAAACTTAGCAAGAACATCTAATAAGAAGAGGCTCGGATACCACTGACCCCCTGCAATTCTCCCTTGAGGAGTCAAGCGTGGTTTTTTTCTCGGGTTCAGACCCCTAGTGGGAGGTCCAAAGTATGGTGATCTGAGGGTAGAGGAGAAAGGGAGGAAGATGAAGATGGGAAGAAAAAAAAAAAGGATCTGAAAATTAAAGAAAACCTATACTTAATTGTTGATGTAGAGCTTGGATTTAGAAATTTAGACAAGATCAGCTAAGGTTATTTCCAATTAATTACTTAAGTAATTTTATTCTTATAAAGAACAGCTGCTTTAGCTACAGAAGAAAGGAAGGGAGGGAGGGAGAAAGGAAGGAAGGAAAGGAGAAAGAGAGAGAGAAGGAGGACAGGGAGAGCAAGAGGGAGAGAGAGCATGAAGCAGGAGGGGGAAAGGAGGAATCTCCAAACAGAACACTGTTTGCTTTCTGGTATTTTATTGAAGCTCAATATGCTTTAATTGACATAAGAGTCTGGAATGCTCTGAAACTCTGACTAAGGGGATGGCCTCCTTGGATAATTTAAGCTTCCTTTCTCATTCGTAACCTCAACCACAAGGTTAAACTGGCGCTCTGTTCTTTTTTAATTTCATGAGTAAAAAATGCACCGAAAACCATCCCTCTGGCCAGAATGAGTGATATTTCCTCCACATCTACTTTCTGACAAATAGTACATCCTAAACCAGGTAGCTGACTAAGTCCTTAGTCACAGAAACAGAAGTTTTTCATCTGAAGTCAGTCTCTCACTCTCTGAGTTGGCCAGGCTGTCCCATCTGCTCTGGGACACTGGAACCCCATGAGTCAATTAGAAACCTAACTTCAGGGGAGTGGGATACTCAGAGAAAAACCCCAGCATCCTGTACCCTCTGAATGTAGCACCACACGGGGACATGTATCAAGAAAATGCAAATAATTTGACATAAACTAAGAATTAGTAGCTTCTGTGGTCTGATACGAGGGAGCCTGGGAAGACCCTAATGTCACCTTCCCCCACAGGCCTGTGGCCTTCTGAGGTAAGGCTCTAATCCCTCCTCAAAGGTCAAGTGATTAAGGCCCCTACAACGTTGTTAGTTACATCTTCATGTGACTGTATAGCCTAAAAGAAGGTTTGGAGAGAAGGAGAGGGAGAGGGAGAGAACAAGAAGAACAGTGTGTTTTAGTGGGTACATGTAAGATCCTAAAGCAGAATCTTGGAGAGCTGGGTGCCTTTGGGAAAGTTATTTTGCCTCTCTGAGCACCATATATATATATGCACAGGGCAGTTGATCGGACTCAATGATTTCGCCTCCCTCTGGCCTTCCCTCCTTCCTTTCTTCCATTCTCTCTTTCCTTTCCTTCTTTTAAAAAAATTTATCTATTTGAGAGAGAGAGAGAGACAGAGTGGGGAATGGGGAGGGGCAGAGGGAGTGGGAGGAAGAGGAAGAGAAGCAGACTCCCTGCTGAGCGCAGGGCTCCCTCTCATGACTCTGACCCTGAGATCCTGACCTGAGCCGAAATCGAGAGTCAAATGCTTAACTGACTGAGCCAGACAGGCACCCCTCCTTTCCATCTTTTCTTCAAGTATTTGTTGAGCCCCTGCTATGGCTTTGTTCGAGGCATTGGGAATATAACCGCGAATAAAATAGGCGAAGTCGCCATTCTGTGTAGGTTACATTCTAGTGGGGGAAACATAACAAATAAATAAATGGATACATAATACAGATAGTCCTCGCTTTGCGTTGTTCTGAGATACATGAATGTCAGTCACCACGGTTTAGTTAACAACAGTCCCCCAACAACATAGCTCAGATTTCAGGCACCACCCTATATTAATTATGAGTAATTGCATAAAGTACAAATTTCACTTTACTCTCCAGTCCACCAGTTGCTATGATCCCCAAGTGACAGCTGCATGTTATGGTCAGTGACCAATCACATCTCTTCTTTTCAAAGTCAGACGGTGACTGCCCACTGCTCATCTTTATTCAGGTCACACAAGGACAGTAAAGCATGTAGTTTGCTGCCTTCTCATTTACCAGTGGTAGAAAGACACTACAGGCAAGGTCATTTAAGTTTTAAAGCACTACTGCTCGGGCCCCTGGGTGGCTCAGTCAGTTAAGTGTTTGACTCTTGATTTCGGCTCAGGTCATGATCTCGGGGGCCTGGGCTTGAGCCCCACGATGGGCTCTGTGCTCAGCCAGGAGTCTGCTTAAAGATTCTCTCTCCCTCTCCCTCTACACTTCCCCTTGCTCACTCTCTCACTCTCTCTAAAATAAATAAAAGTTGTTTTTTTTTTTTTAAAGCACTACTGCTGTTGGATAATGCTCTAGGTCACCCTGATTGTCTTGAACGAAAATGTGAGAATTTGCTTTTTATAACCAAACACAACTTCATTAGTCCATCAGTGGACCATGGAGTTATTTCAACTTTTATTTTTTTAAATTTATCTTCTTTTTTATTATTTTTTTTTAATTTCAACTTTTAAACCCTATTAGATGGTCTTTCAGAGAGGTTATTGATACTACAGCTGGGGAGAGAGAGACAGACAGACATTTGCAAAGGCACATTTAGGAGCCTAAATGAATAAAGTAATTGTGACTTGTGATGAAAAAGAGGAGGGTGTCCCAGAGGAGGGCACACCAGCAAAAAAGTTCTCATTAAAGGAGCTCTTAGTGATTTTTCATGGCACTGAAAATACAAAGGGAAAAATGTTGGAAGCTGATCCAAACTTAGAAAGGAGTATGGCTGTGTTCACCAAGGACTATCAATAAGGTTGTCTCCCTGTCTCAAGTTTTACCATGGGAAGAAGGAAGCAAACACTGCTCAAACTACTCTTTATATGTTTTTAAATTGTGGTAAAACCTACATACCGTAAGGTTTATCATTTTAATCATTTTTAAGTGTATAGTTCAGG
Organism: Leptonychotes weddellii; assembly: GCF_054177405.1. Classification (NCBI taxonomy): domain Eukaryota; kingdom Metazoa; phylum Chordata; class Mammalia; order Carnivora; family Phocidae; genus Leptonychotes; species Leptonychotes weddellii. The sequence continues at coordinate 71,606,949 of NC_138385.1, forward strand.
GGCGTTAAGCACATTCACATTGTTGTGTTACCATCACCACTCTCTATCTCAAGAACTTTTTCATCATCCCAAACTGAAACTCTGTGCCCATGAACACTAAGTCCCCATTCCCTCCTCCCCACCCCGCCCCTGGTAGCCTCGGTTTTACCTTCTGTCTCTATGAATTTGACTATTCTAGGTAATTCAGGTTAAGTGGAACTATACAATATTTGTCCTTTTGGGTCTGACTTATTTCCCGTAGCATAATGTTTTTAAGATTCATCTGTGTGGTAACATGCATCAGAACTTAAAACAGAAGTTCTGAATGATATTCCATTATGTGTATATAATACCACATTTTATTGATCCCATTTGGGTTGTTTCCACCTTTTGGCTGTTAAGAATAATGCTGCTGTGAATATCGGTGTGCAAATACCTGTTCGAGTCCCTGCTTTTCATTCTCTTTGGTATAAACCTAGAAGTGGAAGTGGGATTGCTGGATTATAGGATAATCCTATTTATTTTTTTGAGGAACTGCTCTGCTGTCTCCCACACTGGCTGTACCATTTTACATGTCCCCAGCAACGCATAAGAGTTCCAATTTTTCCACATTCTCTCTAGCACTTGTTATTTTCTATTTCTTTTCTTTCTTTCTTTTTTTGACAACCGCCATCCTAATGGATTTGAAGTGCTAGCTTGTTTTGTTTTGATTTGTATTTCCACAACAGTTAATGATGTTGGGCACCTTTTCGTGTGCCTTTCGGCGATCTATCTTCTTATGAGAAATATCCATTCAACTGATAGGTTTTCTACAAAATAATAAAACATTTTATTTAAAGAATTTTTTAAAAGTAAGCTCTAGAGGCGCCTGGGTGGCTTGGATGGTTGAGCATCTGCCTTCAGTTCAGTCGTGATCTCCAGTCCTGGGATCGAGCCCCGCCTCCGGCTCCCAGCTTGGTGGGGTGCCTGCTTCTCCGTCTCCCTCTGCCTCTCCCCCTGCTTGTGTGCTCTCTCTCTAATGAATAAATAAAATCTTAAAAAAAAATAATAATCTCTACACCGAACGTGGAGCTTGAACTCACGACCCCAAGATCAAGAGTCGTGTGCTCTACTGACTGAGCCAGCCAGGCACCCCAAGAATAAAACATGTTAATTTTCAATATTCTTAATGTTTTAAATTACAGTGTAGTAAATAAATGTTCATGTTAGAGGTTTTTTTTTTAAATTTTTCTATAGGTTTATAACCAACAATAGGAGAGTTTTTAATATTTTAGTGGTCATTCATGGAGCAATCGTAATTTCCCCCATTTATTTTTTTTTTTTTAAGATTTTATTTACTTATCTGACAGAGAGAGACACAGTGAGAGAAGGAACACAAGCAGGGGGAGTGGGAGAGGGAGAAGCAGGCCTCCCGCCGAGCAGGGAGCTGGATGCAAGGCTCGATCCCAGGACCCTGGGACCATGACCTGAGCTGAAGGCAGATGCTTAATGACTGAGCCACCCAGGCGCCCCTTCCCCATTTATTATTAAGAATGTTTTGCATGGTTTCAGCTTGCACAGCTACTTTTATGGTCTCCCACTATCACGCATAGTGAGGATTTCCTTTAGAGTGTTAGATTAGTGATAAGAAATATGAAAATGAAGCAGGATGAGGGGCTAGGGAGAGATGGACTGTGATGGGAGAATGGGCTGTTTATGCTGGTTGTCAGGAAATGCCAGTCTGGGAAGGTGAAATTTGAGTAGAGGCCTAAATTTAGGAGGAAGGAAGTCAGCCATATCCCTGCCTATGTGAGGAACATTCCAGGCTTGGGGAATAGCAGGGCCGAAAGCCCTCAGATGGGAGCCTGTTTGGACTGACTGAGAAATAGCAAAAGTGTCAGTGTGGCTAGAGCACAGTGATGGAGAGGGAGAGTGGTAGCAGATAAGGATGAAAAGGTAGACAGGGGCCAGTTCATGTAGGGCCTTGTTGGCCATGGTATGCACTTTGGATTTTACTCTGAAGTCCTGAGAAGCCATTGGTAGGCTGAAAGTCAGGTCATGTTAGTGCACAGGGCATCTGATTGGTTAGGGGTGAGTTCCTCTCAGGGAAGAAAAAGAGAGATTAAGGATACTAAAGATTCACTTCACCTACTTCATAATTTGTCTAATGGCCAGTCTTGGCTTGACAGCGAAGAGAGATAAAAGACTTCTGGAGACTAGGACCTACTCATAGTTTTAATGAGCATTCTTGTGTACCAAGGAGGTCTCTCAATTCTTTCAGTCTCCCTGAGAGCCTCCTGGAATTTTCTCAAGAGGTTTTTAGGACAGGATGCATCTCCCCCAGGACGTGGAAGACAGAGGGATCCTAGTAAGCAGAACCATCAGTGGATATGAGTGCTCTCAAATTTCCAGAGAAGCAGCAGCCAGACTTTTCCACACACTAGGCTGGTTTCACAGACCCACAAGTCCATGGGTCAGACAGGTAGTACAAATCAGTGAAGCTGGCCCAGGGGGACTGGTGAGATGGCCAACTCATGCCCTGGTCGAGGCCACCTAAAGTCGGTAGCCAGTAGCAGCTCCTGCTAACTACCATGAGGAAATGTGGTCCTGGGGGACCTAGATCTTCAAGAGAAGCAGGAAATCCAGATTATGACGTTGAGTCGTGGCAAGTAATTTTAAATGTTTAACACATCAGGCAGGCTATATATAAGTATGTCTTTGGCCCTTATGCTGTTATTTCTGATCTTAGAGGGCCTTGCCCCACAAACAACTTTCCACCAGTCCCTAAGAATATTCATGCAAAGAATCAAACTGTTCTCTTTCTCCCACCCCATGTCTTCCAGAAGGGGATTACACTTACATGAAAATCTCAGTGTTTTGGGAACTTTTAGTGACCTTTCAATTTCATGTTTAATCTATCTCAACCAATTAAAAACCTTAAAAAAAAAGATTCCTGGATTTGGCAGAAAACTCTGGATTGAGCAGACAATGTTACTTAGCTTCTGAGTGTCCATTGTTTTCTCAATACACTACAAACTCTTAAAAGATAGGATATCTTCAAAAAATAATGAATGAAAATTTAAAAAGATAGAGTATCTTTATTAAGCAACTTGATACAAAAAGGATCACTAGACAACATCATTAATATCATTGATTTACAAGGCAGGAGTTCACTAAAAAACTCATGTTTGCTGCATTCGAATTATAGAGAACCAAGAAGAGCAAAGCAAATACAGAGAGCATTTGATTAAGATGTTCTTTGTGTTGAACTTTCCAAAAAGATCTATTGAAATATTTGTAATACTTAGAAATTGTACATATGCAGACTTTCTTGCACTCCTAGAAAAGCTCCATATTTACACCGGTGTTTTAGTTTCACTTTCCTGCTGCTCATTTGTTTCAAAGAAAAGAGAAGTTTAAATGGGATTTTGTAATTCGAGGTTATGTTATGAGAGAAGGGAAAATTATATCAGTCTTCCAGGGTCATCCTTTTAAAGATTTTTTTAAACTTATGAAGGCAATTTAGTCCATTATTTAACTTGAAAACAAAAAGTTTCCTATCTTAAAAAAAAAAAAGCTCCATGACTGTTACTCTACTAAACTCAAAAAACCTGAAAAAGAACTTACAGTATCTTAAACCACAGTGGCTGTTACTCAGTGTTTGGTTAGAAGGAAATCTTCAGTGTGTATTTCTCCCAGAATCTTCATTTGATATAGATAATTACTCTCAAGTCATTTAATTATCTCTTCTAAGAATATGAACATCTCATCTACTTGGTTGGCTTCTGTAGCGATAGCAGCTTCAAAGCTTCAATAAATGTTGGCATAGCTCAAGCTAATGGGAAATAGAACACATACCCAGCCTCAGAAGTTGGGCAGCCCAGTTTCTCTTACAGAAATAGACCAAGAGGCCTATTGCTCATTTCTTCAGAGTAGCACCAGGAAAGGACGTTTCTATATTCATTTTAGGGACACGTGAGCATTTACAGGGACCCAGAGAGGATCCAGTTTAATTTAGCCAAGGACCGATCCCCACTATATCCCATTTCTGAGATGCTTGCCCTAATGACAGGTGGAATTAGATGATCTTTAAGATCCCTCTCAAACCTAGGAGGCTACAGCTCCACCTTTGAAGCCCCCGCAGTTCTCGTTGCGTTCAGTCAAAGAATGAGGGCTGTGAGATCTGTCAGTATACATGGCAAGTGGCTCTGGAATACAAAGAATATTTTGTGCTTTCACAGAATTCCATTCATCGGGTAAAGGGAGAAGTGGCCATCTTGAGCCACACCTCTCACAAAAGAGATATGGTGCCCGTATACAGCACATGTCGAACTCAAATGCCTTTGCATACTGCTAGATTTGGTTTTCGATTTTGTTATTTTTTTCCTTTGCAGAACAGTGTCCTATGAAATAAGAAGTGACAAATACCAACCCGATATTGTAGAAGAAGTCAAAATAAGAGGAGTGAGTGTGTAGGAGAAAAAGATTCTCTACAATGTCTGAATGAAATGATGTAGAACACTTCTCACAAATTTAAGGAACCAGGTCATGAGGCACAAACTGGAAACTCTCCTTAGAATTTTTGTTGAGACCTTATGATGAAGAGTTAACATTAACACTAGCATGTATTGCCAAAGGTCAGGCCAACTGAATGAATTTCCTATTGCCACAAATTACTACAAACTTAGTGGCCCCAAACAATACTAATTTATTGGGGTGCCTGGGTGGTGCATTTGGTTGAGTGATGTACTCTTGGTTTCAGCTCAGGTTGTGATCTCAGGGGCTTGAGATTCAGCCCCATCTTGGGCTCCATGCTTAGTGTGGAGTCTGCTTAAGATTCTCTCTCTGCCCCTCCCCGCTGTGCTCTTTCTCTCTCTCTCTCAAATAAAATAAGAAATCTTGAAAAAAATAATACTAATTTATTATCTTACAGTTCTGGGGTCAAAAGTCCAAAATCAGTGTAATTGGACTAAAGTTGAGGTGTCAGCAGGGATGGTTCCTTTTGGAGGCTCTGAAGGCAGAATCCATTCCCTTCCTTTTCTGGTGATTCTAGAGGGTCCTTGCATTCCTTGGCTCATGGCCCCTTCCTCCATCTTCAAAGCCAGCAATGGTGGGTTGAGTCCTATTCATATCAAATCACTCGGGCACTAACTCTCCTGCCTCTGTCTTATAAGGATGCTTGCGACTACATTGGACCCACCTGGATAATCCATAATCTCCCCATCTCAAGATATTTAATTTAATAACATCTGCAGACCCCCTTTTGCCATGTAAGATACCACATTCATAGGTTCCCAAGATCGGGATGTGGGCATCTTTGGCGGCCATTACGCTGCCTACCAAACTTCACTACACTACAAATTTCAGTGGGCTCTAGGGGATGACAGTTTAGCAAGAAAACATGATTTCTTTTAAAGCATCAAGTTTAGGGGTGCTTGGCTGGCTCAGTTGGTGGAGTATGCAACTCTTGATCTCGGGGTTGTGAGTTTAAGCCCCACATTGGGTATAGAGATTACTTAAAAACAAAATCTTTTAAAAAAGTAAAGTATCAAGTTTATGGCACATTCTGGGGACTCCTGAGTTACCTTTGCCTACTGTTATGTTTCCCCATGTAGGGCCAGTCTTGTTTTACATATGGAGAAACAGAAGCCCAAAGAACAAAATGATTAACTCCAACAGCCCTCCAGTGTGAGCAAGGCAGGAATAAGTCTGGAACATGGGCTCTTGATGCTCTGCTAGCATATTTCTCACCTTTCTCCAGTGCCTCTCTCAGGAGGTATACCCTAAAGAAATGTTGGAGTGAGTTTGGCACCATATTGAGTAGCACTGGGCAGGGTGGGAGTTGAGGGTAGATAAAGGAAGGGAAATGACATTCTTTTCCATAGAAAGGAGACAAAGCAGCCACACAGCAGCTGTATTCGCAGGCTCTGCTCTCCACTCTTACTTAGACTTTCATTTTTTATGTATTTTTAAAAGATTTTATTTATTTATTTGAGAGAGAAAGAGCGTGCGTGCGTGCCGGAGCGAGGGGGGGGGGTTGGGCAGAGGGAGAGGCAGAAGCAGACTCCCCGCTGAGCAGGGAGCCTGATGCGGGGCTGATCCCAGGACCCTTGGATCATGACCTGAGTGGAAGGCAGATGTTTAACCGACTGAGCTACCCAGGCACCCCTCTTATTTAGACTTTAAAGAGTGTCCCCTTTCATAGTGTCTTCTCGACTTTAAGTTGGATAATGATACTAGGTGTGCTTCACTTTATGTGTGTACAACCTGGTATTTGAGGACACCTATTTCCTTGGTATAGCGATAGAGTAAACCATTTGAGAACTGGAACGAGTTTTGGGGTCAGACCCTGGGGGGCTCATGCCCCAGCTCTAGCACAAAGCATTGGTTATGTGACCAACTTCATGAACTAGATGTGATAAGAAGCTAATCCACAGAAAGCGGTTAGCATGGTGCAAGGGTGCATAAATGCTTACTGAATAATAATGTATTATTAGATAATAATAGTTTTATATAGTTATTACTATATATTAACCATATATATTATATATTATATAACCATATATATTATAACTATATACAATAACTATTATTATTATTAGGACATCAGTTGGCCCTGCATGAGCTGGGCCCTGTTACCTCCCCAGCCTCATCTCCTACTATTGTCTCCCCTTGTCCACGGTGTTCTGATCACACCAGCCTTCTTTCTGATCCTTAAGCAGGCTGTGAGAGTCTTTGCATTTGCTGTTCTTTTAACTTGGAACTCTTCCCCTAAATATTTAGAAAGCTACATGTATCTCATTATTCAGGCCTTAGCTCAAATATTGCATCCTAGAAAATTCTTCTCTGACCACCGCAGCCACTTCCATCCTCCCCAGTCACACCCTGCACAAGTGTCTTCTTTTATTCCCTTCCTTGCTGGTCATTATTAGGCTCTGAAATTACCTTCCTTTTCCCTTCCTGCCTTTCTCCTTCTCTGTAGATTTTAAGCTCCTTTCATTTAGCAGTGTAATCATGTTCCTTGATATATCTCCAGCACATGACAGGGGTTCAGGGTTAGTCAGCTAGCCTACCAACTGATAATAGACTACCATCAGGATACAGATCTTAGTTTAATGTATTAATTTGAAATTTTTGTTTTCTATAAGCATTGACCTCTTGGGATCCATGCCCCCTCCCCTTGTTAATTACACCTGTCTCTCTCTGAGTTTCGTCATCCCTTCCCGGCTCTTCCTCCTTTTTATCTCATTTCTTCAGGGCCATAAAGTGGGCTTCTCTCTCCTTCCAAGTACTTTAAAAAATTCTAATAGAGGTGCACCTGGGTGGCTCAGTTGGTTAAGTGTCTGCCTTCGGCTCAGGTCATGATCTCGGAGTCCTGGGATCAAGTCCCTGCTCAGTGGGGAGCCTGCTTCTCGCTCTGCCTCTGCCCCGCCTTGTGTTCTCTCTCTCAAATAAATAAATTAATAAATCTTAAAAAAATAAAATAAAAAATTCTAATAGAGTACTCTCAAAGTCCAAGAAACTTATTATAAGACCAAAAATGAATCATTATGAGTGAAACTTCAGAGGCCATTTTTGGTTGATAAGGAACGATATTTGCTCCCTTTACCTCCTTGATCTAAAGCACAATTGCACAGTTGCTCATAGGCTCATGTAGGTCAAGGGCTTGCCCAAGTCTGTCTTATCCCCAGTGATTTAAGCATGCAACAAGCACTCATAGATGTGTGTGACATGAATGGAGTTTTCTCCTATCTATTCATAAAATCATTTGAAAGAAATGCAAATCAATAATGACCAGGAAAAAGCATAAGAATCCTTCCATAGGTCCTGACAGACCTCTTCACTCCTCTCAGAATCAGGCCAGGGGCCAGCTGATCTGCCAGTGGAGAGGGGGTCCAGAATGGGTGGGGTTGGTGGGTGCCCTATTCTTAGGCTCTATCTCCTAGGACTTGGGGCTTGGCAGAGCTATTGGGGCCCCCGGGTCACAGTCAAGAACTGTCAGTAAGAACAGGAAATACATCTAATACAATCTTGGTGTTTCCTTTGAAAAGAGAAAGAGAAATCCCATGGCTGGAGTCAAAAAACTTGGGACCATAGAACTTCAAAATTGGAAGGGTCTTCAGAAGTCATCTGATCCCTTTTCCCATTTTCAGTTAAATTACTAGCTTACAATAACCCGGTAGTGGACCTGGGAATATAACTCAGGACTGACACCCATTGTCTTCTTGTGAGGAATGAAAAAAAAAGGTGGAGTAGATAGGGCAATTTTCTCCTTCATCATCACGTATGAAAACTCTCAGAGAACAAATATAAGGCTATGTAAATAGATATGCATGCTATTCTTTATTTCATACACTATATATAGAGAGAGACATATATATATGTCATATATATATAAGCATAAGACATATATATGTCATGTATATGTTATATATATAAAGCATTCATAAAAATTTCAGCTTAACATAGCTGGAAAATAGAAAAATGTTTAAGTTTCTGATCTCAAAATTCTTACCCTCAAAATAAATCTTTATTGACCATATGGTAAATGATTTTTTTAGTTTAAATTCAATTAACCAACATATAGTACATCATTAGCTTCAGAGGTAGAGTTCAATAATTCATCATTTGCACATAACACCCAGGGCTCATCACATCACATACCCTCCTTAATGCCCATCACCCAATTACCCCAGCCCCCCACCCACTTCCCCTCTGGCAACCCTCAGTGTGTTTCCTATATTTAAGAGTCTCTCATGGTTTTTCTCCCTCTCTGATGACTTCCCATTCAGTTTATATCGAGTTAATATTCTGGGTACCTTTTCACTCCAGTAAACAGTATTTTTTAATGAGTGCTGGGTTATACATTATAATATACAAACTGTTACACATTTATATTTGGGGCTGCTATGGGACAGCCTAGAGCACCTTTCAGAAAGACAAAATGTTGGCAATAATATCCTTTCTTCCTCTTCATCCTTCCTTCTCCTCTCTTCTCTTCTGCCCCAAATTGGCTCTTCCCACAAACATTTCTTTAGAGACACAGGGAATGCAGTCTCCCTGGGCAATGTATCAGTGCTGCTCAGCACTCATTTTTAGCTACCTACAAATCCAAGCTCTTTAAGACCACCTTGAGTAATAAAATATTAGCTTTGCAAAGTTGCTGTACATTTCTTTCCTCAGAAAACTGAACATTTTAAAAAAAGCTTTGAGACACAAATGTTTAAAAAGTCAGTCCCCTCTTCTTAAATCACGTATTTATTTTCCAGGGGTGTGGAGGATGGGGGTGGGATGGTATTGATTCTCTGCCTGGTATTAATTTTCAGAATTTTCAGTGTGTCATTCTGTGTATGTGTGTGTGTGTGTGTGTGTGTGTTTCTCCCTTTGGAAAAATAAAAGATGGGTTTCCTTGCCCATCATGGAAAAAATGTAACATATAACTAAATCCCTTCCTGAGAGCACAGACAACCAAAAGCAGGCAGCTGAGATCAGGGTGGTGAGGAAGTTTTGTCATTTCCAGAAGGAAGCATGAGTCATAGTGTACGACATTTTGGGAGGCCTGAATCAGAGCTGTCGAGGAAGTCAGTTCTCAGACAGTTTAACTTAGAACCACAATGTAATTTAATATAACGTCTTCAGTATCTTGTCTTTCTCCAAGATGGCTGTAGACATATGGGGCACCTGGGTGGCTCAGTCGTTAAGCGTCTGCCTTCGGCTCAGGTCATGATCCCAGGGTCCTGGGATCGAGCCCCGCATCGGGCTCCCTGCTCGGCGGGAAGCCTGCTTCTCTCTCTCCCACTTCCCCTGCTTGTGTTCCCTCTCTTACTGTGTCTCTCTGTCGAATAAATAAATAAAATCTTTAAAAAAAAAAAAAGATGGCTGTAGACATAGATGTGCTGATTATTTGCATTCAGAAACAGAGAGCAATTTAACAGTTGAAGAGTTCCACTAACCTACTTCTGAGGCAACCAGGTCTGGAAATTATAATTAATATATATCTTTTAGAAAGGAGAAAAGAGAGTAGGTAAGAGAGGGAGAGAGACACTGCTCTAAATCTACTAATAAATGAAGAATGGTCAAGTTTAAATTATCTCTATCAAAAATAAATTATTATGAATAACTAAGCATTTTAACAAACATCCTTTTCCTCTTTGAGGCCAAAATGTACTTGAGAAAAAAATCTTTCCACATATTCAAATTTCACATGCTATAAGATTCTGACCTATTTTGCAAAGGCTTAATACTCAGTAAGTTTCCAGAACGCTAAGGAACACCCCATATAACCATCCAGAAGATGATCATGGGTGGAGTTTAGGATGAGAAGAAATGCTGCTCTTTGGGGCTGGGAGAAGAGTGGTTTTGTGTTGGGGTAGGAGCAAGCTGGAGAAGAAATGCAGGGATAGCAAATGGAATACCTTCCCAAGATTGGTTTGGAGCCATTACTAAGAGGTTTGGGGTAAGATAAACAGAAATGTTTTAAATTAGAGGTGAAGAGCACAGAGAAATCTTGTTATATTATGGTTTCAGGGTCCTGATGATTCAGAGGCCTGATAATATTAACTATAACAGGCTTTGATAATCAAATAGATTTGGAGTGAATTCAGATAGTTAATTTTGGGTTCTGCCCCGCTCCCAATCTCCACCATGATCTCCTTGAGGCCTGAGAGCTGAGAAGGGTGTAACTTTAGTATGATCATTTCCTGTGGTTGGTTTCACTCTCAGCTAACCACTTACAGGGAGCCAGCTGCTGTTAGGCCTGGGAAAATTTGCTTGGGGGCATTATGGCTTTTAGCAGCCCTAGGAACATGTGTGTAGATGGGAAAAGAAGAAAGAGGAACATATGTTGCGCAGTCTAGTAATTTAGGAGATACACACACACACATATACACACACAACATAAGGCATGAGGCCCTGAGATCCATTTGGGGTATCAAAGGATGACAAGAGCTCTAAACTTGATAGTAGCAGAAAACCTGTCCTCCTAATCTTCTAGGTTGTAAAGAGACATTATTAATATCAGGACTTACAAGATCTCTACAAAAGTTTCCCTCTGAGTCAGGCTTAAACTGGGCTAGAGGACCTGCCTTCAGGGTATTGGGGGTGGCCTTCTGCCCCATCCAACTCCCTAGAATTCAGCAGGTCACATGATCTTTGCCTCCTTCAGGATAATTTGGTACTATCACAGAAAGTATGGTGGGACAGGGGTACAACAGAAAATCACAGGATATATGGTCAGAAGGCCTGGTTTCAACTTTCCAGTGTGTCCTTGCAAGCTGGGAACTTCAGTGTCCTGATTCCTAGAACTGGGGATCCAGACACCAGGGTTGCAGTGAGGACCTAATAAGTACTGAGTAGTGGTAAAGCCATAGCACCTTGGGCATTGCCACATGATGGGGTGGTAACTGTGCACCGTGAGGGAGCCCTTCTCCTTCTAGACCATTCTTCTTTTCTTCTTCCTGGTCCATAAAATAAGGATTTCTCAAGTCTGTCCCCTACCCTCCTTACCTCCCACTGCTGCCATGGGAAAAGGGACCTTTTTCCCTTTGCACCTGAACTATTTTCAGGAGGCTTCTCCTTGGCAACTCCCACCTTGATCCTTGCTCTTGCTGTTTTCATTTCCTGGCATACTCTTCCCCCAGATGCCCACATGGCTTGCTGCTCCCCCATGTACCTTTTGGCTAGCTCCCGATTTCCTCCACATCCGGGTCCCTGGTAACCACAACTCTCCTTTCTGTTTCTGTGAGATTGACTGTTCTTTTCCCCCACATATAAATGATACCACACAGTATTTGTCTATCTCTGTCTGGCTTATTTCACTTAATGTAATATCCTCTAAGTCCATCTAGGTTGTCACAAGTGGCAGGATTTCTTTTTTTTCTCATGACTGAATAATATTCCAGTGTGTGTGTGTGTGTGTGTGTGTGTGTGTGTATCTTCTTTATCCTTTCATCCATCAATGGATACAAATTGACTTCTTCCTTTCTGATTTGGATGCCATTTATTTCTTTCTCTTGCCTATTTGCTCTGGCTAGGATTTCCAGTACTATGCTGAATAGCAATGGTGAGGGTGGACATCCTTGTCTTGTTCCGATCTTAGAGGAACAACTTTCAGCTTTTCACTATTGAGTATGATGTTAACTGTGGTCTTGTCAAATATGGCTTTTATTATGTTGAGGTACATCATTCCTTCTATACTTAATTTGTTGAGAGTTTTATTATGAAAGGATGTTGTATTTTGTCAAATGTTTTTTCTGCATCTATTGAGACAATCGTGATTTTTTATCCTTCATTCTGTTAATATGGTATGTCATATTGAATGATTTACATATGTTGAAACTTTTTTGCAACCCAGGGATAAATTTCACTTGATCATGGTGTATGATCCTTTTAATGTTGCTGATATTTTTGTTGAGGATTTTTGCACCTATACTCATCAAGGATATTGGCCTATAACTTTCTTTCCTTGTAGTGCTCTTTCTGGTTTGGCTATCAGGGTAATGCTGGCCTTGTAAAATGACTTTGGGAGTGCTCCTTGTTTTTCAATTTTTTTGAGAAGACTTTGAGAAGGATTCATATTAATTCTTCCTTAAATGTTTGGTAGAATTTACCAGTAAAGCTACCTGGTGTGGGCTTTACTTTGTTGGGAGGTTTTTGATTACTGACTCAATCTTCTTACTTATTATTGGTCTATTTTTTCATGATTCAGTCTTGGTAAATTGTATGTTTCTAGGAATTTATCTATTTCTTCTAGGTTATCCAATTATATATGTATCCATTATTATGTATCCAAACATATAATTGTTCATGATCCTTTGTATTTCTGTGGTATCAGCTGTAATGTCACCATTTTAATTTCTTTTTTTAGAGTTTATTTATTTATTTATTTATTTTAGAGAGTAAGAGACAGCATGAGTGTTGGGGGGGAGGAGCTGAGGTGTAGGGAGAGGAAGGGGGAAAGAATCTTGAGCAGACTCCATGCTGATGTGGAGCCCAATGTGGGGCTTAATCTCATGACCCTGAGATCATGACCCGGGTTGAAACCAATAGTCAAATGCTCAGCTGACTGAGCCACCCAGGCACCCCACTTTTTTCATTTCTGATTTTATATGTTTGACTCTTCTTTTTTTTTTCTGAAGTCCAACTGTGAACCAGAGCTAGTAACTTTGCTGATCTCTTCAATGACAATCTTTACCAGGCAAAATGGCCAGGGACAGGACCAGCCTCCGACCCAGAAGGATCTGAGAGTGTGTGCTCTCTCAGTGAGCCAAGGACTTATAAACACATTTTGCCTCCACTACCTTCCTCTAGTAGAACTCTTAGACATAGATAACTTGCAACCTGTTCCATAGAAAGACCTGCTTTGGCCTTTCTACAGCACAGCCTCTCCCTATGTGATGATGATTCCATGAATTCAAGAAATTGTGTCCATCCAGAGGCTGTGATCCTTCTTCTAGACAATGCTCTGTATAGCTGGGACCCTGAGATTCCCTGCTCAGTTGACCCCAAGCTGGCTTCTAGAACCCATATAGTCCTCTTCCCTGGGCCTTTATTCCCAAGGACAGGGGTGCTTCTCTTGACAGGAGTGCTACAGATGGCGATAGGACATGGGATCTGGAATGTCCTATGTCTACATAGGTGTCTTCATGGTCCCTCACAGTGTATAGTTGCATTAGAAATGAGAAGAGAGGGACTGGCCACAGGCCTAAGACCTCATTGGTCTTTTTGTCCCAAATTACACAAATATTAGAGATGGATCTACTTTTTCCATCCAAGGCTAAAAGTTGGGTTCATTGAAATTTCAGTCCATTTATAAGAATCTGATCTTAATCTCTGGTTTTGCTTCTCTCTGATCATAAGTTAACAGGTCAGGTCATAAGGTTGTTCACTGCCCATGGCTGGGCCAAGATAGTATGAGTGCATGAACTTTTGGCCAAGATGGATATGGCCCTATCAGGAGACCTCAGGAAGGCCAAATGCAATCTTGAGCTACATTGACTGAAGTGAGCCATAGCCAAGCTCCTACCTTGGTGGAAATTGCTTTCATGAGCATCCTTACACTAGGCTCCCAAACAACCTTCCTCTACCTTCTCAAGGGCAAAGGCTGTGTCTTAGTCTATGTGGGATCCCTATCCTTTAGCATCAAGTCTGACTCTCAGCAAATATGCAATAAATGCTCATTGAACCCTACTGATTCTGCCTAGAAACTACTAAGTAGGACATTATCATGCTCACCTTAGCATAAAAAGTATGTTTCCCAGCTCTTAGGTAAAAGAAAACAGAAACCGTGGCCCCATTAAAAGAATCAGAGATGCCACTCCTAGAGGAATTGTCAAACACAACAGGCATTTGACAGAATATATGGAAGGAAAATCAATCTTTGTCCCAAAATTAACAGATCTTTGTGATCCGAGGGCTACAGCAATACATTCAAGGAGGACTCCACATTGTTCATTAAACCATGGTTCTCAAATTTTAGGGTTCATCAGAATAACCTAGAGGGCTTTCTAAAAACATGTATTCCTGGGCCTCTCTCCTAGAGTATCTAATTCAGTAGCCCAGTGTGGGATCTGAAAATTTACATTTCTAACAATTTCCCAGGTGATGCTGATGGCGCTGGTCGGGACATCACACCTTGAGAAACATTGCTTTAAACAAAAGAAGAAAGGTGCTTCTTAAATTAGCAATAAAGACCTTAACGCAAACCAATGTGAGATATAGAACAGTTCAGTAGATGACCCAAACCAGGATCATGAAAATAAAAGAAATCCAGGTTGAACAAATCAGAGACATTAAACAAGGCTCAGGAGCCAACTTTAAAGAGGCTCCCACTGGCGAAAGACTGGACAATTTGAGCTTCAAGAAGGATAATAATTGCAATTGCAACCCATTAAATACGTTTAAATCCATTTGTTTTTTGTTTTTTGTTTTTTACTTTTGGTTGTTGGATTCGAATTTTATTAAGAACATTTGTAGACTCACTGCGAGATCCCTGCATAAATTCATGGTCATTTTTATACATGTTTATAGTAATTTTTATCCTACGTGGGGTTCAATGAGCTTCATGGATTTGTGGATTGATTTATTTCATCAGCTTGGAAAGTTCTTGGACATTACCAACTCAGATTTCCTGCTGCATTTTCTCTCTACTTTCCTTCTGGGACTCCAACTATATTAGATCATTTGACATTGTTTGGCAGATACTAGATGCTTTGTTTTATTCCCCTTGGTCATTTTTTCTTGGTCCTTCAGTTTAGAAACTTCCTTTGACCTATCTTCAAGTTCACAGAACTTCTCTTCATTTGTATCTAACCTGTTCTGAAAGCAAACTCTCCAGAGACATAGGATCCATCTTGCTGTAGACATTCCATAGACTCAATCTCACATCCTGCAACTTGTATTTCATGGTAAAAAATCCATCCCCTCCAATGCCCTCAAGTGCAAAGGCCTGTACAATTGGCCATTTCTCTACTACAAACATATCAAATATCTTCAAGTGACCTTGGGAGCTGTAAGGAATGCCAATTCTACTACAATCTCGAACCATGTCCGCAAAGCTGGCAATTTTAAATTCTTCTGCAGCTTCCTCATCTTCATACTCATTTTCAGTCATGCAGTGGAAATGCAGATTTCTTCAATGTGCCACATAGGGTAAGAGATAGCGATAGTTTATAGGATTACAGTACAGATGGATGCTATCTGATTTAATCAATATAATTACATCATCTAGAACTTCTTCAGAAAACCCCGTTTTCTCAGAATCACTTGTATTCTGATTGTACAAACCAAACAGAAGATAGTTCGCCTGCTCTCTGCAGCCTTCATTGTACCTGCTATCGATTCCTAGGATGCAGAGGATCCCATCAGGTCGAGACTTGCTGCTTTGGGTCAAGATGCTCTGAACCTGGCGGAGTCGGCTGCAGCTGACAGAGGGCGACCCGCGGCCGGAGCCGCCGGGGGACCGTGCGCGGGGCAGGCCAAGCAGGTGCGGGGGGTACACGTCCATGGCGGCGAGCAGGGGAGGAGGACGCTGCCGCGGCGGGGGTCGCTCCTAAATCCATTTGTTCTTAATATTTTAAAAAGCTAACTGGTCACCACCGGGGGATAATAAAGAGAAAATAATCAAGCACTTATCCGGCCTTTCCTACATGAACTCTCTCACTGAGTAACAATTATAAATGAGAGGTAATGTCTCCTTATACAAGTATTATGTAAAAGTAATAAAAATAAGAAATAATAGAATTAGAAAATCACCATTTTACAGCCTCCAGTGAACTAGTGGATCCAGGCATTGAACATTGACAGCTGCTAATATAATAAGAGAGACCACGAGATGTTATGTAATCTTACCAATGAAAGAACAGAACACCACCTAAATATACTGTCTTGCCAAAGAGATTGAATACGATTCTGATTAAGACTCTGGATTCGACTGCCAATTTGCAGGAAGTACTGAGGACAGAAGAATATGCTGAACTTCACTAGGACTGCATATGCAACCGACAAAATCCAAACGGTGGGAAATTCTATCGGTCAAATGCTCCCAGTTCCTCAATAGGTAAATAAGAAAAAGAAAAGGATGGAGAAGGAAATTGTTAATTAAGACTTCAGTTTTTTTAATGGGCAAGATTAAACTAAAGTAAGTAGAAATGTACCCTTGGGTGACGAAACTATAAAGAAAGGCAAGTCAAGATAGTGGTTGTTTTGTAGGGGAGGAGGGAATTGAGAAACTTCTAGGATGGCTGGCAAAGTTTTCTTTCTTGATCTGGGTGGTGATGACAAAGGCCTAACTCCATTGTGTGGTGGGATTTTGTGTATCCCTGTTTCATTTTATAATAAAAAATTTTTTAAAAAGTCAATCAACAACTATTGTAGACAAAACAAAAGAGTGAACTGTTTGGGGCTATGTTCCATGTAAAAATGCTTACTTTATAGAGACCAAGATACCTAAATATATATATTTACAGACCTAGGTCTGCCTTGTCTTATGAGGTAGGTAAGAGAAGATAACTTTGCAGGTGGTGGAGAGGGTAAATCGTAACCATCAGGCCAAGCAGAGGCTTTCTTTCAGTTTAGTGCACTGTGGAATCTACTGACAACGTTAGAGTGAAATGTCCAAGCTCAGTCTTTTATACTTACAAGAATATAATAAATAAATAAGGCTTCAGAGGACCCGATATAGAGAGTTATAAAAGCAAAAACTCTTGGGCTTGTTTTTCCAATTTGAGAAGGAAAATGTTGAATACTGGTTCTAGTTGCCATATTGTTAGCGAGGGATATATATTCTTTGTTGAGCTCCACTCAAAACCTGCTTTGGGACTGTGGATTTGCCTCTGTGGCACTGAAGCTTTGGAAGTTTATCTGACTTCTTGTTCTGCCCAACAGGTTCAAGACAAGTGGATCAGTCCCTTGGTCTGATGGGCTCTAAATCTGTGATTTTCAAAGAAAGGGAGAGACCCTCCCACCTTGCTATACCCAAAGTGCTTAATACAGTCCAGACACATCACAGAAGCTGAGTCTGCCAGTCTGAAATAATTGCCCTTCCCACTGGCCTCATTTTTACTTTTCATAGAAGTTGACTCTTTCGGAAATATTGTCAAAACTATGCTTACAGAATTATACTGCATAATTCATGTCCTAAAGTCATCTTGGTGTATAGCAAAAGGGTAAAAACTCAGTATTTAACAGTACAAATAAAAGAAAAACTTAAGTCCCCAGAATAAAGTATAATGCACACTCCTGTGT
This sequence comes from Leptonychotes weddellii, assembly GCF_054177405.1. Lineage (NCBI taxonomy): Eukaryota > Metazoa > Chordata > Mammalia > Carnivora > Phocidae > Leptonychotes > Leptonychotes weddellii. Next base: position 71,624,649 of record NC_138385.1, read on the forward strand.
GTTCTTTTCTGAAAGTGAAAGCATAAATGCCTTAATAATTATAGCTAATGCTTTTTGGAAGGCCAATATGTGGCCAGGTAATTCCTAGAACATTTTACATATATTAACCCATTTAACCCTCATCACAAGCCTACAAGGAAGGGACTAGGACTATTAATTACCACATTTCACAGGTGAGGAAACAGACACAGCGAGGATGCGTAAGCTGTCCAAGGTCACACATACTCCCTTGGCCTTCATCAGACTCTTCACCCTGTGGCAGCCAGAGTGATTTTTCTAAAAATAGAACACAAACTATTGATGCCGTCCCACTACTTTTTTAAATTAACTTATTTTATTTATATTCAAGTAGTTAATATATAATGTATCATTAGTGTCAGATGTAGAGTTCAGTAATTCATCAATTGCATATAACACCCAGTGCTCATTCCATCACGTGCCCTCCTTAATGCCCAACATCCAGTTACCCCATCCCCCCACCCACCTCCCCTCCAGCAACCCTCGGTTTGTTTCATATAGTTAAGAATCTCTTATGATTTGTCTCCCTCTCTGATTTCATCTTATTTTTCCCTCTTTCCCTCTATGATCCTCTGTTTTGTTTCTTAAATTCCACATATGAGTGAAACCATATGATAATTGTCTATCTCTGATTGACTTATTTCATTCAGCATAATACCTTCCAGTTCCATCCATGTTGATGTGAATGGTAAGATTTCATCCTTTTTGGTGGCTGAGTAATATTCCTGTGTGTGTGTGTGTGTGTGTGTGTGTGTGTGTGTATCACATCTTCTTTATCCATTCATCTGTTGATGGACATCTGGGCTCTTTCAATAGTTTGGCTATTGTGGACATTGCTGCTATAAACACTGGGGTGCAGTTGCCCCTTCAGATCACGTTTGTATCCCTTGGGTAAATACCTAATAGTGCAATTGCTGAGTTGTAGGGTAGCTCTATTTTTAATTTCTTGAGGAAGCTCCATACTCTTTTCCAGAGTGGCTGTACCAACTTGCATTCCCACCAACAGTGTAAAAGGGTTCCCCTTTCTCCACATCCTCGCCAACATTTGTTGCTTCCCACTACTTTTTAAAAATATTTTATTTTTTTTATTATGTTATGTTAATCACCATACATCATTAGTTTTTGCTGTAGTGTTCCATGATTCATTATTTGCGTATAACACCCAGTGCTCCATTCAGTACGTGCCCTCTTTAATACCCATCACCAGGCTAACCCATCCCCCCACCCCCCTCCCCTCTAGACCCCTCAGTTTGTTTCTCAGAGTCCATAGTCTCTCATGGTTCGTCTCCCCCTCCGATTCCCCCCCTTCATTTTTCCCTTCTGCTATCTTCTTCTTTTTGTATTAACATATAATGTATTATTTGTTTCAGAGGTACAGG
>NC_138385.1:71626545-71669901 GCF_054177405.1 Leptonychotes weddellii
CCCTCCCACCCCCCACCACTCCAGCAACTCTCACTGATATGAGGAATTCTTAATCTTAGGATAAATATTTTAAGCAGTCATGCCCTTGCCTTCTTGGAGTCAACAAGGTAAAACAGAAGGATATCTACACATAAGCATAATTATTGGAGTCAAGAAAGATGGGGGGGAGGAAAGACACATAACCACCAGGCAGAAATAGGAGTCATCTAGCTCAAAACAATATGTGTAGAATTGATCCATGTTCTTTCTCTGAGTGATGCCATCTGCTTTGAGTGTCAAGGATGGAGGAGGTGAGTAAGACTGGAATAACAGGAAGCCTGGCCACCCCCAGCATCTTATTTGTGTTCTATCCATTCTTTTTTTTTTTTTTTTTTTCTTTTCCTCGGTGGCCTTCCTTTTTCCTCCTGGACAGCCAGTGTCCTCAAGCCTTCTCTTCCCTGTTCAGTTTATCAGAACTCTTTCTCAGCTGTGGAACTTACAACCCCACCCACATTAAAGAATATATGGCTAATAAGCCTACCATGGCAGCTTTGCCAAAAAGCTTGCCTTAAAAAAAGTAATGATCTACTTTTGTATTTTGATAATTTCAAATTTACAGAAAAGTTGCAACAATATATCCTTTACTTGGATTCACCAATTGTTTGCATTTTGCTTCATTTGCTTTATCATTCTCTCTCTCTCTCTACATAGGTAGATAGCTTATTTGTTTGTTTTTATTTTTTTTGAAACATTTGAGAGTAAGTTGGTGACATTAAGCCCCTTTTCCAAATACTTCAGTGTGCATTTCCTAAGAACACAGACATTTTCTTACATAATCACAGTATAGCAATCAGAATCAGGAAACTTAACACTGATACAAGCTATTATCTAATCCACACTGCACATTCAAGTCTCACAGTTGTCCCAATGTGCTTTATAGCTATTTTGTTTTTCCTAATCCAGAATTTGATTCAAGATCATGCATTGCATTTGATTGTCATGTAACCTTAATCTCCCTTAAACTGGAATAGTCTGTCAGCATTTCCTTGTCTTTTGTGGCTTTAACATTTTCGCCGAGTACAGACTAGTTATTTTGTAGAATGTCCTTCAATTTGGATCTGTCTGATGTTTCTCCATGATCAGATCCTCTGATAGGACCACCACAGAAGTGCGGTTGTGCTTTCCCGGTGCATCATATCAGGAGGCACATAACATTAGCTTGTCACAATATTGGTGCTGTTAAATTTGATCCCTTTGTTTAAAGGGGTGCCTGTTGGGTTTCTCCATCGTACAATTATTATTTTCCCATGATAATTAATAAGTGATGTGGGGAGATTCTTTGAAACTATGTAAATATGTTCTTCATCCAACTTCTACTCATGAGATTTAGCATCTGTTGATTTTCTAACTCCATTATGCTTTCTACATTTATTAGTTGACATTCCACTCTAAGGAAAAGCTTTCCCCTTCCCCTATTTATTTATATCAGTATAGACTCATAAGGTTTTGTTAAATTCATTGGACTATAATCTATTATTGTAATTACTTGTTTCAAATCTCAAATTATCCAAGATTTCACTAGTGGGAGCACCTCCAAGCTGGGTTCTGTGTCCTTTTGATAGGTCCCTACTATTCTTTGAGCACTTCCTTATTTTCTGGCACAAGATATTTCAGGATCATCTTATGCTTTCTATGCCCCAGCCCTGGAATCATACATTTCCCCAAGGAACCCTGGTTCCTTTTAATGGAGGATTGTATTTAGAAAACAAGATATGGCACTAGACGTATTCATTGTTACTGATGTGTCAGTGTTTCTAGGTACTCTCAGAGAATAGAGCTAAGAAATATAGGCATGTATGTGGACACACACATTCAGACACACACGTACACATATATAAATGTACACAGAAGGTTGCAATTTTGGCTTAAGCCAAAATTATGAAACATTGGCTCAAATTTTGTTCTCTAAAAAGTGAATGGAAGATGGCATTTTAAGGAGCAAGATATACGTCTCTTGGTGACTCTGAAATCACACTATGGTGATTTGACCTTGGAATGTGAATTGACCTGGGAGTGAACTTTAAACCTTTGTTCCCATTCACTTGTTTTGTTGTTGTTGATGATGTGGTTTATGTATGTATGTATGTATGTATTTTTATTTCAAGTTTTTATTTAAATTCTAGTTAGTCAACATTTATGGCAAAATTGATTTCAGGTGGGGGTGCCTGGGTGGCTCGGTCAGTTGAGCTTCCAACTCTTGATTTTGGCTTGGGTCATGATCTCAGGGTCATGGAATCAAGCCCCACATCAGGCTCTATGCTCAGAGCGGAGTCTGCTTATCCCTCTCCCTCTGCTTCTCCCCGCCCCACATCTCCCATATGCATATGCTCTCTCTCTCAAAAATAAATAAATGAAATGTTTTAAACAATTGGTTTTAGGTGTAGAATTGAAGGATTCATCACTTACATGTAACACCCAGTGCTCATCTCGGTAAGTGCCCTCCTTAATACCCATCACCCATTTAGCTTATCTCCTGCCCACATCCCTCAATTTGTTCTCTATAATTTAGAGTCTCTTATGGTTTGCTTCCTTCTCTCTTTTATCCCCCATCCTTATGTTCATATGTTTCGTTTCTTAAATTCCACATATGAGTGAAATCATATGGTATTTGTCTTTCTCTGACTGACTTATTTTGTTAGCATAATACACTCTAGCTCCATCCATGTTGTTACAAATGGCAAGATTTCATTCTTTCTGATGGCTGAGTAATGTTCCATTAGTCTGTTTTGTGTGTGTGTGTGTGTGTGTGTGTGTATTTATACACATCTTCTTTATCCATTCATCAGTTGATGGACATCTGGCCTCTTTCCATTGTTTGACTATTGTTGATAATGCTGCTATAAACATTGGGGTGCATGTGCCCCTTCCAATGAGTACTTTTGTATCTTTTGGGTAAATACCTAGTAGCACAATTGCTGGGTTGTAGGGTAGTTCTATTTTTTAACTTTTTGAGGAAACATCATACTGTTTTTCAGAGTGGCTGCTGCAGTTTGCAGAAGACATGATACTCTATGTACAAAACCTGAAAGACTCCAAAAATTACTAGATCTGATACATGAATTCAGCAAAGTCACAGGATATGAAATCAACGTGGATAAATCTCTCGCATCTCTGTGTTCCCATTCACTTGTACTCAATCATCAAAAACACTCTGCCGAAGGATTTAGGGTGATCAGAGGCTTTGAAAGAGAGGGGAGTTGACAATGCAGCAGGACAGGCCTTTTGCACCTGGGAAGGAGTTGTAGGTAAGCCTGACAAATGGAGGCCTTCTCTCGGGCAGTAGGGCGAAGAGAACAAAGTATTGTGAGTAAAACTCACAAAGTCTCAAGTTAAAAATGTGATCTCATAAGACAAAGAAAATGGGGAGGGACAGCATGGAAATGTTTTAGAAATAAGGCTGCACCGTGTTAGTGCAAAACTGCTGATGAGTTTAGGAAGCCACCTGTTATTTCAGGTGAATGATCCATCCAGCCTCACTCTGTACAACTGAGATCACATAACTCATGAGATATAAAATCACATATCTTAGTATGTGTTTATTATTAGTTTCCTTGACTACCTGAGAACAAAGGGGCACCATGTCTTACTCAACCCTGTGCCACTATAGAACTTACTACCTTATAATTGTTCAACAAGTGTTTGCTAAAAGTTTCTTTCTTTGATTTATTTGGCATGTTTAAAATGTCCTTAACTGGCACTCGTAACTTTTGAGGCAATAATTGTAATTTAATTTTATTATAAACCTTTAGTTTGGTTAATGAAAATATATCTAGCAAAAAGAATGATTGTTTATAACATCTTAGACAGATGGGCTGCCTTTGGAAAAAGAAATGCACTGAGTGAGATAAATATTAAGTTCTTTGCTCAAAACACCTTCCCACTTAACAATAGTCCGGCTATAGAGGGAGGCTGCCATGCTATGATAGTGGAAGCTGCACCGTGGAAACCAATATCATCTGCCCACCAGCTCATAACTGCATGACCTTAAATAGATTCCATAACCTTTGGAACTCAATTTCCCTTAGGATGGGTTTGGCCATTGCAAAGGAAACTCTCCTGACTATACAGATGTCCCTAGAAATGCTGTAGTCTGTATTTTTCATTTAGAGGGCATTAGTTTTCTAGTGCTGCCTTTATAAAGTACCACAAACTAGGTGGCTCAGAAAAAAAGAAATTTATTGTCTCACAGTTCTGGAATCCGGAAGTCCAAAATCCAGGTATTGGCAGGGTGATGATCCCTCTGATGGCTCTAGAAAAGGATCTGTTCCAAGTTTTCTCCTAGCTTCTGGTCACCTCAGGCATTCCTTGCCTTACAGAATGGCTATCTTCTCCTTTTGTCTCTTCACGTTGTCTTTCTTCTGTGCATGTCTGTCTCTGTGTCCAAATTTCTGCTATTTATAAGGACACTAGTCATAATGGATTAGGATCCACCCTTGACTTAACATCTGTGAAGACCTAATTTTCAAATAAGTTTACATTCTGAGGTACTAGGGGTTAGGACTTCAACATATCTTTGTTGGAGGACACAATTCAACCCACAACAGAGGGGAAATGGCAAAGTCAAGTCTGATCCAGGTGGCTGGATATCTAAGGCATTTGGAGATCTGTTCTACATGAGAGAAAAGGTGAATGAAAGGAGGCACACACAGCAATAGGAAGCTTTCTACAGAGAAGATTCCTGCTGTCAATCAAATGTGCTGGATTAAAAATGGCCACAAAATCTTTGACAGTTCTTTCATTGAGAGGTGAGGTCTATGTTCCCTCTGCTGAATCTTGGCTGAATTGTGATGGCTTTGACTAATAAAATATGGTAGAAGTGATGCTCTGTCACTTCCGGATCTAGCTTTTAAGAGGACTGGAATTTTTTGCTTCCTTCCTCTTAAAGCCCTGAGCCATCTTTTGAGAAATCTGACTACCCTACGGTTGCCATGCTATAAGGAAGTCCAAGCTAGACCCATGGAGACTCCATGTGGGAGGGAGATAGAGATAGAGAGAGAGATAGATAGATAGATAGATAGATAGAGAGAGAGAGAGAGAGAGAGAGACCCAGCCAGTCTCTGGCCATTTTATCCACCAGATGTACAAGTCATCCAAATTGAAGGTCCAGACTTTGTAGAGCAGTGATGAGCTTCCCCTCTGTGCCCTGACTGGATTCTTGACCCAGCATGAGAGCATAATAAATTGTTGTTTAAAGCCATTTAGTCTGGGGTAGTTTGTTAAGTAAGAATAGATAACTGGATCTCAGAAATGGAGATATTCAGTGGATGTGAAGGTAGAGATAGGGGGTCTGGATGTTTTTTGAGGAAAGGATCCGAGCAGTGTGAACAAGTGGGTGGAGTTTGGAGTTGGTGCTGGTACTAGCAGAGACTCAGAAAGCACACCAGCAGAAGCCAGATCTCATAAGCCAAACAACCACACTGTGGAGTCAGGGGAAGTCTGCTGGTTTGGGAATGGAGGTGGGGGATGGAGTTGGGGGTGACATGGACACCCAGAAGCTCTCCCTGGTCCTGTAGGGGAGCTTACTGGTAGCAAAAACAGACTCCAGCTACCAGTGCCAAGCTTGTTTCTCATTGGCCCACAGACTGGAAGGCAAGTCTTCACTGCCCAAACCTGGAAGGGTCTGGGTGGATGGATGGAAGGATGTCTACTGGGGTGGGAAAGAGAAGGGGGGTGGTTTCCTGGGACAGATGAGGGCTGCAGACATTACTCTTGCACTTCAGGGAATATGGAAGGAAGGAGACACTGTCAGGTCTAATGGTGCCCAGGACAAGCATGCAGAGGAATGGTTCTGTAGCCTGTCATTCCAGCTGTCTTTGATCTGGAACCCACCTGCTTTTCCCACATTGTTCTCCAGGGCTTGTCTTCATGCATGCTGTGTTCTCTGTATATGACACCCACTTCCTTACTTTGATGCTTTCACTCAAAATGAAATGGTTTTGTTTTGTTTTTTTTTCTTTTCCCAGCATCACATGTCTGGACCCTGGATTCCTACAAGAGGCCCTTGGAATGTCACATGAAGATTGTCTCTGATCCCTCAGTGTGGAGGTAACCATATTCTCTCTGAACTCAGAAGGTATGTTGTCTATACACTGCTCAGCTATGAAAGTCTTGCCTTGTCCTTCCTTATAGCCCAGGGACTTGCAAACAGATCCCATTTTACTTCTGAGACTACCCAAATGCTATGAGCCTCACAGCAATCCAATGTCAAATGAACACTTAACACATTTTATTGAGTTGGTGGCTTGAAGTAAATCCTAATATTTATAAAGGCCCTGATATTTTTAAAAATGGAAATATTTTAGGGGCGCCTGGGTGGCTCAGATGGTTAAGCGTCTGCCTTCGGCTCAGGTCATGATCTCTAGGTCCTAGGATCGAGCCGCACGTCTGCTCCTGGCTCAGCGGGGAGCCTGCTTCTCCTTCTGCCTCTCCCCACTGCTCCTGCTCTCTCTCTCTCTCACTGTATCTCTCTGTCTCAAATGAAAAAATAAAAATTCTTTAAAAGAAATGGAAATATTTTAGAACTCAAACAACTCAGCCATGCCCATACAGCTAGGAAGGATAATTGTAGGATCCAAATCCAGGGGATGGGGCTCCATAGCCAGTGCTCTGAAACTCTACCCTGTGCTGTGCAGTGAAAGCTTACTGCCTATCCAGAAAATATCTTATTCTGACTGTAGATGATTAAATTAGTTGAGCCAATTAAAAGCAATCATGCCAATTATAAGCTATATCCAGTTAAACTTGACTTTCATTCATTTGCAAACTATGTGCAAGACGGGTGAGATGTCTCTGCCCTCAAAGATATTATCCTCAAACATGTTGAATTGGAGTTCTAATTTCTGGTGTGAAAAAAGCTTCATCTGATTCAACCTGTTTTACTGCAGCTATTAACAACTTGCCAGTCTGTAAAAATAGGCTGTGTCAGTTTTTCCTCTTTGGAGACCCTCTGTACTACCAGGTTTGAGATGTTTGGATCTATCTCGAGTCTCTCTGCATCATTGTTATTACTGAGGGTTATGGCTGGAAGCAAAAGATAGACCAGGTAGAGGCTTTAGTCTTTCCACAATACCCATCTAGGGTAGGAGCTCCAAGTCTAGGGGGAAGAGGAGAAGGGAAGATTGAAGTAGACAGGAGCCAGTGCAGGTGAGAACGTCAAGAAAGTAACAGCAAAAGGTGTAAAAAATGATTGAAGGGAATTAAAAGAAAGAGAAAGATTAGAGATGGAGAAAAATGGAAATAGAAGGAAGTGGTGGGGGGGCGGATAAGAGAGAGAGTGCTTTGGAAACTAAATGAGAAGCCTAAAAATAAACCAACAGGCAACAACAACAACATTTAGAATCAACTGTGGCTTTATTTATAGCTGGGTTGCCCAAATGTAACTGTCAATTTATTCACTATCTTAACTTCATTAGATAATGCGCTTGCATCGTCCCAAAATATTTCCTTTTGAATGAAAGGATCCTCCCTATGAAATATTTCCATGTCTTTGGATTTGACTACTCTAGATACTTCCTATAGGTAGAATCATACAGCACTTGTATTTCTTTGTCTAATTTATTCACTTAGGATGATGTCTTCAGGGTTCATCCATATTTTAACATGTATCACAATTTCATTCTTTTCTAAGGCTGCATGATATTTCATTGTATGTATATACCACATCTGTCTAATCTATTCATCCATTCATGTACCTTTGAGTTGTTTCCACTTTTTGGCTATTGTCGGTAATGCTGCTATGAATGAACATTGGAATACAGGATGGTGTTTTGTCCTAGTGAAGGGGTAATGTTTAAACTCTGGAAAGAGATGCAAAGTGGGCTTTTAGGGTGCTTTGGTTCTAGAACACTGAAGCCAACTTTGCTTGGGTAAATGAGCCATCTGTGGAATCTAGCCGGTTATCAGAGCTTCTTTCACATTTGGGTTTGGAAGCAAAATCCTAGTTAGTAATCAAGTTTTGCTTGGCCTCATTTTGCAAATGTTTTGTTTCGAATTTTGGAGCTCTTTGAAAGGATGACAGACAGGTGAGTTGAGAAAATATTCTTGAATCTCTAGCCCAACACCATCATAATATCATTCCTTTGTCATACCCCATTATATCCCCAACTACAGGGTTTTTCTAGAGTAAGTTACTGCCCTTCTAGAAAGAAAAAGAAGATTTTGACATCTACTATAATACGTATACACATTCCATGCATCTACCACATCTTTTAGAGCCTGGATCAGCTCATCAGCACAGATTTTCTAGAAAATAATGGATCAGACCTTGGCCCACCGAATTTGAATTGTGTGTGTGAGATTTGACCATTGTGGGGAAATGGTCTTTATTGGTGTGTGGTTTTTGTTGTTCACCGGGTTTCCCAAGATTTTGGTAATTTATTCAAAAGTAAGGTGGGCCACTCCTAATCTAGAGAGTTTCTCTTGAGGTGAATTTTCAAATTTTATCCATAGACAACAACTCAGAGTGATTCTGTTATAAGTTGAATTGTGTCCCCCTTCCCCATATCACTGCAAGTTCATATGTTGAAGTCTTAACCCCCAGAGGACATCTGACTTTCATCTGACCAGAGCTATCAGGAGTGCCCAGTGCTTCGGGATTCTCAAACATGAGCTCGTATTTCTATATTTATTGGAAAACTCTAAGCCTGTGCCTTCTTTTTAAAATTTTATTTTAATATTCTGTGTGACAAAGTGAGAAATATGCATAAAGCACTTCTGCTGCACCCACTAGCGTGTGATAGTCGTCTCAAGAAAAAGTACTTGTATAATTGAGTTGTGAGCTGAACTAGCTGCTTTTTTCGTGGAAGACCATTTTTATTTGAACAAATAACTGACAGACAAATCATGGTTATTTGGACTTGGGTATTTGGCAGATATTTTTTTGACAATGAACAAAGTGAGTCTGTTATTTCAAGGAAAACAACTGACGGTATTTGTTGCCAAAGATAAAATTCCAACTTTCAAGAGAAAATTAAAATTTTGGAAAGCTTATATCCATCACCATGCACTTGCCAGCTTCCCAATACTTAAAGATGTTTTATGTGAGATTAGTGTTGATATTAACAAATATGATTTTTAAAATTTTGTGTAATGAAATGTGTCAACATTTGGAATATCTGTATAACTCGGTGAACCAATATTTCCTAAATGACCAATTCATAGTTTTATGAAATTATGCATGCATAAAAAATGTATTCCAAGTGCAAAACATACCAACGAATTTTAATGTAACAGAGAATGAAAAGCTCACTGAGATGGTCTCAGATTCCGTGTTGCAACTAACCTTTAAGGAACTACAATTTCTTGCATTTTGGTGTAGTATCAAAGAAGAATATCCACAATGATCTAAAACAGCTATTAAAATATTTCCTCCCTTTTCCAATTACATGCCTGTGTAAGGTGGATTTTGTTCATATATATACTTCTACCAAAACAACATATTGTGACAGCTAGAATGCAGAAACAAATATGAGAATCCATCTCTCTTCTATTAAGCCAGATAATAAAGAGATTTGAAAATGCAAAATAATGCCACTCTTCTCACTAATTTTCTTGGTTTGAAAAAAAAGAGTTATTTTTCATGAAAATATTTTGCTCTTGTTAAACTGTAATGAGTTTATTGTTATTTCAAAAATGATTTGCAAATACATATTTAATACCATCTAATTTTTAATATGGTAAGAGTCAATCAATATAACCCACGTAAGCCAAAGCTCATTGAGGTCCTAAATAATTTTTGAGAATGTAAAAGGATTCTGGGCTCCAAAAATTTAATGCCACCTGTTGGCATAGGTGACACAGAGCAACGGTTCTCAAAGTAGGGTCAGGGAACTCTGTATCAGAACCATCTGGGTAGCTTGTTATAAAATGCAGGTTCCTGGGGCTTGTCCCAGATTGAACTGGGTTTCCTAAAGGGCCAGCTTGTATTTGTTTTCATATACTGACATTTCCAAACAAAGCAAAACTCGAGTTTAAGAAGGTCTTAACCTTATTTTAAAGTTTTTTATTTATTTATTTATTCATTAGAGACAGAGAGAGAGAGGCAGAGGGAGAAGCAGGCTTCCCGCGGAGCAGGGAGCCCGATGCGGGACTCGATCCCAGGACCCTGAGATCGTGACCTGAGCTGAAGGCAGACGCTTAACCGACTGAGCCACCCAGGCGCCCCAGGTCTTAACCTTATTAAGTCCCTTGCTAGTGTGGCCAGTTTTTCCAAGATTCTAGACAATCAAGCTGAACACAATAGCTGTTCTACCAGAGATCCAAACCTTGGGAATTATGGCCACCTGTGTGCAAATGCAGTGATGAGAATTCTTTAGACGGTATTTTCTGCAGAAATAACTTAGATATGGAGAGAAGTTGACATATGGCAGTGGAATGCATTTGACACATTTTCTCCAGATTGTTGTGGAGCCGAATATGTATTCTCAAGGCTTTTCCTTCTTTCTGTTCCAATACTAAAGCCAACCGCTGTGGTGGCCATTTGAGATGAGGCAGGGGAGGGGGTGGGGTGTGCAATGAGGGCTGAGTTGAGCACAGAAGAGTGGATCTTGGCAACTAAGACATACAGAAGCCAAGCTAAAGAATGTGTTTTTCTGAAAAGCCACATCTGGACCCCTGGTTAACATCCTGACTAATCTTTGGCCTCAGACAAGAGGCCAACCGCAAAAAAAAAAAAAAAAAAAAAAACCCACAAAAAACAAAAACAAAAACAAAACAAAACAAAAAACAAAAAAACCCCACAGAGAGTATGGAGATTTGTCCACTTCTTTGATTTGTTGAATCCAAAGCACTTTGGCCACGTGCATGAATAAGTATGCATGTGCACACATATTGACGTGTATAGAGGGGTTGGAAATTTCAATATTCAACTGGGAAATGTGTCTTCCTGTGATCTGCTTTCTGGATAAAATCCAATCTCTTCCTTTATGAATTCTCAAAACAGGCAACTCTGCAGGCCCTTGTAGTTGGAATAGCTAAGCAAGGGCATGGGCTACAAGCTTAGGGTCTGAAAGTCGGTTTTTCGTACATGGTACAGGATTTCTCTTGCTTTTTTTTTTTTTAAAGATTTTATTTATTTATTTATTTGAGAGAGAGAATGAGAGAGAGAGCACATGAGAGGGGGGAGGGTCAGAGGGAGAAGCAGACTCCCTGCTGAGCAGGGAGCCCGATGCGGGACTCGATCCCGGGACTCCAGGATCATGACCCGAGCCGAAGGCAGTCGCTTAACCAACTGAGCCACCCAGGCGCCCCTCTCTTGCTTTTTTTTTTTTTTTTTTTTTTAAAATGACACTTGTGTTATTACACTGGGACAGTTTTTACAAAGTCAAGCTGCTGACATGTGATTCTATAACACTCAATTCCCTTGTTATTTTCCTTTGTCTTACTGCTGGAGGCTTACGTTGATCTCCCATTCCTTCCTCAACCCTACACTCCTGCCCCTGCCGTACACATCTAAAGTTGGTTTCATTCTGATTCAAATTTCTTCTCTAAAATTTCTCCTGAGTTCTGCACAGCACAAAACATAAGAGGTTTTGTTGTTTTTGTTTTTTTTCCATAAAGCAAAAAAATTTGGCTGACAATTCACCTATGTGTTGTGGAAGTAAGAAATGCAGGCATGGAACATTGATTTGAGCAAAGAAGTCAAAGAAATGGTATCCAGAAAACTAGGTCCACAGTGGCCAAAAATATTGGAAAGATGAATTAGACTTGTGTAAGCTTAGAATGCAAGTCAGTATAACAGGCTGCATTTGTGGGTTATTATCATAGTGCCTGTTTCTCCCTTAATACATTATCCCCTCTGTTCTAGTGTGGCTGCTGGCCAGAGAATGATATGCTCAGATTATGGCTAATGGCTCCCTTCTGCCTTCCCACTCTTTTTACCCCTCTTCTGAGAGATCCTATGTGGCTAACCGCCCATTCCCCCGCTTCAGAACTGCCCCTGAGCTCCAGAACATCTTTCCTTCCTCCCTCCAGGTTAAACTTTTATTTAAGGACAGTCTGCTCCAGACCAGACATTTGGTATGTTTTACTCTACTTCATTCTCACCACAATCCCATGAAGTAGCAATTATTAGCTCCTTTTCACAAATAAGGAAAAGTGAGGTTATGACAACTAGTGAGTATCACAGCAAAGAATTCTGGGTATTCATTCTGCTGGACTGCCCTATCTCCACCTTTCCTCGTTCCCTAGATGGATGCCGTGAGCTGGCGTAATCTCGTGAGTGAGCTAGTGTGTGATGAGTTCTCATTGTGCTCCCCACAAGGGTGACTTTGCATCTTGAAGGAGAGGTCTTAGAGCTGGGAAAGACTCTGCTGGACTTCTAGTGGAGTGGCATAAGATAAGGGACATGTTTGGGGTCAGAAGGAACCTCTCCGGGAACGTGAAATTCTACCATAGAGAGGAGGGTCCCAATCTGGCAATCCTTGGGCCATGGCTGGCAAATATTTTGTTTGACCCACATGGTGTTTTTGAAAACTAGGAGATCCAACATAAAAAGCTAGATTTGTAGCTTCTCTTGAAAAATTGGAGGATCTCACATCACTGTACCCATATTCTTAGGTGACAACAATCTCCTAGAGCTCCCGCCTGGAGAGACCCAAGCTCTCCTGTCATCACAAACCCTGCAGGTTTTCTGGCCTATTTCACTTATTTCTGGGCTGCTGTAGGCATCTGAGTCTGAGGCCTCCAAAGTACATGAAGGTCCCTTCTGCCCATGGGAGGGGCACCATCCCTGAAGGTTGAGGCTATAAAGAGACCTGAAGGCTGAAGTTCTGTTTCTTTTTTCTTCCATTTTCCTTCGAGAAAAAAGACAGTAAGTACATCAGCCTCATATTCCAAGTCAGGGAAACTTCTGACAAAAATAAGTTCCCCATGAAATCAAAAGTGCTCCAGACTTGTGGGCAGGGCTCTGCAGTCTGATGAGGCTGTGTTCTCATTAAGAGTCAGACCTTTGTCTCAATCATAATTAAGGTGGTGAGGCCAAGGAGAGCTGGCAGCCAGCTACATTCCCTGCTACAATTTAGCCAAAAGGGTTGAAAAGTATCCAGGCCCACAAATATGGCAACAAGCCCATAAAACTCACAGGACCTTACCCACTTTTATAGGCATTCCCCCTCCTCTAGCTTGGTCCTCTAACACCCACTTATGGGGAAACTGACTCCCTCTGCTGATCCTTAACTAATCATAATGAACTTCCATGCAGGGGAAATACATATGAAAAGCCATCAAAATTAACTTTATATTGTAATAATCATAACCTTAATCATAGCTAAAATTCATTGAACTTTTAGTTTATAACTAGGCATTGTATGGTGTACCTGGGTAGCTCAGTCAGTTAAGTGTCTGCCCTCGGCTCAGGTCATGATCCCAGGGTCCTGGGATCGAGCCCCGCATCAGGCTCCCTGCTCAATGGGGAACCTGCTTCTCCCTCTCCTGCTCCGCCTGCTTGTGCTCTCTCTTTCTCTCTGTGAAATAAATAAATAAAATCTTTAAAAAAAAATAACCGGGCATTGTGCTAAGCTCTTCTAATGCCATATCTCATTTAATCCTTGCAGCAATCTTAGAACTAGTTATCATTATAATTCCCTTTCTACAGATGAACAAACTGAGACCAAAGAGGTTAAGCAATTTGCCAAAGGTCACACAGCTAAAAAGTCTTGGAGTCAGAATTCAGGACCAGATATCAGGGATGGGTACCTTTCCCGTGGGCAAAGAAGGTCTCCATCTACACACTATTAATTTTTGGAAATCTTTAATTAAAAATCCACAGTTACTACATAAGACATGAAATCAGGCTAATTCTGTCTGCTTCCTTTTGGCAGCCAGTGCATGATGCTTCTACCCTATTTTCCTTTGCACATGGTTGGTAACAGAGCCGCTAGGGTCCTAATCATGTCTTAGAAATTTCTTTGAGTACTTTTTGACTGAAGATCTCAAATGCTGTTCCCATTCTTTTGCTTATTATCGCTTGTGCTCATTTTGGCTCAGTGCTCGATCTCAGTGATCAAAGACTTCAACCCACTGCAAGTACACTTCGTTTTATATGCACCACATTAGGAAGCCTTTTCAGTCAGAGTTTGATATGTGCTGAGAATTTAGTAGTGAGTGGAAAAACTTGAGCAATCTGTTGAAGTTCAGACAGTACCAATGATTTCCCCTTTAACTGCAAATGCCTTAAACTTTATATCCATGGAATATGGTACTTGCATGTGCCTGGATAATTTTATGTCTTATAGAGACATACGTATGGCTATTATTCTAACAGCTATCATTCTTCTGTTTTACTTGGGACTTCATGGAAGGGAGCACCCCCATTCCCCTGTTCTCAGAAGGTTGTTATTTTTTTTCCCCCAAAAGAAAAATATGATGTGTGCTGAGTTTTGTTTAGGTGGTAGCAAAAAACAAAGATGCAAATGAAAGTTTTTAAAAATTTGAAGTTGAGTGGGTAGCTCTAAAATGTCATAGAAATCAACTCAATTAGATCTTTGGCTACAAAACATCAAAATAGATTAACACTGCTTAGGCTGGCTTCTTATAGCCTGAAACAATGTGGCACAAAAAGTGTATTCAAAGGCATTAGTTGTAGGAAAATTGCTACCCAAAGCAGGGCTTGGGCAGGGTGAGTTTGGGGGATGGAGGAAAAAGGACCTTTTTGTATATGGGCCAGAAGTTAAAAGGGAGATAGTGATAAAACTAAGACAGCACTTTTCTTTATCAAAACACAGACTTTACCTCTGAATTACCAAGCAGGTGTCCTGAGCAGGTGGTCTGTACATCCGCTATCAATCTCTATTGAGATCTGCAAGGCATGAGGAGAGTATGAACAGTGCCAGAAGGGCCAAGTCCCAGAGTGAGTTAAGGCATGCGGAAAGCACAAAGAACACAAAAAGGACTCATTTAGTCATACACAAAAGAAGAAGAAGTGCAAAGAAGGAGGCTGCTCACTCAATATGAGCAGGTCACAGGATAAAAGCAAAATGCCTCAACTCTTTTTGCCTTCACAGTTGAGAAGAGGGATCTTCAACCGCTCGAATATATATATATACACACACATACATATATATATATATATCCAACAATATATTGAGGGACAAAATCTTAAGAGAATTAGATATTAAGAGCTCTTACGCAATAAAATGAATTTAAATTATACCCTGGACACTGAAAGAAGACTTTTGAAGGGTGTGAGAGACTCCTGAGGAATGGGGATGGTACTGCAAGTCCAGTTCCCTGGGAAACAGACTCCGGGTCAGAGACTTACATTAGGGTATGCCTTCAGGACCAACACTGATGAATGGCAGCAGAACAGGACAGAGGGAGAAACTAAATAGAAATTCAGTTACAACAAAGACCTGGGTTGATCCCATGGTAGGCTCTGAAGTTGGGAGGGACTTGCAGACTTTTCTTACCTTGAGGCAAGAGAACCAGGTCTTTATAAATTCACTTCCACCAGTCGATGAATGTGGGCTTATCCCCCTCAACCCCCAGAAGCAGGAGGTGACCTTGGGAGAGGAGGCTGTCTTTAGCAGAGGGCAATTCCTAGAGAGGGACTCAGCTATAAGTTGTCAATAGCCTAACTCCCAGCAGTTGGGAGAAATTAGTTCCTTGGTCTTAAGGGGGTATCAATCAGTGAACTATCATAGTATCACAATTTACAAAAGGAAGAGAAATTTAGATTCCAGAAACTATATACCAGTAACCTTGATACTGCGACTCAACCAAATTTTAGCATGATTATCAAATAGATGGTCTTGGAGCCTTTAGAAAAGGAAGTGGTGACCACCAAAAACCTAGGTGGGATCGTTGGGAACAGTGTTACATGCACGAATTTATTAGTGTCCATCATGGTGACAGCCCTCCAAACTCCATTTAACTTTGCCATTTTTAACATTTTAAGTCAAATGCCTGGCTGAATCCATATAAGACATTTATCAAACCTGCAGATGACCCAGAGTTTGAAAGATAGCCAAAACCAAAAAAAAAAAAAAACCAAACAAACCAAAAAACCCATATAAAATGTTTTTAAAACCTTGTCCAAAAAATCAACAAAATGAAATTTAGTAAGAATAAATGTAAAGTAACTCACTGAGATTCAAAAGTGCATGAAGGAACAGATTTGACTTAACAGTAGTTCATAATGAAAGATGACGCAGATGGAGTAGTTTGTTTTAATATAATTTACATCAGCAGTGTGACATGATTGCCAAGCAGGCTAATTCAGTATTGGGATTCACTAAGAGAAATATGGTGTCCTAAACAATTGAAGTAAATCCTAATTTATCAGAAGCTCTATTAGAGAGAGCGCTCTATGAGAGATTAAGTATGTGAGGTTTTTCCTGTCTTTAGAGAGAGAACTTACAAGATCATCACGGTGGAGGCAGAGGCAAGAAACCTGCCTCAGAAGTGGTGGCCTTGGAATCTCTGAGAGCAAACTTTCTTATCATGGTAGAACTGAATACCTTAGAAGGGGTGCCAGATAGACTTTAAGGTGGTCCCTATGATCCCGACCTTCTAGAATTCACACCTTTCTATGATCCCCTCCCCTCAAATGTAGGCAGGACCTGTGACTTGCCTCTAACTAATAGAACATGGCAAAGGTGATGGAATGCAACTTCTGTGATTATATTTGGTTACA
This sequence comes from Leptonychotes weddellii, assembly GCF_054177405.1. NCBI lineage: Eukaryota > Metazoa > Chordata > Mammalia > Carnivora > Phocidae > Leptonychotes > Leptonychotes weddellii. Next base: position 71,643,215 of record NC_138385.1, read on the forward strand.
CAAAATTCCACCTTGCTAGCAGACTCACTCTCTTCCTCCATTTCTGACTTTGGAGAAACAAGTTGCCATGGTGTTAGGGTGCCTAGGGAGAAAGCCACATGGCCAAGAACTGTGGGAGGTCTTGGAGCCAAGGGCAGCCTCTACTTGACAGCCAGTAAAAACAGAAGCCTTCAGTTCTATAACCAAAAGGGAATGAATTCTGACAACAACTGGAGTGAGCTTGAAAGCAGATCTATTCGCAGTTGAACCCCTGGATAATAACTGAGCCCTGGCCAGTACCTTGATCCTAACCTGACAGAGGACTCAGCTAAGCCATGCTTGGACTCCTGACTGACCTACATAGACTATGTTACTTTAAGCTGTTAAATTTGTGGCAATTTGTTACTCAGCAATCAATAAATAATACAGAAGGGAATTTATGGTAAGGAGAAGCCCCTACTACCTGTGAGAAAAGAGAAGTCCCTTCTGGGGAAGGGGCGGCCATACCTGACTCAATCACTGTGGCCACAGAAGGTGACAGTCTGATTGATCAGGTACGTATCATATAACTACCCTGAACATGGAGTTTCAGGGGGCAAGTTGCAGACCCTGTTAATGCCTTTTCCCTCAGCCCACCTCTAGTTCACTGGTAGCTGCACAAGAGTTTCCAGCAGGCTAACAGTATTTCAACCTCAAATTCCTGAGCCTCTCTGCTTTTTGGCCTGAGAGCTTGCTCAGCCTTCCAGTAGGGCAAACCAGAAATGCTGGATATGTCACACCACCTGAGGCAACCTCCAGCTGGGGAGGGATGGGCATCAACAGATAAATACTTCAGCTTCCCTCACCCTTGTTGGAACAATTGTGAGGCGTGTTTGACACAATGCCTCCGAAGGTCACAGTGAGATTGAGCAAACTACCCCATTCGCACACCCTCTACTGACTTTCCTCTCTTCCTGTCTCAGGTGTGCTTCTGGGATCATCTCCCAGATTAACCACCTACACCCAAATCCTTGTTTCACAGCCTGCGTTTGGAGAAGCCCCAAGTAAGAAGACAGAGGACCAAACCCACTTGTGTCACCCAAATTGATGAGAGGTCGTGTTAAGTAAAAACAGAGGAAATTCATTCAGAATAAACCTGACTACAAGATTTCAAGGCAGGTTTAATTTCAGGAATTTTGCCAACTTCATTGTTCTTATTTCACAGGGGATTTTAGCATCAGTCTCCTGTACTTCTAACCCTAGCCATTGCCCTTACTGTAGAAGGCCACTGGCAACTAGAGAGGCCAAGTTAGAGTGTGGGATGGATTGGAGAAAGCCCATTGCTTCATCAAAAAAAAAAGTCAAAATCCAGGTTGAGTAGACAGTAGTTCAATGGCATCATCTCTTTATCCCTAAAGGTAAATTTTACAAACAGGCAGCTTTCTGTAGTTGAGGGAAAAATGAACAAAATTTGTGTGAGGAAAATGCTATTTTGCATACATACAGAATATCTTATCTTGATGCCAATAACAAAATTTAGACAATATGTTCATGTTTCTTTGCTTTTATAAAATAATCCAGTGAGATTTAGAATTTAATACTCAGAAGACTATACTGTTGATTAATAAGCATATTATGGCAGAGATAATATCCATTCTTGCCTTCTTCTTACCTACCAGAAAACTGTATTAATGGAAGCAACAATGCGTCAGGCTAAAATCTATCATCTCTTATAGATAGGCGCAGCCAATGAGATGTAAGTAGAACTGTTGTGTGGTACTCCATGGAAGGCCCCATAAAGGGTGCTGAGTTAATTGGAAAGTGTGTCTTAACTCTTCTCCTTTCCTAACTTTCTGATGCCTATATTGTTGGAGCTCTAGAACCATCTTGGATGGTGAGAGAGTCTTAAAAAGGAGAGCCATGTGTTAGGATGGAGGAGCAGAGAGAGTAAATGGACCTTGGTCTCTGACATCTGTAGACCTGCTGTATCAGTTCTAAAGAGCTTATCATCACACTTCTTTTATGTGGGAAAGAAATTTTTATTGTGTTTAAGGCATCGTTATTTGGCTTCTAAGGTGCATTCAGCCCAACTTGATCCTAACTGATACATATAACCACACATAAAATCAGAAGACAACAGTTGAAAGTCTTGCTTAAAACTATCAAGAGGGAAGATGGTTAATTAATGTCAGCGATGTGTATGCTTGCACAATGCAAGAATAGTTCCATAGTAAAAATAATTAGGATGTGCACAAATATATCCACAAACATAATCAAAGTTTCATAACACCAGTGTTTGGGATTATGGTAGAATTCAATAGCAGAGTATTCAGAAAGGGAAACTGTTATGGACTGAATGTTTGTATCCCCTCCAAATTCATATGTTGAAGCCCTAACTCCGAATGTGATGGTGTTAGAAGGTGGGGCCTTCGGGAGGTCATTAGGTTTAGTTGAGGTCCTGAGGGTGGGTGGGCCCTCATGGTGGGATTCATGCCTTTATAAGAAGAGACCAGAGAGCTAGTTCTTTCTCTCTCCACCATGGAAGGACACAGCAACAAGGCAGCTATCAGCAAGAAGGGGCTTTCGTAGGAACCAGTCTGCCAGCACCTCGATCTTGGACTTCCCATCCTCTAGAACTGTGAGAAAGTAAATATGTGGGTTTTTGGGGGGATTTGTTTATTTTATTTTAGAGAGAGAGAGTGTGTGTGCATGAGTAGGGGGGTGGAGGGGCAGAGGGAGAAGAAGAGGGAGAGAAGCAGACTCCCTGCTGAACATGGAGCCCGATGACCTGTGACTCAATCCACGACCCTGAGAACATGACCTGAGCCGAAATCAAGAGTCGGACGCTTAATTGACTGAGCCACCAGGCACCCCAATAAATATCTGTTATTTAAGCCACCCTGTCTGTGGTCAGGTATAGCACCCTGAGTTATAAGACAAACATGTTTGTTTTCAATTTTACCCTTCCCCTTGAGTATCTTAGACTCATAGATACTATATAGTTTAAAGTAAACTTATTAAGCATCTATTTTAATTCCCTTACTTTAGAAAAGAGAAAACCAAAGTTGTCCCCTACGGTCACTGTTACCAAGTTCTGCAAATCTTTCTTTGAAATATGGCAGATTTATCTTCTCTTTTTTATGTCTACTCCTAACGTATCAGACCAGCTCTCACTGCTTCACTTGTGAGTTTCAATTACCTCCTCACCGAATCTCCCTGTCTATAGTCTCCCCTTCCTGCAGTTAATTCTATACCTTTCTCCTGTGAGAATAATCCTCACAAAACCCTACTTTTGCCCAGCGACTTCCCTTTTAGAGCACCTCCAATGGTCTTCAATGGCCTAATCAATCAACCATAGTCAGTCATACTTTTCCCTAGCTCTAAATTTTATTCTTTCACGTCCGACTGTGCCCAGAGAAAGCATTTGCATCAATCTTTACTTCTTCAATGGGCTCATTCATCAGTCTCAATAATGGATCCATCAGATTTAGCTGCCCCGTTGTACACTCAGGCATTGTTTTGATTTGGTAGTGCCAAACTACTAGCTAGTTTTAAAAAAGGATCACAATTGTTGGGAAGCTTTGTTTAATGGAGGGTCAGGTACTTGAGCTGGCTCTGGATGACTGGAACTGGGTGGTGGAAGAGCACAGCTGCCAGACAGAGCTTTGATTAGCCATGAAGGGACAAATAAGCAGGGGCAGGTTGAGACAGAAAGAAAGGACAAAGAAGAGAAGCAATGTATGCAAGGACTGCCAATTCCAGAGGGAAATGGGATTCACTTGCCTTTGATCATGCTTTGCCTACCGGCTGCTTATTTCTTCTGACAATTCAAATTCTGTGACATCCATCCACCAAGATGAGTCAAGTTCCACTCCACTCTCTATGAAAATTGCTTCGGTTACTTAGCTCTTCTATTCCCTGCCTTTCCACAGCATCTTTTGGCTGTTGGACGCATTTGACTTGGGATTTTATTTTATTTTTCATCTTATTATATAGCCTTGTTTGGCAGTATTATTGTTCAAGATATGCAAGACCCATCTCTCCCAAATAGTTTCCAAATAATGAGGGCTAGTGCTCTGTTGTCTTATATGTATATTTCTGTATCACAACAGGGCTTGGCATATAGAAAGTAACCAATTGCGATTATCTGAATGTAGACAAGATGTATTTAACATATATAAATATATACAGCTGAGAAAATTCTTTTCAATATAACAAATATTCTCTTCAACAAAATAAAAGTAAATTTGATATGTGTAATGTTTTCCTAATAAAATTGAACATTCTGTAGGCATTAAAAATACAAGCACCCAAATTCTTTAAATAGGCAGAAATTATACTCAACATTCTTTTCCACTGTTTGATTGGCAAGAACTTAGGGACTCTGATCACACAAGATTTCTCTTTCATGAAAATTTATATACATCAGCAGAGCAATTTCAACCTGGATGATTAATCAGATCATGAAAATAGCCTTGTTATGTAGTTATGACAGGTCAGTGGTCCTCATTAAAATCAGATCCTGCCTGTAATATACCTTTTACAACATCAACAATAACACATTTTCTTTGCACTATTTATTTACTTATTTATTTGTTTATTTTTTAAAAGATTTTATTTATTTATTTGACAGGGAGAGAGAGCGAGAGCAGGAACACAAGCAGGGAGAGTGGGAGAGGGAGAAGCAGGCTTCCCGCCAAGCAGGGAGCCCGATGTGGGGCTCGATCCCAGGCCCTGGGATCATGACCTGAGCCGAAGGCAGATGCTTAACGACTAAGCCACCCAGGCGCCCCTTCTTTGCACTATTTAATACAACATCTGTGAAAGCATATTCCATGGACTGATGTTAATGGGTCTTATATTAAAAGAGAGGGTCCTTAGTCAAACAAGCTTGGGAAAGTTAAACAGACGTCTCAGTGTCTTTTATATATTAATGTGCATTTTGAGTCTCCAAAAAGAAATATGTTATGCAATGCTTCCCAAAGTACTTCAAACCATGGCTTGTTGGAGGCAGAGCTTCTGAGGAACAAATATGGGGAAACACTAATTGATAGATTGCATAAAGGCTACAAGAAAAAGTGGGAGGAGTTTTGAACTTGACTGAGTCTGACTAGCTTAGATTACTATGCTGTGAGGCATAACCTAGCCCTGGGGAGAAGCTGCATGTAGAGAGATACCTAGACAAATCTAGCTGTGCCAGTTATCCAAGAAAGGACACTAGACATGTAAGTAATGAAGTCATCTTAGACATTCCAGCTCTAGCAAATGCCATGTGGAGAAGAATCAAGGAACTCAACCAACAGGTAGAGCCATGACAGCTTTTTCCAGCCATTCAATCCACTCTAGCTAAGATCTGAATTTCTGGCCCCAAATTTTGTGAGATGAATGCAGTTGCTGTTTTGTGACACTAATTAAGGTGTAGGATAATTTGGTATGCGGCAATAGATCACTAGATAAGTTTGGTGAAATAAACAAAAGTATGAAGTTTAGCTTGATATTTGGCATAAAATGGGTGCTCATTAACATTAGCTTCTTTCCCTTCTTTCCTCCAGAGGACTTCCATCATGTGGCATACATGCCCATGGTTGATTCTATTCTTATGTAGATCTGATGTTGAAAGAAAATAAAGGTGATGACAGGAAAAAAGTCAAGATTCTAGATATCTAAGACACTGAAAATGTATATATTTGTGGGATGAATATCTGGGTGAAAGAAGGTCTGTTTTAAGATTGACCAACATTCCGTCATTCTAAACAAGGATTGTAAATTGTCCTCCTCTGCTTTCTGGTATATTTGCAGTGATTTTTAAATATGTCTGCAAAGTTTTTTGATTCTTACTACATTGAGAGGTTGGATCTACATCCTCACCCCTTGAAAATGTGTGGAATTTTGTGACTGGGTTGACTGAGAGTATGATAGAATTAGTATTATGTGACTTTCAAGGCTAGGTCATAAAAGGTGATTCAGCTTCTACCTTGTGAGCTGGAATATTTGCTCTTGAAGCTTTCAGCATCCATTAAGCAGTCTGATAGTTACAAAGAAGTCCAAATTAGCCCATGTAGAGAGACTACATGGAGAAGGCTGGAGACTCTATGAAAAATGAAAGATACCTGAAACAGTCACTAGCTCCAATGCCCTGTTTTCCAAATTCAATCATTGTCTGACTGCAACCACATGAGAAATCCAGAGCCCAAACCATTCAAACAGGCTCTTCCTCAACCCTTCTCTAAATTCCCGGCACACAGAAACCATAAGCAATAATAAAACAATTGTTTTTTAAGTCACTAACTTTTGTGGTAGTATGGGGTAATAGCTAATTGAAACTATATTCATTCAAATACATTAATAAAGTGTTAGACTGTGTTAAATTATGATCACCAGGTGGAGCCCATTTTCCTTTTTTTGTGTGTGATTCTACTAAATTTGGTATTTTTTTTTAACCATTCAACTATCTGTGGGAAAATGATACATTTATTCATGAGCAAAAATCCTCCATTTGTTAAGCTAACTCAAATTGCAAAAACAGTTCTTACTTATGAAATAAAAAGTTAAAGTGCACAATTTCTTCTTAAATTTTCAAACACTCCAATCATCATTACATTTTCCAGTGGGTGCATCCTTCCCTGGGTATTAAGACTTCTGGCAGAGCAGAATCCAGAGTTTGTGGAAACAAGAAAAAAAAAAAATTGAAGATGGTGCTACTCACACTTCTTTTCCTTGATTCTTATTCAGGAGAATGTGAATAAAAGTACTATTTTTACTGCTCTCTGTGCCATCTATTATCAGTCCACTCTGTATGGCTAGTGAGACATGAATATTTTAGAGTGGAAGAAATTTCAAGGAAGGGTGAACAAACACTTAAGGGCTAATCTAACATAGGTCTCCTCTCATACTATTACATTGAAAACTGCATCGTTTCTCCATAACACTAATCACTGTTTGGTTAATTTGGCATGAGCCCCAAGTCCACAGCCTTTTATAAGCTCAGATTTTTAATTGCTCCTGAGCCTTACTTCCAAATGTTTCTCTCTGCTTTCCACATGATTGAAAGTGAAAAGATTGGTTCGGTTTTTCACCTGTTTTCACAGAAAATCATCTCACAACTGATTACCAAGAGTTCAGCAACTTTGCTGTAGGTCTTAAAGGCCATGGAGGGTTGTTAAATCACAGAGTACAAGGTCTTCTTTCACTCCACTGGCTCTCACCCTCTTTCTCCTTATGCCTCTTCATCTTCATCTGTCCTTTTCATATACTGTTTTCTAATAATTCTCACCCAAAAACTCTTTTGGATTTTAATTTTAAAAAGTATATTTTAAAAACTATAAACTAAACTACAAACTAAAAATTTTGGAATTTAGAAAGAAATAGCCTTAAATGCTTCAACTAAAAAAGAAAAAAAGAAAAAAATTAAAGAGATAAGCATCTGACTTAATAGAGGGTTTATAAAACCAATAGTCAATTCTTTGAAAAGACTAATATATGTACAAACCTAAAGATTGATCAAGAAAAAAAAGCAAAACCACAAAAATACTAAGAATGACAAAGGATACAGGTATTAAAAAGAACTTTGTCCATACATTAAAAATTTTAAGTAAATATTCAAATTCCTAGGAAAATATAAAATTGACTCAAAAGGGAGTAAAATGCCTAAAATAGTAGTTTAAAAACTCCTTTCACAAAGAGGACAGAAGTACAACACAGTTTTACAGGTTATTTCTATAAACATACAAAGAACAAACACACTTATATCACCAATTCCAGAGGAAAATAGTCCAACCCTTGTTATGACACCAGCATAAGTTGGATATCAAACCCCAACTTTGACAGTATGAGAAAGGAGAATTATAGAGCTATTTCACTGATTAATTCAGATGCAAAATCCTAAATAAAATATTATCAAAGAGAACACTGTGATGTATAATACAGGTAATACATCATGACATTGGGTTTATCCCAACAATGGAAAGTTGGATTACATAGAAAACCTAATAAAATTTTCACATTAATGGATTAAATAACAAATTTTATAATAATCTGAATATACGCAAAAAATTTTTAATGAAATCAAAGAATTCTGATTAAAAGATTATTAAACTAGGAATATTAAGGAGCTCGGGGTGCCTGGGTGTCTCAGCTGGCTGGGTGTCTGACTCTTGATCTCAGTTTCAGGTCTTGATCTCAGGGTCCTGAGTTCAAGCTCCATGCTTTAAAAAAAAAGAATATTAAGGAATTCTATTAATCCAATAAAGGGCATCTAAAAAATTTAGAGCAAAATTCATACTTAGTGTAAGAATGTTAAAAACATATCCTTAAAGAGCAGGAAGAAGACAATGGACTCCATTATCAGAAGTTCTATATTTAGAATTGTCATAACCAGCACAGTAAGGAAAGGAATTGAAGATATAAGGACTCAAAACCAAGAAATAGTAAACTGTTATTTTTTCAAAAATGAGATTACTGTCTCTATAGAAAACCAAAGTCATTAGGATGTGTAAAAAGTTTAGCAAGATGCAAGAAAAAAATTAGTATTCAAGAACAAATTGCCCTCTACAATAATTTGTTAATGGATAAACCATATAAAAAGATGTGAATTGTGACATCAAAAACATAAAAGGGGGAGAGGAAAAAGGTAGAGTGATCCAAGTTCAGTTGTTATCAGCTTAAAATAAACCGTTATATCTATAAAATGTTTATGTAAGCTGCACGGGAACCAAAAAGAAAAAACCTACAGTAGATACACAAAAGATAAAGAGAAGGGAACTAAAGCATATCACTACAAAAAATCAGTTCACAAAAGAAGACACGAAGAGAGGAAGGAAAGAAAAAGGGACCTAAAAAGCAGCCAGAGAACAATTAGTAACATGGCATTAATAAGTCCTTACCTAGCAGTAGTTACGTTAAATGAATGTAAATGGATTAAATTCTCCAAACAAAAGACAAAACCCAAATATATACTGCCCACAAGAGACTTGCTTTAGCTTTAAGGACAGTCTGAAACTGTCTGAAACATTGTTTTCTTCTTCTGCATACTTCAAAGCTCAGGCCAAACTTCATTTCCTGAGGGAAGCCAGGTAGAAATGCCTTCCTACCCACATCAGAGTACAGGCCAAAGGAGGGCTTCAGGGCAGGAAAGGAAAGCATTTGTAGGGCCTTGTTTTCTCATTCTTCCCTACATCTGTTTTATATATTGGCAACTTGGTAGCTCTATTTTCCAAAACTCCCTGCATCTCCTCATATCCCCACAGGTCACAGCTGCGTACCTGGGAAACCCAGGTCTGTGGTTCTGCATCATGGCCAAATTCCAGTTGACAGCTGACTCAACTTTGAGATATAAAGGACAAAAAAAAAAAAAAAATCCATCCTTTCCTTGTCCTCATTGATCTTGAGATCAAGGAGTTGTTATTCTTGTAGGCACTAAGGAGTAGGAACCAAGAAGTTTCCTTTTTCAGCCCATGTAGACACAGACCTCCAACAGTTCAAGACTGGTTCTAAATTTAGAATTGTTAAAGTTGGAGTGTTTGCTTAGTCTGACAAATATACTATTCTCCTGAGTCCAATATTTAGAGTCTACATATTTTTTCCCCACTCAAAAATTGCTACAGGCTATGGCTGCTATTCAGCTTGGGAATTCTAATAGTAACTCTTAACAACTCTCAAGTCATTCTGACTTTGACCTTCTTCACCCAGACATAACCAATGTATTTTACTTTAGCTAGACTGACTTACCATTTTCCCCAAGCTGTTCTGTCTTACATGGCTCCTGGTTTCTCCCCAGAATTGAGTAGTGAAACTGCCATTTATGGGAACATATTTTGCTAATTGTGCCCCAATTTGGATGAGTCACAGGAGCCACATTGCTTTGTTGTGACTACACACTTGGCTGTTGCTGAACTGCCCCAAACAGGAAAATATAAATTGTAACTATCTACTCCAGAAATGGGAGAATGGGCTAACTTCTTAGATTTGATTAGATGTTAGCTTTCAATTATTTAGGGTCCCCCACCCTGGCATTTTTCCAGCTTCCTGGAGATATATAATTGACATATAACGTTGTGTAAGTTTAAGGTGTACAATGTAGTGATTTTATATATGTACATAGTGCAAAATGATCACCACAATAAGGTTAGTTAATGCATCCATCACCTCACATAGTTACAATTTGTGTGTGTGTGGTGAGAACTTTTAAATTCTGCTTCATTAGCAACTTTCAAATATACAGTACAGTATTGTTAGCTACAGTTATCATGCTCCATTATATCCCCAGAACTTAATCACCCTACAACTAGAACTTTGTACCATTTGACTACGTTTACCCATTTTCTCCACACCCTACTCCTCGCATTTGGCAACCACCAGTCTGTTCTCTGGTTCTATGAGCTCGACCGTCTTTAGGTTCCACATATATGTGAGATCATACAGTCTTTGTCTTCTCTGTCTGATTTATTTCACTTAGCATGATGCCCTCAAGTTTCATCCATGTTGTTGCGAATGGCAAGATTTCATTAATTTTTATGGCTGAATATAAATATAAAAAATATATATATTCTTTATCCATCCATCCACTGATGGACACTTAGGTTGTTCTCATATCTTGGCTACTGTCAATTGTGCTGCTATGAATATGAGGTTGCAGATAGCTCTTTGATACAGTGATCTCATTTCCTTTGAATATACACCCAGAAGTGGAATTGCTGGATCATATGCTAGTTCGATTTTTAATTTTTCAAGCAACTTCCATACTGTTCTCCATAGTGACTGCACCAGTGGGCATTCCCTCCAACAGTGCATGAGGATTCCCTTTTCTCCACATCCTCACAAGTACTTGCTATGTCTTTTTGGTACTAGCCATTCTAACAGGTGTGAGGTGACATCTCATTGTGGTTTTGATTTGTATTTCCTTAATGATTAGTAATGTTAAGCACATTTTCATGTACCTGATGCCCATTTGAATATCTTCTTGGTTGTGACAGTTTCTATTGCATTATTCAGTTAAGTCATTGTATTCCTCAGCTCTTGAATTTCTGTGTGACTTTTTATGGTTTCTATTTCTTTGTTGAACTTCTCATTTTGTTCATGGATTGTTTTCTTAATTTTGGTGTCTGTCTGTGTATTCTTGTAGTTCACTGAACTTCTTTAAGAGGGTTATTCTGAATTCCTTGGCAGTTTATAGATCTCGATTTCTTTAGGGTCAGTTATTGGAGCTTTATTAGTGACTTTGGTGATGTCATGTTTACCTCATTTTTCATGATACTTGATTCTTTGCATTGGTATCTATGCATCTGAATAAGCAGTCTCCTCCTCTTTATAGATTCACGTTGGCAGGGATGGTTCTTCACCAATCAGCTCAGCTTGGAGTTCTGGATGGGTCAGCTGGTAACATCCTTGGGAAGGTGGAGCTTGCTTTTGGGGTCTCTATTTGGGCAAGGCCACCGCCTGTGCTCCCAGGACAAGGGGAGTGCTGTTGAATGGGTTCTGCAGTTGGCTGGTCTCCATATTCTAGCAAGACCACTGTGCTCTCTGATCAGGCAGGGCTGCTGGCTGTGCTCCATGGTCAGGTGAGGCCACTAGCTGGGCTCTGCAGTCACCTCTTGTCAGGTGAGGTCACCTGTTTTGTTTCTGGCAGAGTGGTACCCCTGGTTGGATTCCTTGATCGGCCCTGGCTATAGGCTTTTTTCTGCAATTACTCCGTGTGTGGTGGAGTCTCAGGCTGTGATCCCCAACCATATGCTGCTGCTGGCTGGACTCTGTTTCAGCAGGGCAGCACACTGCTGTGTGAGTAGGCAGGGATGCAGGCTGTGCCCTGAAGTTGGGCTGGGCTGTAGGCTGAGCTTCGTGATCATGTAGGCCACTTGTTGTGTTCTGTTGCTGATCAAGTTCACTGGCTGGACATTTTGGTCAGGAGGGGAAACCAGTTGCAGATGGGCGGGGCTACAGTCTTTGCTCCATGGTTAGGTGGTGGTCACTTTCCAGGCTTTTTTGTCGGGAGGGGCCACAGAGAATGCTTCATGATTGGACTGTATCACTGGCTAGGCTGTGGTTGGGTGGTACTGTAGGCTGGGTTGTGCTGACAGCTGGGTTCTGAGGCTGTCCAGTGTCACTGTTAAGACTTCCTGGTTATGCAGAGCCAGGGGCTATACTCCATTGTTGGGCAGGACTGCTGGCTTCATTTCTGCAGCTGCCCAGATTCTCTGGTTAGGTGAGGCTACACTCAGCGGTTGGGCGGGGCTTCAACTGTGATTTCCTCCCTGTGTGGGTGTGAACCAGGCAGAAATGCCCACTGTGCTCCCTGGTCATACAGGGCCACAAGCTCAGCTCTGTAGATGGGCAGAGTTGCTGGCTGGAATCCCTGCTGGAGCACAGCTGGGAGGAGGAATGTGGTCTTGCCAAGATCTGAGTACTGTTAACTGTAAGCCCCGATCCCCTTCTCCATTTCTATCTGATCTTCCGTGGCCAAGCCCTGCAGATTTCCCTACTTGAACCCCCTGGGAAGCATTCCATAAAGCTGGGGAAGCTGGATGTCTGCTTTCGGCTCTCTTTTACCCACTAGAGAAACTGTAGGCCCAGGAGGCCCTCTTGGTGCAGCACTGTGCTTGTCTGGGGGAGGGGCAATGTGGTCAGAGCGTAGCTGCTTCTCTTACTCTTCTAATGCTATCCTGCTCAGTCTCTGTGATCCAAAGGGATACCTCAGCCTCACCCCTGGGTTCTGGGATTTTCACAAAGGTGTCTTGTCTATGGATAGTTGCTTGTTGGTTGCTTTGTGAGGGGGATGAAAGTTGGGATTGACCTATCTTGCTGCTTTGATAACATCACTCCCTTTTTCCTTCCTTTTTTTAAAGATTTATTTATTTACTTTTAGAGGAAGAGAGAGCACACCCACAAGGCAAGTGGGGTGGGAGGGGCAGAGGAAGAGGGAGAATCTTAAGCAGGCTTCACACTCAGCACAGAGCCCAACATGGGGCTCGATCTCACAAACCTGAGACCATGACCTGAGCCAAAACAAAGAGTCAGATGCTCAACCAACTGAGCCACCCAGGTGCTCCTCCCTTTTTCCTTCTTAATGAGAATACTCTGTTAATAAGAATTTAACCATCCCAAGAGTTTTGGCAGGGTTTGAATGGAATGAAAGTTTTAGTGTCCACTCAGTGTAGCCTCTCATAATCTATGGATCATTCTACATGTGGTGGTAAATTAGTTGCTTGGTTCACCGCTTCTGTAGTGCCTAAAGCACAAATTCAAGTTAAATATATTTTCATTATACAAGTGAAGTTATATCTCTTTGTTATATACCCCTTCATTCTCTTTCTTTTGAAGCAATTGATCTACTAATATATATGTATCTGCAGGTATCTGTAGTACAAATACATTGTGTGAAAGATGAAATGTAGTGGTTGCAAGAAGTAAAACTTTTGGGAAACAGTCGATGATTGAGACTCATTATGACTGATGGACTTTATTAATATCATGGTGCATGTGTCATCTTGTGATGGAAGGGCTACACTGGGATAAACCACACACTTGCTTGTCTATAGACGCTGAAGTATTTAGGCCAGATTTTCTCACAAACCCACAGAGATATTCCTGCAGCTTGGCACTGCAAAATACACTGCCTTGTGCATAGAAGGTGATTATCTGCTTCTTTTGGGTGATGGCAGTTATTTCAGGGAGGGACCTACAGTCTAGAGCTTGAGTCCATAGGCCATACTCTAACTCAGCCTGTAAAGACGTTACTGAATTGGAGAAAAGAACCTCTCCTAATTAAAATGTTAAAATCCCAAGAGCTTGGCTAAGAGAGGAGGGAATTATGGATGGCATATTCTCAAAACTGGCTTTTCTGCTTTCCAGGTAATCATGCACAGGTAAGGGTAATATGAATATGTTTTTCCTGAAAGGTAAGCTGTAGTTACCAATGCCAAGGTAGAAAACAAGACTGTGATTGTTGTGACAAATAAAGAAATATAGGTAATAACAGCACCACTAAAACTAGAGATCATGCCAAGCTTCAGGTTATAGGGATGACTTTACATAAGGCCTGAAAGGGTGTATTATTACTTTAGATTCAAGTTCTGAGCACAGTTTTTCAAAACTAGAAATAGCATCCTTTGTAGAATTAAATTTCAACTTGGTAGTGAAGTCACTTTGTTTTCATGCTGATTCACCCAGAACATGCCAAAGAAAGTACCAGTAAAAATGTTCGTGAAGTTTTTGATAAAGAAGACAGAGCAATGGGTTTTTGAGGCTTTTCTGAATGATTTCTCTAATTTCTTCTTGAATTTTCTGAATGATTTCTCTAACTTCTTCTTGAATTTGAATGGCTCTGAAGGTCAGGATAGACCAGTTACGACTTTTCCAGGAAATGAGTAATAGTAGGACCAGGGGACTCATTTCTAGAAGCCAGGAGGAACGTTTCATCCAGAACCTGTAGGTGGGGTTTTCCCTCACGAAAGCATTCAGGGAGTTCCAGAGGCGTGTGCAAACTTGAAATGGGAATCGCCAATCTAATACAACCTTGCCCTGGAGATTCTGCCAATTCTCTTAGGTCTTTCTTTGGTTTTCCCCACCCCGCGTGGCTGGTCCTTTCCTTTCCTTCTCATTCTTTTCTTCTCTTATTTTCAGTTCATTGTCCAACATTCCTCCCTGCAAACTCCAAATCTTAATACCCATGCAGAAACCTGGGAATTCTTGAATAAGCATTATTTAGAATTCTCTCTTCCTGGAAGACAAGAAGGAAGACGACTGCCAAATGCTGTTTGTAAGACTCCCACCCAAGCTACAACCATGAAGAGCTCATAAGAATCATTGCTGGGTGAAGGAGGCATTCATAATTCTTTTGAAATTTGTGTTCTGTATAGAAAGAAATTTCTAGTTGTAGTGTTAAAATGCAGTTAAGTGGCTCCATTTCCCTCTTTCCTTCATTCACCAAAAATGTATCATGTACCTACTGTATGTCGGGCATGGTATTGGGAGATGTGATAGAAGACACAGTCACTGCCCACAAAGATTTTTATGGCGTAGTGAAGGAGGTAAGTAAGAAACACAGTAATTACACTATAGTCCTGAAAAGACTGAGAGATGTGTATTCAGTCAGTATGCCGTGAGTAGTTAGGGAAGGTTACCAGGAGCTAGGGACCCAATTACTGGAGTCCTAATGATGAGTAGTAGTGAGGAGGTGGTGTGTGTGTGTGCACACATACACACATGCCCACACATGCACCTACATACACTTTTCCTGTAGCATCCTGAACTTCTTTAGAGCTCTCCTTCCAGTTGTTCAATGTTCCTCTTTCTCATTAGGTTGTGATATACAATATTGACTACATCGTTTCCAAGCAAAGCCTTGGGCTCAGGGGTCTCCATACAAGTGTAGAGCAAACTAATAAATCATGCTCTTCCCAGAAAAGGGTGATGAGACAGCAGTGAGATCACAAGGAGGGGAGCTACTGGGATTTGCAAACTTGAGGAATTGCTGGTGTTGCTTAGTTTTAGAAAAGTTCAAGTTATCACCAAAAGCCACTTTCTAAAGCTTATTACATGGCAGTAGGATTCTGTAGACAGAAGAATGACACAGGCCAAGCTTTCCTTAGCATATCCTTTCCTCTCTATGGTATCCCCAATTTTTCTTCTCCCTTCACCAGCTTTCTTCCCAAGGTTCAGGAAAGAATCAGTAGGTTCAATTCTTCTTTGTGTTATTTATTTATTTATTTTTTGCTTACCCCTCACAGGGACATATGCATTTCAGTAAATGTGCCTTCATTCAAAAGTCTAAATCTGAGGGCACCTGGGTGGCTCAGTAGGTTGAGCGGCTGACTCTTGATTTTGGCTCAAGTCATGATCTCAGGGTTGTGAGATCAAACCCCGCGTTGGGCTCTGTGCTGAGAGTGGAGCCTGCTTGAGATTCTCTCTCTCCCTCTCCCTCTGCCCCCTGTTTGGGCTCTCTCTCTCCCCCTCTTTCTCTCTCTCTCTACAAAAAAAAAGTCTAAATCTGTAATGGAATGTATTTGGAAATTAGGGGGTAGTTGGGAGGGAATGCTTCTGGTGTCTTAAGGCTCACCCTGATAGGCAAACCCCTCTTCTGCCTATCTTACCCATTTCTTGAAAGAATGATCTTGACGCTTCATGACACTAAGGGGTAAAGCAGAAACCTACACCACACACCTTCAACTGTAGATCAGATTCCATTAAGGTGAACTCCAGTGGCTGCCCACATTCTTTAGCTCTATTGGAATGTAGTTGTGTTTAGTGTTAGGCAAACTGGGTAAACTTAGCACTAGTTTAGAAATAGTTGGTGTAATGGAATAGATGATCTCAAAAGTCTCCAACTCTAAAATGCTATGAATTCTGTGAATTCTATTCCTATTAACTTTTACTTGTGACCTGGGGATAAGATTAATAAAATAAAATAAAAAACTTAAGTTTGTCCTTTTTCCACTAATTTTCTATTATAAAGTAATGCATGATAATGTTATAAAGTTTACCATATAATGAATATATAAAATGTGAACTGAATCTCCCTGCCACCCCTGGTTTCCCTACCCAGAGTCAAACACTGTTAATATTCTCTTGTAGATCTGCTCAGATACTTTCTATGCCTACACAGAATCTTAGTCTTTTTAAGATAAGAATTTTTCCATTATGCAGTAATGCTAGACAGACACAATGAACAATATATTTTCTATTTTAATGTATTTAACTGATTATTCTTTCTCCTGTTAAAATTCGTTTTCTTAAAATGATTTTCTTAAAGTACACACACATATAAGAAGCATAATATTCTTGGATCATTTACATAAACTGGAGAATTTTCAGAACATTTGATTTTTACTGGGAGTTGAGTTCTTTTCAAAGCACACATTAACTTCAGATATATTTACACTAAATTAAAAAGTGAGCAAAGTCATGACAAGCTTGGATTTCTAATCTGTCTTCGGAAAGGATCACATGTGTCAGGTGGTTTGTATTCAGTGCTGATGTTTCATTAATGCATCCATATTACTTTATAAAATATATAGTTTCAAAAATTCTATCAGTGTGCTTGGTGTGCCTTCTTGAAACTATTTGACATATTAGTAACTTCCTGGCATGATGCTTTTTTGAAGGAACCACCCTAGCTCTATTCTATGTCTTATCAATGACATACTAGATAACATTGGGAAAACAGTACAGCATAGTTAATAGCAATTATCAGATAAGATCTGTGTGACTTTTGTTTTGTTGATTCCTAAAGAGAGGAAGCCCAGGGAAGTGATTGTTTAGCTTCCTGAAATGCCTTTTAACAAGATTTTTTTAGCCTTGTGGAAAGCCTAGACTCCAAGCTCTTTCTTGTTGGTAAGTGCTAAACTTAGCCAGACCGCCTGCTGCCTCAATGGATCCCATTAACCGGACAGTTGCTAGATTTCCACCTCAACCTGAAATGACTCAGCCAGAGACCAGAATGGGGCATTTTGAGATGAAAAACCCAACCCCTGCCTGAAGTTTTTATATCAGCAACAACAGGGTATGTCCCTGAAGATAGAGTGAAACAGCTTGTTCTACTGAACAGTGGTTTGTTGCTTTGCCTTTCAAATTGCATGTGGATGACAAGGGACAGAGTGGGTGCAATGGTGCCAATGCACATGGGGCTGTCAGCTGGGGAGACGGGGGTTTTCCTGAACCTACGCATCCTCTAGATGGCTCCAGATGGATAGAAAACTCGGAGCGTCTCTTTTCAGCATCAAGAGGCAGATGATCAGCATTTGCAGAAACACGTGACACAAGAGCAGCACTTGGACATTATGTAAAGAGAGCTGCCTTTGTTCTGTTCCCAGGAGGATGCAGAGGGAAAGCTCCACAAAAGATCCAGATTAGAGCCATATAAACACTGAGCGTCTAGAGCTGGAAACCTTAGGTAAATGCCTCTCAGGGAGATACAAAAGGAGAAAGGAGGTAGGGAAAGAGAGTGGACTAAGGGAAGCCTAAGGAAAGGTAGTGAAATTTTTGTGAGGTGGGGAATGGTACTTAAAATTTCAAGTGATTGAAAATTTAGCATATTGAAATACATCGGATCCAGGAGGATTAGGGGCCAAGTCAACAGTTAGGGAAAACTCCAACAAAAGTGAAAGTGGAAAATTTGTCTACAGCTTATTTTTTTTTATAGACAAGGGAATTTGACTTATGATGGCTTCCATAAGCATGCCATATTCATGAAACAATAGTGTGTTAAGAAGCAAAATGACAAAACGGAAAGGACCATGGAAAGAAATCTAGGTACTAAGCACTAGATAATTAAATTGGCATAGGCTGATTCTGGAGAAAATCTGGAATCGTGGTGAGGTAGACTCTTCCATTGACGGTCTCCAATGAAACACTCCTCACAGGATTCATGCCCTTGGGTAGTCTTCTTCCAAATGGTCATCTGACTGGCTTTGGCCAGTGGAATATCAGCAAGCGAGATGACGTAGAGGCTCGATAAACCCTTTACATTGGAACTTGCCTTTTTGGAACACTCCCGCATAGAAGCATTGTTGTAAAGATACTTGGGCTAGACTGTGGAATGAAGAGAGGACATGAAGAGAGAGACTGTAGATGGTGAGAGGCCACTTTACGTATTACTACTTCAGTCAAACTCCCAGCTGAATGCAGCTCCTTGAGTGACCTTAGCTATACTACATAGAGCAAAAGAACCTTCCAGTTGCTACCAACCAACCCACAGAACTATGAGAATAATGAATTGTCATTTTCAGACACTAAGTTTTGATGGTTTATTACGCAGTAATAGAGATCTGAAACAAATAGTCATGTAAATGCCCTCATTTATCAAACAGGAAGCTGGGACAGAAAATGGCCAAAGGGTTTGCCCAAAGTCTTACAACTAGTTAGTGAAAGAATGGGGACTAGAACTCAGATCTCTTGATAGCCAAACAAGTGTTTCCTCCTCCACATGACCCAAAACACTACTATTAATATCTAACCCTTAGTGAAGGATTTCTGTATGACAGGCACTATGGGAAGCATTTCACATTCAGGTACTACCATTATCCCAATTTTATAAGCCAGGAAACCAAAGTTTAGAGAATAATTTGCCTGAAGTCACACAGCAGGTAAATAATAGAGCTGTCTTTCTAATCCCACACTCTGACTTCACAAACTTGTCTGAAGCACTGTATTATAAGAATGATGAATTATAGGTTAAGTATGAGTAAAGTAAACAGCCTATACAACAACGGGATTTAATCCACATCTGCCTCATTCATCACTTGTTTGAATTAAAAAATAATTGATCCCCACTAAATACCATTGTTGAGGATTAAATCAACTGGCCTTTGATCCAGTTCAGAAGGTATGCATAGATATGGTCTGCCACTTTAGGGATTTGGAGACCAACATTAACACCTTGTCACTATTTAAATGTTTGGCAAAATTCTCTTTTTCTGTAGGTTCCTATATAACTTAAACTCATGGCTTTTTTTGCAATACAAGTATCCATATGGTATTTTCTCAGTTACATTTGAATGATTGATATGTTATTTAGCAAGAACTGTTTGCTTCATAAGGAGCCTTAAAAATGCATATCTTTTATGTTTGAAAAAATGTTTTTGGTAACTGAAGTGAGTCATTTAAGTATACCTCTTCTGTAAAGCCTTTCTTGGTGAATCCTGGTCCTTAATGGCTCACGTCTTTATTCATTCTCCTTGTTCAATATATATTAAAGCATTCCAGTGTGAATATACTAGACGCAAAGGGCATACAGATTAACAAAATAGAGCTCTACTTTAAGAAGTTCAGAATAATAGCGGTATAAGTTGATATGTCCTATCACAAAGGTATAGGTTAAGCCCTCTTCATCATTCATTAAGCTAATTTTGGTTAAGTGCTGACATCATGTCAGATAGAGAGCTGGGTGCCAGGTGAACCAATCAGACATAGCTTCCATCTTCAAGATCCCACAGTCCAGCAGGGGAGGTAGTTCATAATCGGGTAAACACATTGACAAAATGATCGGAACAAAATGAGAAGGCTGCTGTCATACAAGAATGGTCTGGGGACAGAGAGCTGGGGAGGAAGTATTTGCTAAGAGAGGAAGATCAGGGAAGATCTCTGACATGGCAACATTTAAAGAACCAGACATATGAAGGAGGGGAGGAGAGAAGATACATCAGAGAGGCAACTCAAAGTGCAAAGATGCTGGGGTGGGGGCAGAGCTTGACACATACTAGGAATTAACCCCAGGCTCTTGTGACTGGATTATGATCAGTTCAGGTACTGGGCAGTGGTAGAAGATGAGGAGAGCAGGTATCAGATCATGTAGGCCTTGAAAACCATGGTAAGAATTTTATTCTCAGTGGGATGAACAGCTGTTGAAAGGGGGATGGTGTAATGCTGAGCTCAAGGACTCTGGAGACATGCTGTCTAAGTTCATTTCTCACCCCAACCACTTAGTGAATGTGTTCTCTTGGATAAGCAACTTAACTTTTCCATACCTCATCTTGCTCATCTATAAAATGAGAAGAAGAAGAATACTTATTGTTGTGAAGATGTATCGCATCAATAAACATAAAAGGCTTAGACATATACTTGACATTAAGCATTCAATCTGTGTTAGCAATTAAGCAAAGAAGAGGCATGATCCGATTCACATTTTTTAAAGATCATTCTTTCCACAGTGTGAAGTTGAAAAGAGGAGGCTGGGAGAGAAGGAAGAGAGACCAAGCTTTGCTATTTATCTAAACTGGGGATTGTGGAGGCTTGGACTCTTAACTGCTATATTCTTGTGTTAGACCATATTGCCTCACCAGCCGTATGAATTCACTTGACAGGTAGCTGAAAGGAGATCTATTCAGCATGGTCAGAAATGGACCTTGGTTGAAGTAGAACAAGCAAGACTCATATCCACTAGGACAGTTGATGAAAACAGAAAGATTTCTGAGGTAGTAAATCACCCAGGTAGTCAGGACTGGTATCAAGAATCACAGTGACCCAGCATGAGGCTGACTTTCCCACAGACAAGCTGAGAGAATGTGGTAGAAACCAAGTTAGTTCAAGAAGGATTTCTGAGTGTCTACTGCATGTATGCCACAGTTGGACAGACCGTTGGCATAATGGGGTATGGCATTCACCTGATGTTCAGGAGAATCATCTTCCAGGTAGGTAACAGGAGTTTATCCCAAGGGCACTGATATCTCGGGTGAGAAGTCCAGACAGAGGCTTAATTCTAAACAACCAGCAATGACAATTTTACCCATGCTGAAGTGTGACTTTCTTAAGAGTTGGGAAATTATCTTATTCACATTTTAAAAAACAATAGCTTTATTGAGATACAATTCATATACCATAAAGTTCAATATTTTAAAGTATAAAATTCAATGGTTTTTATGATTGTATGGAATCATACAACATGTGTGGCATTTTGTGCCTGGCTTTTTTCACCTAGCATAACGTTTTCAAGATTCATTCATGTTGTGGCATGTATCAGTACCTTATTCCTTTCTATGGCCAAATATTATTACATTATATTTTTATGCCACATTTTGTTTATCCATTCTTCAGTTTATGGATATTCAGGTTTTTTCCATTTTGGACTTTATGAATAATGCTGCTGTGAATATTCATGTACAAGTTTTTGTGAGGACATATGCTTTCTCTTCTCCTGAGGATATACCTCAGAGTAGACTGTCTGGGTCATATGGTAACTGCATATTTAGTTATTTAATTATTTAAAGAACAACTAAACTATTTCCCCAAGGGTCTGTACCATTTTATATTCCCTCTATTAGTGTATAAAAATTTCAATTTCTCCACATCCTCGTCAACACTTAGTCTTGTCCATCTTTTTTATTATAGCAATCCTAGTGAGCGTCAAGTAGTATCTCACTGTGGGTTTTTGTTTTGTTTTTGCAAAAAAACCTTCACATCACTTTATTTTAACCTTTATTCAAAAATGTAAAAAGTATAAGAAATGTGTAGTCCTGAGCTTCAGATGCTGACCTTCGATCTCATAGGCAAGTGGGGCAAAAATGGTCAGGATAGAAGTTCAGAGTTCCTACCACTCCAAGGAGACTAGGGCCTGCCCCCCTGCTTCTTGGCAGGCAGGATGAGACACAACTCAGCTTCCTCCTGCACACTTCCTTCTTCTTCACTCTCTCCTTCCTCAGAAATGTCATTGCTTATAGTAACAATCTGGTGCTACCCTCTGATATGCACAGGGCCAGAACCTGACTTCAGACAGAAGGTTACAGGTGGCTGGAGCTGGAAGTCATCCAAACTGAGCATGAGTTGGCAGGACAACTTGAGGTTGGCCACAGGGACTGCAGTCTCCTGGTGGTCATGGTTCCTGGCCATGACTTCTACCACATTACACTCCTCTTTGGCCCCCTCAGTGAGGCAGAGCATGGTCAAAGCCAACATAGTGCTCCACATCATCCTCTTCCTCTACCTTGAAGGTGAAAGAGCAGGTGTGGCTGGAGAGCTCACAGCCGAAGGAAAAACTGTCCACAGTGACCAGAGCCGGGACTCGCAGACCACCCCCCACCATCCCCAGGGCTCCGTGCTCCTGATTCAAGAATGCTAAGGAGGCAGCTGCGCCGGTGGCCATGCTACAGTCTCACTGTGGTTTTGATTTACATTTCCCTAATGACTAATGATGGTAAGCATGTGCTTGTTGGCCATTTGTATATCTTCTTTGGATAAATGTCTATTCAATCCTTTGCCTCTGTTTTAATTCGTTTAATTGGCTTTTTTGTTGTTGTTAAATTGTAAGTGTTCTTTATTTACTCTGGGCACAAGTCCCTATCAGATATATTATTTGCAAATATTTTTTCCCCTTATGTGTGTTGTCTTTTCATTTTCTTTTTTCTTTTTTTTTTTTTTGTGAGAGAGAGAATGAGAGACAGAGAGCATGAGAGGGGAAGGGTCAGAGGGAGAAGCAGACCCCCCGCTGAGCAGGGAGCCCGATGCGGGACTCGATCCCGGGACTCCAGGATCATGACCTGAGCCAAAGGCAGTCGCTTAACCAACTGAGCCACCCAGGCGCCCTGTCTTTTCATTTTCTTAATAGCATCTGTTGAAGTACGAAAGTTTTTAATTTTGATGAAGTCTAATTATTTTTTCTTTAATTGCTTATGCTTTTGGTGTGATATCTAAGAAGACTTTGCCTACTCAAGGTTTTACTCCTTTGTTTTCTTCCAAGAGTTTTATAGTTTTTGCTCTTAAATTTGGGTCTATGATCCCTTTTGAATTAATTTTTGTATATTGTGTAACATAGGGGTCTAACTGTGATTTTTTTTTTTTTTTTGTATGTGGATGTCTAGTTGACTCAGCACCATTTGTTGAAAAGACTATTCTGTCTCTCATTGAATTGTCTTGGCACTCTTGTCAAAAATCAATTAACCATGAAATCATCTCATCTGTGATTTCTAATATACAACTTAGAGCCCTGAATTTTGAAGTTTCCTAGTTGGAATTCAGACTTCCATCATATTTAACCTGACTTGATCTTTTAAGTCTGCCACTAGTGTACTATACTGATCCTTTATACCACCAAGCTCTGGGACTCCCCCACATTTACTCCTCTCCATCCCCAAAGTTTTATGTCTCTCTCTGGTGTGTATGTGGACAAAAGGAGCAAAGGTGGATGAACTCTGGTGGGGTATTAAGGTTTAAATATGGTTTTCAAGTATAGCAAATGGGTAGAGGGCTAAGCAGGAAATATTTATAGAATTAAAATAAAAATATGTGCACCATGAATGCTAATAGTTGGAGACTTCACTAACCTATGTTTAATAATTGTCACGTAGAGCATTTGTTGAGATGAAATGATTACTCCAAGTCCAATAATTTGGAACAAAAAGAGGCCCGAATGGGCTGCACCACCAGGGACTGCCGAGAAGTGCAGGCATGGAAGTGAAGCACAGAGTCCGGGTGGACTCTTGATTTTATTTTCTTAGAATGTACAGTCTGTGGATGCAAAGAAAAAACAACTCAAGAAAGCAATCATGTGAGGGGCAGCGAGGAACTGTGTACATGACTATCAGTATGGGTCCTAGTGAGGCATTAGCTAGGGGGCTGCAGGAGATGGGAGAGCCAACCTCAGTAGGCCTAACTATCTTATCCGCCATCATTGCTGTTTTCAGCATGTACTGTTTTCAGTATGGAATGATGGGGGAATGGTTGGCTTTTGCCATAGGCATACAGCTTTTGCCATATATGTGTGTTCCTGTTATTATTGTTTCTTTTACCCACTGAGGTCTTGCTCTCCCACAAATAATGGCTAGAAAAAATAGAAGATCAACAAGAAAGTGGAAGATATGAACAACACTATAAACCAACTAGAAAAAGCATCTTTAGATCACTCCATGTAATGACAGTACAATGCCCATTCTTTTGAAGTACACATAGAACACTCTCCAGGATAGACCATATGCAAGGTCATATAACAAGACTCAATAAATTTAAAAGGACTGAAGTCATACAAAGTATGTTCTCTGACCACAAAGGAATGAAGTTAGAAACCAACAACAAAAATAATTTGTGAAACTCACAAATATGTGGAAATCAACTAACACACTTCTAAATAACAAATGGATCAAAGAAGAAATCACAAAGGAAATCAGAAAATACTTTGAGATGAATGAAAGTGAAGGTACAATATACCAAAACTTATAGGATACAGTGAAAGCACTGATTAAAGAGAAATTTATAGCTCTGAACACCTATATAAAAAAAATCTCAGATCAGTAACCTAACCTTCCACCTTAAGGATCTAGAAAAAAAAAAGGCAAACTAAACCCAAAGGAAGCAGAAGGAAGGAAATAATAAAGATTAGAAACAACATTAATGAAATAGAAAACACAAAACCAATAGAGATAATCAACAAGACCAAAAGTTGGTTGTTAAAAAAGATCAACAAAATGGACAAGCTTTTAACCAGACTGACCAATGGAAAAAGAGAGAAGACTCAAATTACTAAACCAGGTATAAAGGAGAGAATGCTACTTCCAATCTTCCAGCAATAAAAAATTTTATGAGCAAATATTATGAACAACTGTATGCCAACAAATTAGATAGCGTAGATGAAATGGAAAAATCCCTAGAAAGACACAAACTACCAATACTGATTCAAGAAGAAATTGAAAAAATCTGAACAGAGGTGTCACAAGTGAAGAGATTGAATTAGTAGTTTTAAAATTTCACACAAAGAAAAGCCCATTCCCAAACAGATTTACTATTGTATTCTACCAAACATTTAAAGAAGAATTAATACTGTTTCTTCACAAACTCTTCCAAAAAGAAGAGGAGGGAACATTGCCCAACTTATTTTATTAGGCTAATATTAACCTAATACCAAAACCAAAGATATGACAATAAAACTAACAGGCCACTATCCCTTATGAATATACAGACACAAAAATCCTCAAAAAAAAAAAAAAAATACCAGCAAAGTGGACACAGCAACATATAAAAAGTATCAGATATGATGATCAAGTGGGACTTATCCCAGGAACACAAGGTTGCTTTAACATCAATCAAGGTAATGTAACATACTGATAGAATAATGGACAAAAGCTACATGATCATTTCAATAAATGCAGAAAAAACATTTGATAAAATACACATCTTCATGATAACAAGTCTCAGCAAACTAGAAGTAGAAGGGAACTTCCTCTTTCTGATAAAGGGCATCCACAAAAAATTAGCAGCTAACATCATACTTAATACTGAATGCTTTCTCCTTAAGATCAGAAACAAAACAAGGATATCTACTCTACCTACTTCCTTTGAACATTGTATTGGAGGGTCTAGTCATGGCAATTACATAAGAAAAAAAGAAATAAAAGGCATCTAGATTAGAAAGGAAGAAGTAAAACCATTTCTATTTTTACATGAACTGATCTTGTATATATAAAATCCTAAGGAATACATACACAAAAAACTATTAGAATAAAGAAGTTCATATAAGTTACCAGGTACAAGATCAATATACATAAATTAATTATATTTTTATATGTCAACAATGAACCAAAAGAATATAAAAAAGAATAAATACTTAGAAATAAATTTAACAAAAAAGTGCAAAATTTATACTCTGAAAGCTATAAAATAGTGCTGAAGGAAAGGAAAGAAAATGTAAATGAATGGAAAGTCATCTTGTGTTCATAATTCAAAAGGCTTAATATTGTTATATGGAGATACTCCCCAAGTTGATCTATAGATTTAATGCAATCCTTATGAAAATTCAAGCTGGCTTCTTTGCAGAAATTTATAAGCTAATCCTAAAATTCATTTGGAAATTCAAGGTTCTCATAATAGTCTAAACAATATTAAAAAAGAACAAAATTGAAGGACTCATTCTTTCTGATTTCAAAACTTACCACAGATGTATCTTGAAAGAAGTTGCTGTGGCCAATGTCAAAGAGGTTCCTGCCTATGTTCTTCTCTAGGATTTTGATGGATTCCTATCTCACATTGAGGTCTTTCATCCATTTTGAGTTTATCTTTGTGTATGGCGTTAGAGAATGGTTGAGTTTCATTCTTCTGTGTATAGCTGTCCAATTTTCCCAGCATCATTTATTGAAGAGACTGTCTTATTCCCATTGCATATTTTTTTCCTGTTTGTCGAAGATTATTTGACCATAGAGTTGAGGGTCCATATCTGGGTTCTCTCTTCTGTTCCATTGGTCTATATGTCTGTTTTTGTGCCAGTACCATGCTGTCCTGGTGATCACAGCTTTGTAATATAGCTTGAAATTGGGCAACGTGAT
>NC_138385.1:71670401-71717164 GCF_054177405.1 Leptonychotes weddellii
GTTCTGAAGATCATGCCTGTGCAAAAGCAGACCCGTGCTGGCCAGCAGACCAGGTTCAAGGCGTTTGTTGCCATCGGAGATTACAATGGACACATCGGCCTGGGTGTCAAGTGCTCCAAGGAGGTCGCCACTGCCATCCGTGGGGCCATGATCCTGGCCAAGCTTTCCATCGTCCCTGTGAGGTGAGGCTACTGGGGGAACAAGATCGGCAAGCCCCACACTTTCCCATGCAAGGTGACTGGCTGCTGTGGCTCTGTGCTGGTGTGTCTCGTCCCTGCCCCCAGAGGCACTGGCATTGTTTCAGCCCCTGTGCCCAAGAAGCTACTGATGATGGCCAGTATTGATGACTGGTACACCTCAGCCAGAGGCTGCACTGCCACCCTGGGGAACTTTGCTAAGGCTACTTTTGATGCCATCTCCAAGACCTACAGCTATCTCACCCCTGACCTCTGGAAGGAGAAGGTGTTCACCAAGTCTCCATATCAGGAATTCATTGACTATCTTGTGAAGACCCACACCAGAGTCTCCATGCAGAGGACCCAGGCTCCAGCTGTGACCACCACCTATTTTTATACAAGAAA
This sequence comes from Leptonychotes weddellii, assembly GCF_054177405.1. Taxonomy (NCBI): domain Eukaryota; kingdom Metazoa; phylum Chordata; class Mammalia; order Carnivora; family Phocidae; genus Leptonychotes; species Leptonychotes weddellii. Next base: position 71,670,983 of record NC_138385.1, read on the forward strand.
AATAAAGTGAACTAAAGCTTGTTAAAAAAAAAAAAAGGCTAGTGAAACAAAAGCAAAAATGAACTTTTGGGACTTCATCAAGATAAAAAGCTTCTGCACAGCAAAGGAAACAGTCAACAAAACAAAGAGGCAACCCACAGAATGGGAGACGATATTTGCAAATGACACTACAAAGGGCTGGTATCCAAGATCTATAAAGAACTTCTCAAACTCAACACCCAAAAAACAAATAATCTAGTCAAAAAATGGGCAGAAGACATGACAGATACTTCTCCAAAGAAGACATACAAATGGCTAACAGACACATGAAAAAATGTTCATCACCATTAGCCATCAGGGAAATTCAAATCAAAACCACACTGAGATACCACCTTACACCAGTTAGAATGGCAAAAATTGACAAGGCAAGAAACAACAACTGTTGGAGAGGTTGTGGAGAAAGGGGAACCCTCTTACACTGTTGGTGGGAATGCAAGTTGGTATAGCCACTTTGGAAAACAGTGTGGAGGTGTCTCAGAAAATTAAAAATAGAGCTACCCTATGACCCAGCAATTACACTCCTGGGTATTTACCCCAAAGACACAGATGTAGTGAAAAGAAGGGCCATATTCACCCCAGTGTTCATAGCAGCAATGTCACAGCTTGGCAAAGAGCCAAGATGCCCTTTAACAGACAAATGGATAAAGAAGATGTGGTCTATATATACAATGGAATATTACTCATCCATCAGAAAAGATGAATACCCAACTTTTACATCAACAGGGATGGGACTGGAGGAGATTATGCTAAGTGAAATAAGTCAAGCAGAGAAAGTCAATTATCATATGGTTTCACTTATCTGTGGAACATAAGGAATAGCATGGAGGACATTAGGAGAAGGAAGGGAAAAATGAAGGGGGGAGGAATCGGAAGGAGAGATGAACCATGAGAGACTATGGACTCTGAGAAACAAACTGACGGTTTTAAAGGGGAGGGGGGTCAGGGGATGGGTTAGCCGGGTGATGGGTATTAAGGAGGGCACGTACTGCATGGAGCACTGGGGTTTGTATGAAAACAATGAATCATGGATCACTGCATCGAAAACTGGTGATGTATGGTGACTAACATAACATAATAAAATAAAATAAAATAAAATCTTACCACAAAGATACAGTAATCAAGGGCGCCTGGGTGGCTCAGTCGTTAAGTGTCTGCCTTCAGCTCAGGTCATGATCCCAGGGTCCTGGGATCGAGTCCCACATTGGGCTCCCTGCTCCACGGGAAGCCTGCTTCTTCCTCTCCTGCTCCCCCTGCTTGTGTTCTCTCTCTTGCTGTGTCTCTCTCTGTCAAATAAATAAATAAAATCTTTAAAAAAAAAGATACAGTAATCAAAACAGTGTAATACCAGTGTGAAGATAGACATATAGATCAATGGAATAGAATTGGAGTCCATAAATATTGCCTCACATTTATAGTCAATTGATTTTCAAGAAAGGTGCCAAGTTAATTCCATAGGGAAATAATAGTCTTCAGCACATGGTGCTGAAACAGCTGGGTATCCACATGAAAAATAAAAAAGATATTAGACTACTACCTCACACCATACACAAAAATTAAATCAAAATGTGTCATTAACTTAAATATAAAAACTTAAAGACACTTAGAAGAAATATAGGAGTAAGTCATCATGATCTTGGTTTAGGCAAAGACTTCTTAGATATGACACCAAAAACATGAGGGCAACAATAAGAAAAATGGATTAATTAGACTTCTTCAAAAGTAAAAATTTTGTGCTTTAAAGGACATGATCAAGAAAGTGAAAAGACAACTCACTGAACTGGAGAAAATATTTGCAAATCATATTATCTGATAAGGGACTTGCACCTAGAATATATAAAGAACTCTTATAATTCAATAATAAAAAGACAAATAATCCAGTTAAAATGTGCACAAGGAAGATATTTCTGATATATCTGATACATATTTCTGATACATCTTTCTTTTTTTTAAAGATTATTTATTTATTTATTTAACAGAGAAAGAGGGAGAGAGAGCATGAGCGAGCAGGGGGAGCGACAGGCAGAGGGAGAGGGAGAAGCAGTTCCCTGCTGAGTGGAGAGCCTGGCATGGGGCTCAATCCCAGGACCCTGGGATCATGACCTGAGCCAAAGGCAGATGCTTAACCAACTGAACCACCCAGGCGCCCCGATACATATTTCTGATACACATTTCTCCAAGAAGATATTTCATGCACAAGGATCTGAGTACACATTTCACCAAGAATGGCCAATCAACATATGAAAAATGCTTAACATCATTCGACTTCAGGGAAATGCAAGTCAAAAGCACAGTGAGATACCAATTCACATCCACTGGGATGGATTAAACAGATGGACAAGAAGAAGTGTTGGTAAAGATGTGGAGAAAGTGGAACCCTCATGTACTGCTGGTGGGAATGTAAACTATTTCAACTGCTTTGGAAAATGTCTTGCAGTTTCTCAAAAGGTTAAACACAGAGTTACTGCAGATCCTGGCAATTCCACTCCATTTTTATGTATTATTTTCTTTAACAAATATATAATGGATATCAGATCAATAAGTACTTTATAAATATTGTCATTTTCCACAACAATCTTTGAAGTTGGATACTATCATTATTCTTATATCACATATGTGAAAATTGAGATCCAAGTTTAAGTTATTTACCTAAGGTCACACAGCTGGTAAGTCACGAGGCTAAAATTTGAACCACGGTGTCTGACTCTAGTGTCCATACTTTTAACCATAAACTTCATTATCTCCATATAAAAATAAATATTTGAAATATTTGTGTAATATAAAAATCCCTATATACAAGACACAGTCTTCTTGAAAGCCTTCTTGAAAGATTATCCCTTGTGCATAGTAATAAACCACTGTTAAAAAGCTAGTTATTTAATTTTATCTTAAAGAAAAACAAAGCTAACATTAATATAGTGCTTACTATGTGTCAGACGCTTAAAATTTTGTTTAAATTGCTACATAAACACTTCCAGGTAGATTCTGTTATTGTTCCATCTTGTAGAGGTCCAGAGGAGTTAAGCAATTTGCCCAAGATCACACAGCTAGTTAAGTGTCAGAGCTGGGATATAAACACAGTGTCCATGTTTCTAACCACTATGAAATATGTTTTCTTGATAAAATTCATTGGGCTTAGAGGAATGCCAATAATTTACACCCTTCTTTCCCATCTGAGCTTACAGGACTCAAAGGATGAGATAAAAATACCAGCTTTGTTATTGTTAAAGCTGTTTGGAGAATGAAACTTAGGTGGGTTATCTGCCTGACACAGGCCTCTCCCATGGAAATTCAAAGCTCTCTGCAGGCAGATGCTGGGGGAGGAAGGAATAGAGTTGCACCTGCCCAGTTTTTTCTCCCAATCTCACCCACCAGGTAACTCTTGAGTATAGGCTGGGCAGGAACCAGGAGTGTGACCACAGGCAATCAGGAGAGATGGGAAATAAGTACCCTGCCTCCAGCCAAACTGTAGACAATTTGTTCACATGTAAACTAAAATGTCCTTTAAAAACAGTGAGGCATGGCATTTGGGAAGATTTCTTTACTTAAAATTGAAGCAATACAGTGAAAAGAACCCCGGTTTAGGCATTGGGAGACCTGGTGGCCCAACCCAGCTCAGCCTGTGTGACTGTGGGCATTACATATCATTCCTCTGAGCCAGGAATTAATTACTCCATCCAAAATTCTGCCTATAAAATATACTTCATGAGAACAGTTTAAAACAAAACAAAACAGGGGCACTGGGATGGCCCAGTCAGTTAGGCATCCGACTCTTGACTTCAGATCAGACCATGATTTCAGGGTCGTGAGATTGAGCCCCACATCCAGTTCTCCACTGGGCGGGAAGTCTGCTTGAAATTCTCTCTTCCTCTCCCCCTCCCCCCCCATTCTCACACACATTCTTTCTCAAATAAATAAATACAACTTAAAAAAAAACCCAAAAGCCAAACAAAAACAAAATGAAACTCTCCACTTACAAAAATATTAAGAAAATTCTTTCGTAAGTGATTTCCTTCCTCTGGATTTATTTCTCTAAGCTTACCAACCTATGCCATTAATTTCTATTATTATATATTTTAAATGGAATTCACGGGGTCTTGGGTGTTTTTTCTTTCCTACTCCACTTCCTTTCTTACACCCTGTTATTCTTCTTCCCATGCTTTCTACTTGAAGAAACTGTTCATGTTGTCTCTTAGGTTTACCTCATATTTATATATTCCAACCTCCTTCAACCTATACATTTTCCAATAAAGCAACAAGGGAAGGAGGAGGGAGGAGGAAAGCAAGGAATGAAGGAAGGAAGGAAGGAAGGAAGGAAGGAAGGAAGGAAGGAAGGAAGGAAGGAAAAAAAGGGAAAAAAACAAAGATACTTTGCATTCCTTTTTTAAAAATGCTTTTTGTTCATTTTTAAGTATAAGGTAAATTGCACTCATCATTTGTATATATTTATTTATTTGTCTAATTATTTATTCAAAGCCTCTCTCTTGTCACCTAAGCTATAAACTCCATGAGGGCAAAAATTACAATGGTTTGTTCAGTTTTGCATACCTATGCCTTGCCTGGTGCTAAGCATGAAAGTGAGTAGTTAAAAAAGTTCAATAATCATTTTAAAGAAACCCAAACTGTATGGATTTCTCACTATAAAAAAGTGATGATCTTCGAGCACCTAACTGGCTCAGTTGGTTAAGCAACCAACTCTTGGTTTCAGCTCAGATCATGATCTCATGGGTCATGGGAGTGAGCCCCACGTCGGGCTCTGCCCTCGGTGGGGAGTCTGCTTGAGATTCTCTCCCTATGCCTCTCCCCCACTTGCTCTCTCTCACTCTTTCTCTCAAATAAATAAATAGATCTTTAAAAAAAGAATTGGGGTAATTTTTTAAAAAAGTGATGATCTTCATCAATTGTGAGAATATGATAATTTTTCTCACATTTTCTTCTAGGTGAGTGTGCAATCTCTTTCCTCTGGCCCTAATGTAGCAAGTAGATTTAATCAATTCAGTAAAATAACCAACCAGTTAGACCAAAAAGTGCAAAACCATTGTTTAAATGCATTGATCATTAAATTGATTGATCAGAATAGCAACTCAGTTCATCAATAGTGCCACGGAACACAGCACAGGGCTTAATGAAAATGCTTTACCCAAGCCCAGCCACACAACCAGGTCTAGCTACACATCGCCAGTGGATCTGTCTATTGAGGGGCCTCCATAGACTTTTGGAACAGAAGGAGCTATTTGGATCATCTTAACCTAGCAAAGATGAAAAAGGTGCATCTTGTTGGTGTCCAGCTTTTTCAAGCCTTTAAAGTTTATTCCTCTGAGATGTTCAGCATTTGTTATACTTGAGAAAATTACAAAAGGTAATAGAAAAGCTAAACTCTGTCATTGCTTCCTTTTGCTCTCCATATATGTGCAAACTTCCCAAGAAGCTCTTGCATCAAAGAAGGCTTGATACACATTTTGGCAATTAACAACAGTAAGGGAACCTCTTTCTCCCCTAATTTTTGCTGTGGACAAACAGTACTCCCCTCTGGAACTTCCCCTCTGGAAGTTCCCTAAAACTGACAGTTGCTATGGGCTGGGATTTTCAGTCTTGGCAGTATTTCCACATTCATTCTATTTATAGGGCTGTTATTTTTTGTTGTTGTTGTTGTTCTTGATGTTTAGGAGAGAAGTTAAGTCTCTGACTTACAAAGAAGTTTTCCCGCAAAACTTCTAGCAAATCCTTTGCATCATTTCTTCCCTTGCTGATCCTTCTTTTTGAAGTGTAAGCAATGCCTTACATAATGCTGCAAACATTTCATCCAAGCTGAGGAATCCTTAGTTGAAGCCACATTTCCATACCTGTGAGGATATTTCATAGCAAACCAATGCATCTCAGATACTTCTGTAGGCATCAATAAACCCCTTTTCCAGTTTTTCACCAACAGGGAGGAAAATGAGTATGTGAGGAGGTGATAACAACTATGGTGGAAAGAAGAGGCAGAATGTGTGTGTGTGTGTGTACGTGTGTACATGCTTGTATAGTTGGGTAGTAGGTGCTCAAAAGGAATCTGTTCTTTTTCTTATTGCTACCATCCTCATTATTATTATTTTATTAGTCGCATGTGAAACAATGTCTTCTTTCTAAAAGGATACAGTAAAGCTGAAAGCCTTGGATCACCCATGTCAAGGGTAATACTGGTCCTAGGCTACAGTGATTGATAGGTTAACTCCTTAATCCACCTCTTTTTCCTATGTCAATAACTAAGAATCTGCCAATATAATGGGGAAAATATGCAAGCAAATATGGTAAGTATTCCTCCTGACAGCTGAGGACATCTGCGTGCTCCATCAAAATTCGACCTCAAACTCTTGGAGTTTGACCTGAAAACAGAAAAATGCAAAGTTTAGATTAGATGAATAATTGTATGCTTGTTTCTAAAAAGTCCCAGGCTTAACAAACAATTGTTGCAAACATAGTCTAATCACCAGATTCTGCTTTCTTTGTTCCTCATACAAGTGAAAGATGCTTTAAGCAATAGTTTTTTTAAAAAATGTTTTCTCATCCAAAAAGAAAGCCCAGAAATGGCTTATTTATTAGCTTTCAACTTACAGTGAAATCACAACTGAGGGGAGGAAAAAAAGCCAACTTTCTCTTCCATTAAAATGAGATAAAAAATAGTTAAATGATGAATACTAAACTTGTTTATTTTTTAATTTTTCTCTTCTATTTTTATAACTGACTCATGCTAGTTCATTCCTATTTTAATCCCTAATTAAGTGAAATAATGTAATTTTTCGGTCATAATATAAATAAGTAAAGCAAGAAAATAAGTAATTCATCTTTCCGTGATCAGCTCTGTTACCAGATTAGAGTGGGTTTAAAGATATGTGTATTAACACTTGAATAATAATAATAATAGGAAATATAATCTCTTCTAATAGTGTTAATTTTAATGGAAGCCAAACTGGATTTCACATATTCTAGTCCTCCACATTGCACACAGCAGCTGAGGTGGTTCTTTTAAAATTTATGGTAATAAAATTCCATCCTCAAGTTAGCTGATCTTGCCCTGCATTTCGTGAGTGCTCTTGGATATGGAAAGAAGTGTGCTGTTAAATATGGAAGTCCAGCATTGAGATAAAAATTATATTCTCAAATTTCCATTTATATTGAGAGCTTTGATGGTGCTGGGCTGGGCTATACCAGATTACAACAAAATGTTTTCATTTAACTGTCTTCTTTCATTTATTTTTTAAAGAGGCATGATCCCCAAATATGTTGAGATTAAACAACATATGTCTAAATCACACATGGGTCAAAGAAGCCTCAAGAGAAATTTTAAAATATTTTGAACTAAATAAAAATGAAAACACAACTTATCAAAATTTGTGGGATGTGGCGAAAGCAATGCTTCTTTTTAATATATGTATTTAATATATGCATATATTTAAAAAATCTAAAATCAGTAATCTGTTTCCACTTTAGAAAACTAGAGAAAGGAGTGCCAATTAAATCCAAAGTAAGCAGAAGAAAGGAAATAATAAAAATTAGAGCAGAAATTAATGAAAATGAAAACAAGAAATCAATAGAAAAAAAATCAGTGAAATCCAAAGTTTCTTCTTTGAAAAGGTAAATAAAATTGGTAAGCCTCTAGCCAGGATAATTAAGGGGAAAAAAGGACACAAATTACTAAACATCAGAAATGAAAGCACAGACATCACTACAGAGTCTATAGACATAATAAAGATATAAAGAAATGCTATGCATAACTCTATGCCCTCAAGTGTGATAACCTAGGTGACATGGACCAATTCTTTGAAAGATACAATTTGCCGAAACTCACACAAGAGGAAATAAACAATATGAATAGGCCTATTAGAGAAATTGAATCAATAATTAATAACCTTCCAAATCAGAAAACACTAAACCTAGATGGATTCACTGGTGAATTTTACCAAACATCTAAGGAAGAAATAATACCAATTCTCCATAATTTCTTTCAGAAAATATAAGCAAAGGGATATATCCTAACTCATTCTATGAGAGCTAAAAGGAGAAATAAATAGTAATATAGTAATAGCTGGAGACTTTAATACCTCACTCTCAACAATAGATAGATTGTCCAGGCAGATAATCAATAAGGAAATAACAGATTGGAAAAACACTATAGACCAAAAAGACCTAACAGATATATACAGAACATTTTAGCCAACAATAGCAGAATACACATTCTTCCCAAGTGCACATGGAACATTTTATAGGTTAGACCATATGTTAGACCACAAAATAAATCTTAGGAAATTCAAGATTGAAATCATACCTAGTATCTTCTCTGAGCAACATGGCATGAAACTAGAAATCAAAAACGAGGAAAACTGGAAAATTCACAAACACATGGAAATGAAACAACACTCTCCTGAATAACCAATGGATCAAAGAAGAAATTGGAGTGGAAATAAAAAAGTTTCTTGAGACAAATGAAAATGGAAACACAACAAACTAGAACTTGTGGGGTGCAGCAAAAGCAGTTCTAATAGGGAAGTTCATAGCAATAAATGCTTACATTAAGAAGAAAGAAAGATCCCAAATAAGTAACCTAACTCTATGCCTTAAGGAACTAGAAAAAGAACAAACTGAGCCCAGAGTTATTAGAAGAAAGGAAATAATAAAGATCAGAGCAGAAATAAAATGAAATAGAGAACAGGAAAACAATAGAAAGGAATAACCAAAATAAAAGTTGGTTCTTTGAAAAGAAAAATAAAATTGACAAACCTTTAGTTAAACTGAATAAGTATAAAAGAGAAAGACCCAAATCAACAAAAGTATAAATGAAAAAGGAGACATTACAACTGATACCACAGAAATTCAAAGGATCATAAGAGGCTGCTATGAACAATTATACACCAAAAACTGGACAACCTAAAATAACTGAAAATATCCTTAAAAACATACAACTTACCAAGACTGAATTAGGAAGAAATAGAAAAATCTGAATAGACCAATTACTAATAAGGAGATTGAATCAGTAATCAAAAACCTTCCAGTGAAGAAAATCATAGGACCAGATGGTTTCACTGGTGAATTTTGCCAAATATTTAAGAAGAATTAACACCAATTCTTCTCAAATTCTTACAAAACATCAAAGAGAAGGGAATACTCCTAAATTCATTTTATGAGGCCAGCATTATCCTGATACCAAAACCAGAAAAGGACACTACTAGGAAAGAAAACTACAGGCCAATATCACTGATGAATATAGATGCAAAAATTCTCAATAAAATACTAGCAAATTAAATTTAGCAGCACATTGAAAAGATCACATACCATGATCAAGTGAAATTTATCCCTGGGATGCAAAGATGGTTCAACATATGGAAATCAGTCAAAATGATACATCACATAAATAGAATAAAAGAAAAGGATTATATGATCATCTGAGTAGATGCAGAAAAAAATATTTGACAAAATTCAACATCCATTCATGATAAAAATTCTTAGCAATTTAGGTATAGAAGGAACATATCTCAAAACATAAAGGCCATATATGACAAGTCCACAACTAACAACATACTCAATGGTGAAAGGTTGAAAGCTTTTCCTCTAACAAGAGGAACAAGAAGAGTACCCACTCTCACCACTGTTATTCAATATAATACTAGAAGTCCTAGCTAGAGCAATTAGGCAAGAGAAAGAAATAAAAGATATTAGAATTAGAAAAGAAAAAGTAAAATTGTCTTTTTGCAGATGATGTGGTTTGACAATAGAAAATCCTATTAGAAAACCATTAGATCTCACCTATGAATTCAATAAATTTGCAAGATACAAAATCAACATACAAAAATCAGTAGCATTTCTATACATTACCAACATATTACCTGAAAAAGAAATAAAGAAATCAGTCCCATTTATAATAGCTTCAAAAACATAAAATACTTAGGAATAAATTTAACTAAGGAGGTAGAAGATCTCTACTCTGAAAACTTCAAGACACTGATGAAAGAAATTGAAGAAGACAAATAAATGGAAAAACATCCTGTGTTCATGAATTGGAAGAATTAGTATTGTTGAAATGTCAATACTACCAAAGACCATCTATAGATTCAATGCAATCCCTATCCAGATTCCAATGGAATTTTTTACAGAAGCAGAAAAAAATTCCCAAAATTTATATGGAATCACAAAAGACCTTGAATATTCAAAGAAATACTGAGAAAGAACTGAACAGTAGGCACCACACTCTCTGATTTCAAGTTATACTGTAAAGCTATAATCAAAACAGTATGGTACTAGCATAAAAACAGACAAACGGACACATGGAACAGAATAGAGAGGCCAGAAATAAGCCCAAGAATATACAGTCAACTAATATCTGACAAGGGAGCCAAGAATGGAGAAAAGATATTCTTTTCAACAAAAGGCACTGGGATAATTGGATATCACATGTAAAAGAATGAAACTGGACCCATATCTGACACCACTCACAAAAAATAGCACAAAATGGATTAAGTACTTAAATGTAAGACCCCAAACCATGAAACTCCTGGAAGAAAACATAGGAAAAAAATCTCCTTGACATGGGTCTTAGTAATGATTTTTTGGGTATGACACCTAAAGCACAAGCAACGTAAGCAAAAATAAGTAGGTGGGACTACATCAAACTAAAAACTTCTACACAGCAAAAGAAACCATCAACAAAATGAAAATACAGCCTACAAAATGGGAAAAGTATTTGCAAACCATATATCTGATAAGGAGTTAATACCCAAAATATATAAGAACTCTAAGTCATTGTGGTTTTGATTTGCATGTCCCTGATGATTGGTTATGTTGAGCATCTTTTCATGTGTCTGTTAGCCATCTGTGGATCTTCTTTGGAAAAATGTCTATTCAGGTCCTCTGACTATTTTTAATTGGATTATTTGTTTTTCTGGTGTTGAGTTGCATAAGTTCTTTATATGTTTTGGATATTAACCCCCTATCAGATATATCATTTGCAAACATTGTTTCCCATTCAGTAGGTTGTCTTTTTTGTTTTGTTGATGGTTTCCTTCGCTGTGCAAAAGCTTTTTATTCTGATGTAGTTCCAATTAGTTATTTTTGCTTCTGTTTCCCTTGCCTTAGGAGACATATCTGGAAAAATGTTGCTATAGATGATGTCAAAGATATTGCCTGTGCTCTCCTCTAGGAAATTTATGGTTTCAGGTCTCACATTTAGATCTTTAACCCACTTTGAGTTTATTTTTGTGTATGGTGTAAGAAAGCGGTTCAGTATCATTCTTTTGAATGTACCTTTGCAGTTTTCCTAGCACCATTTATTGAAAAGACTCATTGACCATTTACAGATTCATTGACCATATATGCATGGGTTTATCCCTGGCCCTCTATTCTGTTCCACTGATCTGTGTGTCTAGTTTATACAACTATTACTCAGCCATAAAAAAGGATGAGATCTTGCCATTTGCAACAACCTGGATGGACCTAGAGGCTAAGTGAAATAAGTACAGACAGAGAAAGACAAACATACACAGTTTCACTTATATGTGGAATGTAAGAAACAACAAATGAATAAACAAACAAAAAGCTGAATCAGAGCTGTAAATACAGAAAACAAACTGGTGATTGCCACAGGGGAGGGAGAGGAGAGATAGGCAACATGGGTGAATGGGGAGTGGGAGATACAGGCTTCTAGTTATGGGGTAAATAAGTCACGGGAATAAAAGGTACAGCATAAGTAATATAGACAATGGTACTGTAATAGTGTTGCATGGTGACAGATGGGAGCTACACTTGTGGGGAGCACGGCGTAATGTATAGAGCTGTTGAAACATTATGTTACATATATCTGAAACTAATGTGACATTGTATGTCAACTCAAATTAAAAAAAGAACTCGTGCAACTTGATAGCAAATAAAATAACACCACCAACAAAAACGCAATTAAAAAATGGGCAAAGTACCTGAATAGACAGTTCTCTAAAGAAGATACATGAAAGACCAACAGGTATATGAAAAGATGCTCAACATCACTAGTCATTAGGGAAATGCAAATTAAAACCACAATGAGAAATCATTTCATGCCAGTTAGAATGGCCATCATCAAAAAGGTAAGAGATAACAAATGCTGGCATGGATGTGGAGAAAAGGGAACCCTTGTGAACTGTTGGTGGGAATGCAAATTGGTGCAGCCACTGTGGAAAACAGCATGGGAGATCATCAAAAAATTAAAAATAGAGCTACCAAATGATTCAGCAATTCTACTTCTGGGAATATACCCAAAAGAAATAAAAACACTAACTCAAAAAGGCATCTGCACCCTTATGTTCATCGCAGCATTATTTACAATAGCCAAGACATGGAAACAATCTAAGTGTCCATGGATGCATAAAGGGATAAAGAAGTTGTAATATATATATATATAGTGGAATATTATTCAGCCATAACAATGAGAAAATCCTGCCATGTGCAACAACATGGATGATGGACCAACAACACTTACGCTAAGTGAAACAAGTTAGAGAAAGACAAATACTATATGATTTCACATATATGTGGAAAAAACAAAAACCCAAATGCATAGAAAAAGAGATCAGAATTATAGTTACCAGAGGCAGAGGGGAAGTGGAGGAAGGTTGTCAAAAGGTACAAACTTCCAGTTATAAGATAAACAATTACTAGGGATGTAACATACAACATCATGACTATAGCTAACCCTACTGTGTGATATATAGGACAGTTGTTACAAGAGTAAATCCTAAGAGTTCTCATCACAAGGAGAAAATATTTTCCTTTTTATTGTATCGATATTAGAAGATGGATGTTAGCTGAAGCTATCATGGTAATCATTTCACAATATATGTAAATCAAACCATTATGTTGTACGTCTTAAACTTAAGCAGTATTGTTTGCCAATTCTTTCTCAATAAAACTGGAAAGAAAAGATACTTGTAATAAAATGTTTATAACAAGCTACTTACAAACTTCATTCAGAACAGTGTTATATCAGTGAATGGAAGAGATACACATTCCATAATGTATGTAGAGAGGTGTCTAAAAACACTTGTAATAGAGATGTTTCTAACAAGCTCTTTGAAAGTCGCCTTCAGAACCGTGTTATTTCAGAGAATGGAACTCACACCCATTCTTTAATGTATGTAGTGAAGTGTAAAAAAACTATTTTATTGAAGATTTTTAAATGAACATACTTTCAAACTGTGTTCAGCACAGTGTTATTTCAGTGACTAGAAGTGATGCCCACTCAGTAATGCATGTAGTGAAGTGTTAAAGAACATTTGGAATAAAGATGTTTTTAAGAAGCTAAAATAAATAAATAAATAAATAAATAAATAAATAAATAAATAAATAGATTCTGCTCTGCAAAAGACAATGCCAAGAAAACGAGAAGACAAGCCACAGAGTAGGAGAAAATATTTTTAGAAAGACACTTCTGATAAAGGACTGTTATCTAAAATCTACAATGATCTCTTAAAACTCAACAATAAAAAAACCCAATTAAAAATGGGTAAAAGATTTTTATAGACACCATCAAAAAGAATATGCAGATGGCAAACAAGTATATGAAAATATACTCCACATCATATATCATCAGGGAAATGTAAATTAAAGCCACAATGGAGATACTACTACATACCTCTAAGAATGTAAAAAATGGGGAACACTGGGACCACTAAATGCTGGTGAGGATGTGGAGCAGCAGGAACACTTATTCATTGCTGATGAGAATGCAAAGTGGTACAGCCACTTCGGAAGACAGTTTGGTAGTTTCTTATAAAACTAAATATTCTCTTAAGTATATGATCCAGCAACTGCACTCCTTGGTACCTACCCAGAGGAGTTGAAAACTTAAGTCCTCACAAAAACCTGCACACAGTTGTTTATAGCAGCTTTATTCATAATTGCCAAAATTTGGAAGCAACCAAGATGTCCTTTTGTCCCAAGGAGTATATCTTTAGTATTTCAAACTTAATATGTGGTGATAGTATTCCTTGAGTACTAACCATATGCTTTAGAAAAGGATAATGAGTTAATGTGTTTAGTCTTTCAAACTCAATGCAAAATTATGTAAGTTAATAGTCTTTTAAACAAACCTAATATAAAATGCACTGCATCTTGCTATGGACTGAATTGTGTACCCCAAATTCCTGTGTTGAAGCCCTCAACCCTCAGTGGGATGGTATTGGAGGTGGAGACTTTAGAAGGTAATTAGGTTTAGATGAGATCATGAGGGTGGTCCCACATGATGGGATTAGTGCCCTTATAAGAAGAAACATCAAAGAGTTTGTTTTCTCCCTCTCCACCACGTGAAGACAAGCCAGCAAGCCAGGCAAGAAGGTAGTCATCTAGAAGCCAGGTAAAGGGGCCTCACTAGCACCTGAGCATGCTGGCACCTTGATCTTGATCTCTCAACCTCCAGAACTGTGAAAAAATAAGTTTTTATCGCTTAAGCCACTCCATCAATTGTATTGCATTATGGCAGCCTGAGGACACTAAAACCCATCATCAACTCTCCTTGACTACTGAGCCTCCCAATGCATTTTGCACCTCCTGAACCCTTTACTTAAGGAGATTTCACCACACCACATACCCTAGATCAGTTCCTGGTTGTCTGGGACTATTTGCCATACTCTGAAGTTCTGTCTAACAAACTCAGATTTGTTACATTTTATTTCATCCATTCATCCCGTTATTCATTCATTTTAGGCAATTTATTGAGGGCTTGCCATGGGCTGGGCCCCAAGGTAAGTGGTGGTAAACAGAGGTGAAACAACTTTATGTGCTTCCTGCCTTTATGGAGCTCTCAGCCCCATCAGGAGACAGTAAATTAATAAACAGATATGTAATCATAAATCATGAAATAGGAAGAAGGAAACCAAGAAGGCCTCAGTGTGACACTGATATTTTAGCTCATTTCTGAAGGATGAGGATGAATCATCTATGCAAATAGCCAGAGGAAAGCGTAACAGCTAGAAGGACAGGTACCTGACGTTTTCTAAAGGGAAAATGACCTTGAACTGAGAGACAGTTCGGTGGAACACTGTCATGTACCACCTAGATCCCGCTTCACTGAAGGACTTATTGTCCCCAGTGCTGGGAATGCTAAGGACAGACAACTTTCAGTGTCAGCACTTTCAGATGCCACGCCACCAAGGTCACATCTTTTCCAGTGATCAGCTCATGTGGGAAGTAGAAGGCTTGGCCATGTTATTTCAAAGGGGGACAAACCTGAAAGGACATTTCTAGCCCCAGGGCTCCATGTAGGGGCAGTCAAGTCTGTCACTGTGCCAGCACTGCTGCTCAATTTCCCCAATTGCCTACCCTCCTTTCTCCCATTCCCTTCATAAGGGTTGGTCCCAGGGCTCTCCCTAATAAACATCCTGCATAGTAAACTCCATCTCACAGTGTGCTTCTTGGGCAATTCAAACTATAATACCCACTATGGCTAGACCAGAGTGATTTAAGGTGAATCAAGAGCAAAAATGAAGTGTCAGATGATGCCAGATTTGGTACATGATGTTTGATTTTTTTTGTAGTGTACTGGAGACCCCTGAAAATCTTTAAATAAAGCATACCACAATGCTTCACTCCAATCACTAAAAAAACACCAGGAAAACGTAAACCAGGGGACATTTGACAAAAAAACTGATTAATACTCTTTAACTGTGTCAAGGTCATGAAAGATAAGGAAAGAGTGAGGAACTTTTATAGATGGGAGGAGATTAAGCAGAAATAACAACTGAATGTCATGTGAGATCCTGCATAGGATCCTGAAAGAGAAAAGGACAGTGGGAAAACTACTAAAATTAGAATAAGGCATGTAGTTCAGGTAATAGTATTGTACCAATGTGAATTTCTTGGTTTTAATAAGTGTGCTATGGTTATATAAGATGCTAACATCAGGGAAACCTGAGTGAAGGATGTAAGGGAATTCTTTTGTGCTATTTACACAAGTTTTCCATAAGCCTACAAAACAAAAGTTATTCGGGCTGCTGTGTGGAGAATGGGTTGCAGGGAAAGCAAAAGTGAGAGAGGATAGACCAGTTAATAGAATGTCATAATAGTAGTGATGATGAAAGGTGGTGGTGGCTTTGACTACAGCAGAGGGGGATTTAAGGGGGAAAAAAAGAAGTCAACCACATCAACCACACCTCATTTTTCTATGGCAGACTTCTAGTCTGGAGCAGGTATAAAGTGAGAGAGAAATACAGTTTAATGCTAAATCAAGTTTGGAGTTTTGACTCAAACTAGACTGAACAATCTAATTTCTTTCTTTTATGAAGAAAAATATTAATTAATTAATTAATTTGAGGGAGAGAGAGAGAGCATGAGCAGGGGCAGGGGGAAGGGGTAGAGGGAGAGAATCTCCTGCAGACTCCTCGCTGAGCACAGAGCCTGACGGGGCTCGATCACACAACCCTGAGGTCATGATCTGAGCTGAAGCCAAGGGTCAGACGTTTAACTGACTGAGCCACCCAGGTGCCCTTGAACAATCTAATTTCTGAATGTAGACTGTCCCATAAAGTATCTTGAGGTCTGTCCAGTCATGGTCAAGAGTCTTGGACTGCTGGGAGTTTTCAGGCTTAGGAAGTAGGGACGAGGCTGTCAAGGCAATTACATAAAAGTTTTAAATGGAATGTTATTATACATATAAAGGATATATTTAATGTACATATGTAGCTAAATGATAATTACAAAGTAAAATTCTGTTTACACACTACCTAGCTTAAGAGAACCTTGGCTCTCAAACCTTGCTATCTATCAGAATCAACTGGAGAGCTAATAGAGAAGAAAGAGGTTCAAGTTCATGGAAGTAGGATAAGACTCAGACTTTTACCAAGTTTTCCTCCTGATTTTGACACGGATCAAAATTTAAGAACTGCTGAACTAGAACATTAATGATATTTTTGAAGGCTTCTGTATACCTCTCCCTAGTCACACCCCACTCTTTCCAGAATAATCCTCATTATTCATTACAGTTTTTCATTTGTACCCATTCAAGTATCCCTAAAAAACATTTTGCTTAGTTTTGCCCATTTTCAAGCCTTATATAATTATTAACACTGTATATGTTTTTTCTGTGACTTGTTTTTTATTTGTTACATTATATTCTTGAAATGCATCCATTTTGATACATGATACCATTCATTCATTTGTGGTCATTGGTGCATAGTATTCCATTGTATAAATATGTCACAATTATCCATTGTATTGGTGTTGAATACTTAAGTTGTGTTAAGTAACTACATATTGAGAACTTCCCTGGTTGCTTGGGAAGTGTTAGGACCTAATGAAGGGTAACATTTCTGCCCTCCATTACTCCCTTGCTGTCCTCTCCTCATCTACAGTTTTGGACCCCAACTGCCACTAAGGAATGACAAGGAGCCCCTTTCACCCAAGGGCTAATGGAAGTTGAGTGGAGAACCTAAACTATCATCCCCACCCAAGAGTAATAAGGTGACACTCTCACTCACTGGAATGGTATCAGAAAATACATGTTTATTTTCATTTGAGCACTTCCCTCTGATACTTAATTATGTATTTATCTCTTTTATCTGTCCCCAACACTAGAATGTAAGCTCTATGAAGGTTAAGAACTTTATATACAGGGCGCCTGGCTGGCTCAGTTGGTTAAGCGACTGCCTTTGGCTCAGGTCATGATCCTGGAGTCCCTGGATCGAGTCCCGCATTGGGCTCCCTGCTCAGCGGGGAGTCTGCTTCTCCCTCTGACCCTCTTCCCTCTCATGCTCTCTCTCATTCTCTCTCTCAAATAAATAAATAAAATCTTAAAAAAAAATTAAAAAAAAAAAGAACTTTATATACAATAAACATTGTATATAAATACAATAAACATTGCTGAATTCTTAGATCCTACAACTTGCCTGGCAAAAGTAACCCTACATCTATATTTATTGAATGAATGAATGAATGAATGAACAGATGAATGAATAAGATAATATTATTTAATTTTTATTGGGTGTCTATAAGCCACTCATTATGCATAGAGTATTATTCAAAAGGTCTTTAAATGCAAATGTAAGTTTTGCAAGTTATGGAATTGCCCAGATTTGGTACAATACAAATAGGAAAGAGCTTTCTTCTACTTTACTCTTCATTCTATTCCCACCTGTGGCTCCTTTAAGGAAGGAATGGAGAAAAGAGAGCTTGGAGTTGGTGTTATGTTTCTCTTGACTGTTGAATACCCTCTTATCTTGGTAGGCATCCAAACCCTAAGTCTTCTATGAAGTGCATTGGTGGAAGCTACCTCACTATACCTTCCTTCAGATGTAGGCAATAAGCTTTCTGGCAGACCTCTCTTAATAATATCCCTTTATTTCCTGCTTCTAGGGGACTTCCCATAATCTCTATTCTTGTGGGGTCTTTTTGCCCCAGCAGGTTGCCTTTTTGGGTGGAGTCCTTTCAAGGATCCCCTTCGTGACCAGGACTTGACCTTGCTCACCAAGAGGTGGCAGTATGGTTTGATCCAATACTGGCCCTTCCCTCCACGCCATGCCATCATGAGCTACTCTACCAGCATCAGTACTCTTATGTACCTTAAACTTCAGAGGACACATACAAAGTGTATCAGTTATCTATTGTTGCATACACACTTAGTAGGTTAAAACACTTCAAAACTTAGTAGATTAAAACAACAACCACTTCATTTTGCTCTAAATTCTGTGTGTCAGTAATTTGGGATGGGCTCAGATGGATGATTTTCTGCTGGTTCGCCTTGTGGTGATACACATAGCTGCAGTCATCTGGTGGCTTGATTGGGGCTGGAGGGTCTAAGGTAACCTCACTCACATGTCTAGCAGTTGGTGTTGGGTGTTGGCTGGGTCACATATCTCCAAGTGATCTCTCAGCCTCCAGCAGGCTATCCTAGACTTCCTTACATGATGAAGCATTCTAAGAAGGAAAGCCCCAAAGCACAAGCACTTTCTAAGCCTCTGCTTCTGTCATACTTGCTGATTTCCCATGGCTGAAAGCAAGTCACATGATCAAGCCCCAAGTTAATGTGGGAGGTGTCTACAAAACACATTTGGAGGTTGTTATTGTAGTAACATGGGGTTTACCTAAAATTAGGTGGTGTTCTGGAGCTGACAGTTGATTGTACACATTTCTTCACAACTTTACATCAGTGACTTCAGGCTTGATGGGAATATTTACACCACAGAAGTCAGCAAATGCTACAAATCAGGGCTTCCTCCACCTCCACCCCCTTTCCAGAGAGCAGGTTGTTAAACATTTACTAGTGTGCCACTGACTAAAACACTCAAGAAACAGCATTAGGCGTATCTGTGAGAATCTTTGGCTCTTCTTTTAGGAGGCAGGCCCTCATCAAGTGCTTAAGATTCCAAATTTGACTAGGCAGGAGAAAACCCCTATCTTTCCCTAGAGTAGGGGGAAAATGCCACATTCATCTTTTCTGTAAATTCCCTTCAAAGATCACATTAGTGACTATCTAGTCTCCTCATATGTATTCTAGAGATTTGTAATAGGGTGAGTAATTGAAGGACCAGTTAGTCTACATCTTAGCAAATCTCAGGGGACTATGCCTAGTAGAGGACTTGTGCTCAGCTTTGAACAAAATCATTCCATATCCTTTTATGTATCTTGTTACACAAACTTTTCCTGAGCTGGATACATATATATGATTTATCTCTATATAAATAATCCATGCTGAAGGATATGCAGTCCTTCCATCCTAGAGATCCTAAATCTTATCCTTGAAACAAGCCAGAGCATCAGAGAGTCATAAATCTACATGTTGGCACTATGCCATTGACCTACACAGATGCATACATTATTTAAAAAAATTAAAACCAAGAGTTAACCATTCTATTTCCTCTGAAAACACGTTGAAGAATGTTGCTCACTGCTTCACCTGGGGCCTCTTGCCTGGTTACCCACAGGAAATGATGCCCCTTGTGCTCAGTGCCCCTGGCTTCTGCTGAGCACTGGGAAGGTTTTATGTCACAAACACTGTAAGATTTGTAACAGGTCAAGTTTTTCATTTTGTTCTGGTCAGTAAAAAGTACAGAAATGCTTTCCCTTCTCTAGCAATTGTTCAGGTCATGATGGTTTGCATCTCCTATGTCAACTGATCCTTCCAGACTTATGCTTCTTTTCTTTCCTACTTTCCTCTCCTTAACTTCAATTTCTTCACTTATTTTATTTTTTATCTTGTTTTATCACTCTGACTTTATAAATGATAATTTTTTTTGCAATAAAAAAGATGTAAATAAATAAATCATAAAAAGACTATTTTCCTCAGAATGTGGTCCATGGATCATCAGCATCAGCATCATGTGGGAGTGTGTTAGAAACAGACTCTCAGGCCTCACTCCAGATCTACTGAATTAAAATCTACATTTAACAAAATCCCCTGGTGATTCATATACACATTAAAGTTTGAAAAGTGCTGTGCTAATGCTCTACCTCTATCTGGTACTTTGGAATCCTCAAGAATAAACTGCAGTATCTTCACATCTATGGGTGCCTATTTCATACCCATGAATTTCTGTTTGCCTCTTCATTTTCAGGGCTTTCTATCTTCATAGTGTAAAGGCCCTGCTAAGTAAGTCCTTAGGGCCACATTCCTGGGGTGCCATGGTGAATCAGTCAGTTAAGCATCTTGGTTTTGGCTTAGGTCATGATCTCATGGGTCATGGGATTGAGCCCCGCATGGGGCTCCACGCTTAGTGGGGAGTCTCCTTAATGATTCTCTCCCTCTGCTCTTCCCCCCACTCACACTCTTTCTCCCTTTCTCAAATAAATATATAAATATATATATATTTTAAAGGATTACATTTCTAGGGGTTCTGAACAGAATTCTGGGAATGTTCTACAGGCTGCTTTGCTACTAAGAGTGTGCTGCTTTGGCCGTAAAACTTTTTTTTTTTCCAACTTTAATTTTAATGTAATTTAATTTTTTTTTAAATTTTATTATGTTATGTTAGTCACCATACAATACATCATTGGTTTTTGATGTGGTGATCCACGATCCATTGTGGCCGTAAAACTTTTTGTTAACAACTATAAAATAGACTGTCCCTCAAGCCACACAGATTTAAAATGGTAAATAATAATAGAGGACGAGAGAAATTACAAAGTACAGCCACAGAGCAAATGATCAATTTTAAAATGCGAAGCAATGAGGTAGAAAGATGCAGGAAAACTGTTCCAGATAAGAAAGACTATAAAATAGAAAAGTTCTCACAGTAGGAACCTGATGTGAATTGATATCACATTTATTCCTGAATCCTCACTCCATGAATTACAATTTCTAAATGATGCGTCTGAACGATGTGATGCTGTTTGTGATGATAAGTGGTGGGAATATCAATCCTATAACTTTTGTAAGATCCAATTTTGGGGGGATAGGAAACAACAGTAAATTTCTTACTACCAATCTCCATTGTTTTCATACTATGTAAAGCAATTCCTCCTTTAAAAATGCAGGCCCAACATTAATTTCAGTGTCATCTTTCTTTGAACCTCTGTTCCTGTCTTATGGGGGCACATTGTTTTTTCTCATCTTTGAAACTACATTAAATACCTATAGGACTGAAGGATGAATAAAAGCTTCCTCCCCTCTTCTAAATTTTAGGCAGAGATCTCTAGTAGACCCTTCTTCTGTGAAGCACACTTCTGGCCAAAACACTGGAAGAATGACCCTGAGACTCAGAATTTTGTCCCTGTGAGCAGCATCTTGGTATACCTATGTTGAAGGGGCCACACATTCATGAAACCAACAAATAACTCTAATATATAAAATTAAAAACTGGGCTCAGCTCCCAGGTTTAAATTGACCTTATCTTTCTTGTCTTTCATAAATATTTGTTAAGTGTCTACTATGGGCCAGGTACTACATCAAGTGCTGGAGATGGAGGGGCAAATAAAACAGTCCCTGGCCAAATACTCAGATTCTCAACTGATATTTTAGGGGATTTTTATAAGGAAGAAGAAAAGACCAAGTAATGTTTTCTGGGAGTGAATGAGTTTTTGAAGAAAGTCCTTCATTCCAAATAGGATCTAATTTTTCTCCAGGGCTTTGAGGAAGATTCCAAAGCTTAAGGAGAGGGTCTTTGTGAAGATGCTGATATGCTCAGTTAGAAGGTCATCCATGCCTGCCAAACCAGATGGAAACCTAACAGTGAGAACACGAATCTCTTCAAAAAGGATGTGGAATAACATCTAGAGTAAGAGACCAATCTTGAAGACCCATGGCAAGAGAATATCACTCTTAGATTCTTACAAATAGTATTCATTTTAGCATTCCTTTACATATGGAAAGCCCTAGCCTAAGGTTCTTATTTAAGAAGCCTGACATATAGGCCCATTACATTGATCTAAACCACAGCAGAGATAGAGGTGTCATAGAGTCCTGTATTATGAGTCAATGTGCAACTGGAAGGGGACCTGTGAAGCCATTATATGTCTTATCCTTTCAGAAAAAACTCTAGAAATGTAGGGAGCTGAGGGCTAGGCTGATGACAGTTCAGTAAAGATTTTCACCTGAGGCCACAAGGGTCTCCAAGGAAGAACGGACTAGAGAGCCAGAGCCATCCAGGGTTACTAAGATTCAAAATGTCAGGAGGGGTGTATACGGCTGGCACAATCAAAAGAGGCCAGAGACCAATCATGGGAGTTGGGGTACAGTGCTAGGAATCTAAAGCAGCAGTGTGGGGGCTGAGGATGAGGATCTAAGATGATGATTGGAAATAGCTCCTGGAGGTTGTGGCTGGCTTTGATGATCTTCAGGAATCTGAAATTAGAGGGTCAGCAACATAATTGGACCAGATGCTTATTGGGAAATGTGACCCTGATATGGATGAATTGTGTCCCCCACAAATTCATGTTGCCGCTCCAAGCCCCAATGTGACTGTATTTAGAGTAAGGAAGTAATTAAGGTTAAATAAGGTCTTAAGGGTGGGGCCCCGATATAGTGGGATTAGTGTTCTTATAAACAGAGACGCCAGAGAGCTCACTCTTCCTCTTTGCCATGTAAAAACACAGCAAGATAGCAGCCATCTGCAAGTCAGGAAGAGAGCCCTCACTATTAACTGAGTTAAAGGGCATCTTGATCTTGGACATCCGGCCTCTAGAACCATAAGAAATATGTGTCTGTTGTTTAAGCCACCCAGTTTGTGGTTTTTTTGTCATTGCAACCTGAGTTGACTAATAAAGACTAATAAAGACATTATAAATACAATCAAAATGCCTATTTATAACCAACAAAAACACAAAGCGTGTAGTACTAGAGGAAGATCAGAGATGGAATAGAATGGAAAATCCAGAAATAGATCCTATCACAGATAACATAAAAGAGGCATCCAAAATATTGCAGTTTAGATAAGGGGTTGGCAATTTAGAAAAATAATAACTTAGAAGTTCATTTCCCAGAATTCACCAAAATAAATTATAAACATATTGGCAAGTTAAGTTGAAGTTTAGATTTGAATATTTTTCAGGTTTCAGGAGAAGAGTTAACTTTAAAAACTTTAAAGCATTAGAAGGAAGGACAAAAGGAAAGATAGATTCAAGCACATAAACACCAACACCATCATTTTGAAAAACAAAATTAAACAGCAAGCCACATACTGAGAAGAATGTTTCAGGTAATGACTTTCAGGGAAATTAGTTTTAAAACAAAAAGTAGAAACTGGCCAAAATACAAAACATGCAGATATCAACAGAAAATTGGGAAAAAGAAAATTCACTGCTTTTAGGGGCACTGGGCGGCTCAGTTGGTTAAACGTCTGACTCTTGATTTTGGCTCAGGTCACAATCTCAGGGTCGTTAGATGGACCTCTGTGTAGGGCTCCATGCTGGGTGAGTCTACTTGAGATTCTCTCTCCCTTTGCCCCTAATCCTCTCTAAACATAAATAAATAAATAAAATCTTACAAAAATTCACTACTTTAGAAAATACAAATAAGATGAAATGTTCAAACTTGGTTGTAATTAAAGATATGCAAATAAAATTCAAATAGAATAGTCACACAAAAACCTGCACACGATATTTACAATTGCTTCATTCATAACTGCCAAAATGTGAAAGCAACCAAAATGTCCTTCAGTAGGTGAATGCATAAAATAAACGGTGGTGCATCCAGGCAATAGAATATCATTCAGTACTAAAAAGAAATGAGCAGTCAAGCCATGAGAAGACATGGAGGAAACTTAAACACATGTTACTAATGAAGCCAATCTGTAAAGGCTACATACTGTATGATTCCAACTATATGACATTCTGGAAAAGGCAAAACTATGGAGACAGTAAAAGATCAGTGGTTGCCAGGGATTGGAGAGAGTGGGAGGGATGAATAGGTAGAATACAGAGGATTTTTAGGACAGTGAAACTACTCTTTATGATTATCTAATGGTGAATACATGTCATTATACATTTGTCCAAATCCGTAGAATATACAATATCAAGAGTGACCCCCAGTGTAAACTATGGACTCTGGGCGATAATGACATGTCAATGTAGATTCATCAATGTGAAAATGTACCACTCTGATGTGGGATGTTGATAGTGGGGGAAGCCATGCGTGGTGGGGGCAGCAGGTATATAGAAAATTGTCCTCTTCACTTTACAATGAACCTACAACTGTTCTAAAAAAAATAAAGCCTTTTAAAAATTTTTTTAAATCAAATAGGAGATACAATAGAATACTAAATGATACCATGTTTTATCTACTAAATAGGCCCAAAGCATTATGATTAAGATAACCCAAGTACTGAAGGAGGGCTGAGAAGAATGTGGCAGCTCTGGAATGTACTTGAACCTGGAGGCTTGTCATTTGATTACAGTACTTTTAAGAAAGCAATTTGACAAGACAGGTCAATTGCCATTCAAGTGCTCATATTCTATTAGAAATTTATCCTAAGGAAATGATGGAAAATGAAAATGAAAGTAAATGCTATGTAGGTGAAGAAACTTTTGACACAATTTGTCTAATGTTGAAAAATAGGGAGCAATCTAGCCATTTAATGGTAGAGGCACACTTAAAGAAATTATGGTATGGCCACTTTATTGAATATTATCTAGCACTAAGAACTATAATACTGAAAAAGAGATATTTACATGACAAGATATGTAGAAGATGAGTAAAAGGTCCCCACTTTGCACATACACTTTTATTGCAACTATGTAAAAACGTATGACTATGAACAGAGACTGGAAATGAGTACACAGAATTGAAAAGCATTACTGTGGTAGGGTGGTGAGATTTTAGATGTTTTTTCTTCATCATTTTGCCAAATTTTCTACAGTGCTTTTATATTGTCTTTAAGTGAAAAGGAGAAAACAAGACACAATCTGTTTCGTTGATATAGTATTGTAAGTATTCTATTCTATAAAAAGAAGAAACCACCAGGAAATGAAGAAAGGAAAAATAGTTGCAGTAAGAAATTCTTATTGAGAAAAACAACCAAGGGGGACATAAATATTTAGATACCGCAGAATGCGCATGAAAACATATTTCAGTGTATAGGTCCATAATTTGTATCCACAGAACAAAATGGTACTAACTTTATTCCTTTCTAATAAAAAAGAATCTTTTAGTGTTTTCTTTCTTTTACTTCTGAGTTTGGAATGAGCTAAATTCTGGATTAAATGAAATAGTGCAACGCTTAGCACATAGTAGGCAGCCAATAAATGTCAATTTCCTTCCTTCCTATGAAATACAAGATACTCTAATATGAAAGTAGTTTTATAGCCCTAAAGAAACAACAGTTCAGGAATCAAAGCCAATCTCATCTCACATTCACTACTAGGGTAAACTCTTTTAGTTTTAATATTTCAAAAAGGAAAAAACCCCACCCAAACTCTAATGATGGAAATGGTTTTCTTGCACTTTAGTCTTTAGAGAATGAGACATACTGCAGTTTTTAAGAGACTATCAGCTATTTTAGTAATGATCCTGAGAGCCTGAATATTCAGTCCAATGTTATACCTTCTCTCCACTGGGTAGATCATCTGAGAAAGAGCAAGCATAATTCAGTGTTACTATTTTATCTTTCTTAGTGGAAATAGTGGGGATTGGATATTGTTGCTAGAATATCCGGAATTTTTTAATAGACATTACAGGAAACCTGGGGCTTTCTGGGCAGCATTTATGAGTTTTAAGGGGACAGAAATAATCCATTTTTCTGGGAAACACTCACTTAGGTGGGATGGACTCTTCTTAATGATGTGTTAATGAGGTGGCTGCAGAGGCCTGATGCTGATGGCCCAAGTGAGAGGGGCTGTGGCCTCCCAGTGCTCCCCCCCCCCCACTTCGCCTTTTATTCAGGAGACCGCTCCTGCCTGTTGCCTGCTTTGTACTTTCTCCCCTCCCTCTCCCTTTGGCGCCTGACCTCTGTGCCTGTCTGTACAAAGCCTGACAGATACACAAGACTCCTCCCTGTTCCACGGACCAATCAACCCAAGCTGGGGTGTGGCCTCTTACCTGGTCTTAGCATTTGTTACTCCTCATCTAAATCTCCCTCCATGTGTTTTGTGCAGTTAAAGTCCTTGTGATCTCTAATGACAAAAACTGGAGACTAGTTTGCTTTTGGAAACCATGTGTTCTCACTTACTAAAGGATTAATTTGGTTATTGGGAACCGGACCTTCTTTCTGTTTTCTAATCACTCTGCATCCTGCCCCAGGGTTAATATTTAGCATAGAGAGCAACCCTTCCATCTGCTCTGCTCTCAAATGTTGCACACGCTGAGAAAGTAGTATTTGGGGAGTAACTTTTTGTTTGCTAACTTTTTACTTAGATATAATTTCAAATTCCAAGAATAGTGTAAGGATCTCTCCTATATTCTTTACTCAGATTCACCAATTGTTTACATTTTGCCCCATCTGTTTTACTCTCTCCCTTTTCTTATGTGCATGTGCATATATATATATATATATATATATATATATATATACACATATTTTTTTTCCCTGGACAGAATACTCTCAAATGAAAGTAAGCTGGCAACATCAAGCCCCTTTACCAAATACTTCAGTGTACATTTCCTAAGATCAAGGGCATTCTCTTTAAAAACCACAGTACCACAATCAAAATCCCCCTTCTCCTCCTTTTCCTCCTTCTTCTCCTCCTGCCTCTTTTCTCCGTCCCACCCATTCTTTGGCTATCATTATGGGCTTATAAATTTTTATTTCCTGTTATAATAAAATACAGCTATTTTCATATTCATGCTCAAATTGCCAAATTGCTTGATCCTGCAATATATTTAAACCAAACTGATCGTATTGACAGTAAACCTACTGAGTAAAGTTTAAGATTTTTTTACAGCTCTTTTCATCTTCAGAATATATGCCACTAAATATATAGAGTATTGGAATCAGAGAACCATGTTCAAATGTTGCTTGAAATAATTTATAATTCTTTTTTTCTCTGTGTGGATATATTATCAATTTGATATACAGCAAGGTTCATCTGTCTCTGCTTATGGTCAATATTAGGATTTTCTTTTTTTGCTTTTTTTGATGTAACTTTATTTTTGAATATGTAAAATATTAATATATTTCAAAAATGAGAACTACACAGAAAGGTATCCTTGGAGAAGTCTCAGTTCCATCTTGATACATTTATCTCCATTCATACCTCCATAGTAGCAATTTTTATGTTCTGATTGGCCTTCTTATGTTTCTTTTTTTTTGCAAATATTAAGCACCTATATATAACTATATACATATAGTTTATAGGTTTATGTATATGTCTACATATACATATAGGGTTATATCTATTTTATATATTGATATATATACAATATATACAATGTAAATAATGTGTATGTGTATTTGAGATCCTGATGTCATTTCTTTTGGATAAATACCCAGTAATGGGATTGCTGGATCATATGGTAGCTCTATTTTTAATTTTTTAAGGAAACTTCATACTATTTTCCAAAAAGGCTGTGCTATTTTGCATTTCCACCGACAGTGTGCAAGGGTTTCAATTTCTCTACGTACTTGACAACACTTGTTGCCTTTTGTTTTTTTTAATAATAGGTTATTAACTCCTTATCAGATACGTGGGTTGTAAGTATTTTCTTCCATTTTGTAGCTTTTCACTCTGTTGATTGTTTCCTTTCCTGTGAAGAAACTTTTTAGTTTGATGGGGTTTTTTGTTTATTTGTTTGTTCATTTTGTTTGTTTGTTTGGTTTTTCGCCTGTGGTCTTGGTGTTGTATACATGAAATCATTGCCAAGGCCAATGTCATGAAACTTTTCACCTATGTTTTCTTCTAGAAGTTATAGAGTTTTGGGGTCTTACATTTAAGCCTGTAATCTAGTTGAGTTGATTTTTGTGTATGGTGTAAGATAACGGTTTAATATCATTATTTTGCATGTGGATATCTCGCTTTCCCAGCTCCATTTGTTGAAGAAGCTATTTGTTCTTCATTGTGTATTCTTGGCTCTCTTGTCAAAGATGAGTTGACTGTATATGTGGGAATTTATTTCTGGGCTCCTTATTCTGTTCATTGGTTGATATGTCTGTCTTTATGCCAGTCTCATACATACTGTTTTGATTATTATAGCTTGGTAATATATTTTAAAATCAGGAAGCTTGATGCCTCCATCTTTGTTCATCCTTCTCAAGATTGATTTGACTATTTATGGTCTTTGTGGTTCCATACATGTTCTAGAAATGTTTTCCATTTCTGTAAAAAGCAATGCCATTAGAATTTTGATAGGGGTTGCATTAAATCTGTAGATTACTTTAAGTGATATGGAAATTTTAACAATATTAATTCTTTTATTCCATGATCATAGAATGTCATTTCATTTGTTTTTGTATTGTTTAATTGCTTTCATCAATGTTTTATAGTTTTTAGTATATAAGTGTTTGACCTCCTTAAAGTTTATTTCCACGTACTTTATGCTTTTTGGTGCTATCATAAATGGATCGTTTCCTAATTTCTTTTCCAGATAATTCATTGTTGGTGTGTAGAAATGCAACTGATCTTTGAATGTTGATTTTGTATCCTGAAACTTTACTAGAATTCATTTGCTAGATATAACAGTTTTTTTTTTAACAGAGTCTTTAGGGTTTTCTATATATAAGATCATGCCATCTGCCAACAGGGGCAATTTTGTTTCTTCCTTTCTGATTTGGATGCCTTTTATTTCCTTTTCTTGCCTAATTGCTCTGACTAGAAATTCCAGTACTTGTTGAATAGAAGTAGAGAGAATGTGCATCCCTGCTGTCCTCTAAATTTTTGACAGCTCTTTATATAGCAAGGAAATTAGCCCTTCACCCATGACAAAAGATGCAAATATTTTTTATTTCATTTTGTCATTTTCTTTACTTATGTTTTTTAAGAAAATTTTATTTTCATTTTTATGTAGTAGACTTTATCAATCTTTTCTTTTCATTGCTTCTTGATTTTAAGTCATATGTCAAAAAACTTTCTCCACTTCTGTATTATGAAGGAATTCACCCATACTTTATTTTAGCACTTAAATCATTCATGTGTTTTTGTTTAAAAAAATACATTTTCAATTTTATCTTCAAAATTTCTATCTAAATGAACATTCCTTTAATAGTTACCTGATTTCCTGTTTGAGTTCCCCAGAAGCAGACCCTAAGTTGAGGATTCATGTACATGTGATTTATGTAATAAGTGCTCCTGGAAGAAACTAGGAAGTAAGTGGGGGAAGCAGGACAGAGAAGGGGAAGAAGCCAAGGCAGAGTGCAATTTCAGGCCAGGTCCCAAGGACGGTAGGTCCAACCTGATCCCTCAAGAGAACTCTGCAGTAAGTTATGCCTCTAAGGTGTCCTCACTTGAGGCAAGGAAGTTGAGCTTTCTTACTGCCACATCCATCAGGCACTGGCTTAAAGCCAGCCCAGGCAAAGAGAGCAGTCATCAGAAGAGTCTCAGATGTAGCCTTTGGAAGCAAACACACACGAAACCAGGAGAGGGGTGTGTAGAAACAGTAAGAGAAATCTGAAGGGATCTGAGTGAGTACCAGCAATGCTTTCGCCACAGCTGGCAAAACCTAAAAAGCAGAAGGGGCCTGGCTGGTGGTGAGAGGGAAGGAGGGGAAAAAAACCCCCAAGGGAAGAATCACTTCTTGTTTCTGCAATTCTGTTATTGTCACATTTTCAGAGCCTTCTCCAAGAACCTGTCTCCATATTCCTCCACTCACTGACCATCTGGAAATCTAAGAGCAGACTGCTGACCCTGACTGGGGGCCCCTTCCAGCCACAGGATCCTATGAACACACATCTACATCTTCAGTTAGATGGACCCATGAAGTCTCCTATCCAATCATTGGAGGCCCTCCAAATGGGAGCTCCTCTAGCACCCTCTCCTCTTATATCTTGTCATTCCAATCCTTTTTAGTGGTTAAGAGACCAAGCTGGGAAGTCAAATCTTGGAAAGCCAACTCAGCCACTTATTAGATACATGACTTTAAACAAGTTTCTATGTACCCTCAATGCCAGTTTATTTATATGAAAAAGAGAGATAACACCTACATTGCAGAGTCAGTGTAATAGTTACATAAAATAAATATATAAAACCCTTGTTATGGTGTCTGACACACATTATTATTATCATTCATTATCCTCATTCCACCTGGATATTTCTCACACTGATGACTTCCTTCCAATCCTTTCTCAAAGACCCTCATTCTACTGTAAATAACCTCCCTTATATCCTCAACCACTTAACAGAGCACTATCTTCTGGATCTTTCCAGAGCACAACATCTCTCCTGAAACTCCCAAGCTTCTTCTATAGAAAAGGCTGATTCTTCTACACCCACTTATTGCATGCTGTCTACTTAATCATGTCTCCTAGCGTCCCAAAACAACTGGAAGATTATTACTCCTCCATCCTGGGGCAAGAAAGCCTCCTTCATTAAGATTTATGACAACTGTATATACTTCTTTATATCCCTCTCCTCTTTGTTTTATCTTTGAACCTCTCACTTGTTCCTCTGTATTCATTAAAAGCCTGTTTTCTTCTCCTCCCCATGTCCTATCTTCATGCTGAACAGTTTCTCTATCCATGAGAAGCCATCCAGCATCCTGGCCTTGTGGCTGTTTTGTTTTTTTTTTTTAAACATCTTCAACACCAACAGTCTTCACCTGTCACTACCCCAGTGATCCACTTTGATTGTCATACCCTAGACTTGATATCACTTGGGACAGCTCTGCCTCCAAACTCATATTCTACTGTACCATTATGGATCTTATCTTTTTATCCTTCCAGCCTTTTCTCTTCCTTCAGCTCTTTAACCTCACATGCAGAGACATCAAAGCCATTTTATTCCTAGTCCATCAGCCCTGTTTGGCTTTATCTTCTCATCTATCCAAACATGACCCCGCTGCACTCAACCACTGTATCCTTGGAGTCAAAACCAAGCCCATCATCTTTCCTATAGTCTTCAACTTTAGATCAACCTTGCCATCTTCCTTTGCTGCTCCCACATCTGGGCTGCTGAATGCTACTGTAGAAAAATCACATCCTTGGATGGATTAAGACCACCACAGAATTATGGTCTCTAGTCTTTCCTAAACCCTCAACACCCCTTATTAGTTTGTTACCTTATTTCTGACCAGTTTCTCCTATTTCTCTGACTGGTTGCTCCACTAACCTCAAGTAATCTATCATTTCAGTGCAGATGACCTTACCTCCAATTTCACCCATAATATCAAGGCCATCAGATATTGAACTTCTGTAATTTCCCCCCATACTTGTGAGTCATTTTTATCTGCACCTACTTTCAGGTTTGGTCATTAATGATAAAGAAGGTGAAAGTAGGTTGTGGAGGCTGTCCTTTATCCTGATAAAGGCAGTTCCCTCCATATCCCCCTCATCTCCAACAGATTCTTTTTTTTTCTTTTTTCTTTTATTATGTTCAGTTAGCCATCATATAGTACAACATTAGTTTTTGCTGTAGTGTTCAACGATTCATTAGTTGAGTATAACACCCAGTGCTCATCAAAACGTGTGCCCTCCTTAATACCCATCACCCGGTTACTCCAGCCCCCCCATCCCCCCTCCCCTCTGAAACCCTCAGTTTGTTTCCCGGAGTCCATAGTCTCTCATGGTTTGTCTCCCTCTCTGATTCCACCCCCTCTTCAGTTTTCCCTCCCTTCCCCTATGGTCCTCTGCACTATTCCTTATGTTCCACATATGAGTGAAACCATATGATAATTATCTTTTTCTGCTTGATTTATTTCACTTAGCATAATCCCCTCCAGTTCCATCCATGTTGATGCAAATTGCGGGTATTCATCCTTTCTGATGGCTGAGTAATATTCTATTGTATATATGGACCACATCTTCTTTATCCATTTATCTTTGAAGGGCATCTTGGCTCCTTCCACAGTTTGGCTATTGTGGACATCGCTGCTATGAACATTAGGGTGCATGTGCCCCTTCTTTTCACTACATCCAACAGATTCAAGGCATTATTCTGCTCATTACTTCCTCTTTCTTCTCTATTTTCAACTTATTTCCATTCTGAGGTACTTCTCTGTGGCTCCTAAATCTTCCAATATCACTATATCCTCCTCTTTCACTAACCTTATCTTTCCCCTTCTTTTCACGGCCAAGATGCTCCAAAATAATATTCTATACTTCTGCTGCCCCCTCTTTCTTGCTTTCTGTATATGCTCCAACCTGCCTTAGCCAGGTTTCAGCCTTCACATTTCATACAAACTGATCTTCCTAAGGTCACTAGTGGCCTTATGACTGCCAAATCCATTGACTGTTTTTCAAAATTATGTCATAAACTCTGCAACACAAAACACTACTTGTATTAAATCTCTCTCTTCCCTTGGCTTCTACTGTATTACTCTTCTCTTGTTCACTTAGTTTCCATTGTCCTTCTTTTATTAAATTATTTTCACAGGCTTTCCTTCCCTTACACTTTCTTAATATTGGTGAAGCCAAGGATTTTCGTCTCTTCTCTCTCTTCATGCTCTTCCCAAAAGATCTCATCACAGCTAGGGCTTCAGCTACTATCTTTTTTTTTTTTAAAGATTTTTTATTTATTTATTTGAGAGATAGAATGAGATAGAGAGAGCATGAGAGGGGGGAGGGTCAGAGGGAGAAGCAGGCTCCTCGCTGAGCAGGGAGCCCGATGTGGGACTCGATCCCGGGACTCCAGGACCATGACCTGAGCCGAAGGCAGTTGCTTAACCAACTGAGCCACCCAGGCGCCCTTCAGCTACTATCTTCATGTATACTCATATCCCAAATATGCATCTCCTTTGGGGCCTCTTTCCTAAGCTCTAGAACATATATCTAATTCCTTATAGATGATCACTCTAAACTCATCATGCTCAAAATAAAACTCATGCTTTATCTTTCAATCTGCTTTTCTACAGATTCAATGCAATCCCTAACAAAATTCCAGTGTCTTTTTTTTTTTGTAGAAATGGAAAAGTCAATATTCAAATATATATGATATTGCAAGGGGCCCCAAATAGCCAAAACAATCTAGAAAATGAACAAAGTTGGAAGACTCACATTTCCCAATTTCAAACATTACTACAAAGCTATATCAAAACAGTGTGATACATATAAACCAATGGAATAGAATTGAGAGTACAGAAATAAATCCGTACATTTATGGCCAATTGATTTTCAAAAAGGGTTCCAAGACCATTCAATGGTAGTTCTTTCAAATGTTAAACAGAGTTACCAAATGACTCAATGATTCTTCTCCTAGGTGTATGCCCAAAAGAATTGAAAACAGGTACGTGAAAATACATGTACACACATGTTTATAGTATCACTATTCACAATGGCCAAAAGATGGAAACAAAAATCCATTAAAGATTGAATGGATAACCAAATTGTGATATATACATGAAATGGAATATTAGCTATTAAAAGGAATGAAATACTGATACATGCTACAATGTGGATGAATCTCAACAATATTATGCTAAGTGAAAAAAAGCCAGACATAAAAGTTCACATACTGTATGATTCCATTTATATGAAATATCCCAAACAGGTAAATCCATACAGACAAAACACAGATTGGTGGTTTCAAGGGGCTGGGGAACAAGGGAATGGAGATAAACTGCTTAATGGGCATAGGTTTTCAGTTTGGAGTGATGGAAACGTTTTGGATTTAGATAGAGGTGGTGGTTGCACAGTGTTGTAAGTGTATTAAATGCTACCGAATTGTTCACTTTAAAATGGTTAACTTTGAAATACGTGCATTTCACCTCAGTAAATTTTTAAAAACCTGCCTTTCCGTCTATACTTCTCCCCCTAAGCTTAATTCACTCATTCATCCAAGTCAGAAATCTGGAAATAATTCTGAATATTTCATTTTCCTCATTGCAAACATCCTATTAATGGCGCAGTCCATTTGGCTCTATATTCATTGAATTTCTTGAAATTTTTTCCTATACTCCATCTACTAGCAGTACTTTAGTTTAGGCCATATACTAATGTAATAGTGCCCCAACTGGATTTGTTTCCTTCAAACGTCCACCCTTTAAACCCCACTCCCCACCATACAGCAGCAAGAATTATGTAGAAAATTTATTCTCAAATCTTTGAGTGCATCCTAATTATATAGAGTGTTTGTTAAAACATAGATTTCTGGACCCTATGCTCAGAGTTTCTGATTTGGTAGGTTTGATTCAGTGGAGCCCTAGAATGTGCATTTCTAATAAGTGCTTATGTGATGCTTATATTTCTGGCCCAAAGGACTACATTTTGAGAAGCACTAATATATGACTTTATTGATTGATTACTTTCCAGTTTAAAATCATCTTGTCCTTATCCTAAGACACCCCAGGGTCTGGCCCCTGTACATCTCTCCAATTTCAATTTTGTCTATGGCCCATCTGTACCATACCTATGTTAATAGACAACTTCAGCACCTTTTCTTCCATGAAGTTATATCATTTAGGGCTCCTTGTAAGCAACTGCAACTGACTTGGGTTTATTTAGGAAAAAAGGAAATTTATTAGAAGTGCATCACAGATATAATAGGAAGGTTGGAGTACCAGATTCAGAAATAGACAGACATCAGGACAGATCAGGAAGCTAGGGAGCAGGAATTAGAATATGGCCATCTGGCCCAGGAGGTAGTTTTGGAATAAGTGAACTATATCTGTTTTTCCATCCTTGAATTTCTCAAGATGCAAAATCCATGGAGAAAACCTGTGTTTCAGCTTGGGTTATATACAGGTCTCTTGGTCAAGGAAAGCAGTCACTTAGACTCATAGTCACACTGACGTAGTACACAGTGGAGAAAGGCAATTCTTCAGAAAGAAACCAGGCTGTTATCAAGATTAGGGTGAATGAAAACTCAGGAGACACAAAACCAAAAATATCCCCTACCATTTCCTTCTTTGTGCCCTATTGTACATTGTGTAAACTTCCATATTACTTAGGATTTCTAGTGTTTTGTGTGTGTGTGTCTTTCCACCCTACTAGACAATGAGTTCCTTGGCAACAGGGACCATGTTTCTTTTTTATTTCTAGAATGTAGCATAACATGTGGCATTAAGCAGGTGCCCAACAAATGTTTGTTGAAGGCATAAAGAAATGAGAAAAGAAATGAAATCGAATGGATCCAAGACGCAGCTGAATTACAGATGAGAGAGGAAACCAAGCACCAAAATGAGAGGAAGAGAGAGGAATACAGTGGCTTGGGTGGTTCATCAGAAGCTGGAAATACACAGACAAAGTAGAAAAGTCACCTTAAGCAAGAGGAAATTTGCTGTTTCGTCCCAGGACCAGAGATGTTCAGTAAGAAAAAGAATAGAATTTTTTTAACAGCTTAATTGAGTCATAACTGACTTACAATGAACTTCACATATTTAAAGTGTACAATCAATTTCATGTTTTGACACATATATAAGCCTGTGAAATAATCACCACAATGAAGATAATTATCATGTCCATCACCCTGAAAGGTTTCCTCATGCTCCTTTATAATCCTTCCCTCAAATCCCTCCCAGTACATCCCATTCAGGGTATTTTCTGTCACTATTGATTACTTTACATTTTCTAGTAGTTTATATAAAAGTAGTCATAGAGTATGTGTTCTTTTTTGTCTCACTTGTTTTATTCAGTGTAATTATTTTGAGATTCATTCATGCTGTTGTCTGTATTAATAGTCCAGTCTATTTTATTGCTGGGTAGTATTCCAATGTACTGATATATTACAATTCATATATCTATTCAGTTGTTGAATGTTTGAGTTATTTCCATTTGGGGGTTATTACAAATAAAGTTGTTGGGAACATTCATGTACAAGTCTTTGTATAGACATATGCATTCTTTTCTCTTAGATAAATAACCAAGCATGGAATGGCCAGATCATAACATGGGTATATATTTACTTAAAAAACACCTCAAGAATTTCATTTCTGCCATGACAACATCAGGGGCTTTATTAATATGCTTCCTAGTTAAGCTGGTAAAAGTTATTTTGAAAACAATTATTTAAAGTCTGAAAATTGTTCTCAGGACATACAACAAATGAAGAAATATTATTCAAGAAAATCTACAAAAACTCAGTAAGAACTGCAAGACTCTGTGGTATTTGAACCAAAACCTATGCCCTTCTTCCCTCCCTCCCAGCTCAGTGAGGTGGAAACTATGTTCCAGACTTGCACAGATATGGATCTCTCTCTCTCTCTAACTCTTAGTTGGAGGGCTATCTTCCCAAGAGGTACAGGATGCCAACATTTCTCATCCTGCCTCAAGCTACATTGTTGCCAAGGTAAAGGATGGAAAAATATATCATGCAAACAACATCCACAAGAAAGTGAAGTGGCAATACTAATATTAATTGCCACTAATAGTGGCAATACTAATAAAATAGACTTTAAAATAACAACAAAAATTCTACAGGTAAAAAAGGACATTTTATAATGATGAAAGGATCAATTTAGCTGGAAGATATAACAATTATAAATACATGTACACTTAAAAACAGAACCCCAAAATACCTAAAGCAAAAATTGGCAGAATTAAATGGAGACTTTAATAAACTACCTTCAACAATGGATGGAACAACTAGGCAGAAAATAAACAGGGAAATAGATGATTTGAGCAACACTATAATTACTACAGTTTGTAATATAACTTGAAGTCTGGAATTTTGATATCTCCAGCTTTGCTTTTCCTTTTCAAAATTGCTTTGGCAATTCAGGGTCTTTTGTGGTACCATACAAATTTTAGGATTTTTTGTTCTAGTTCTGTGAAAAACTGATCTGTTGGTATTTTGATAGGGATTGCATTAAATCTGTAGATCGCTTTGGGTCGTATAGACATTTTAACAAAATTGGCATATATACACACAATGGAATATTATTCAGCCACAAAAAAGAATGTAATCTTGCCATTTGCATTGACATGGATGGAGCTAGAGAGTATAATGCTAAGAGAAATAAGTTAGTCAAAGAAAGACAAATACCATATGATTTCACTCATATGTGGAATTTAAGAAACAAAACAAATGAGCAAAGGAAAAAAGAGGGAAGCAAACCAAGACACAGATTCTTAACTATAGAGAACAAACTGATGGTTACCAGAGGGGAGGGGGGTGGGGGGGTGGTTGAAATAGGTGATGAGGATTAAAGAGGGCACTTGTTGTGATGAGCACTGGGAGTTGTATGGAATTGTTGAATCACTGTATTTTATACCTGAAACTAATATAACACTGTATATTAACTACACTGGAATTTAAATTTTTTTTAAAAAACACTATAAACCAACTATACCTAACATACATTTGTAGAAAACTCCATCTCAAAACAGCAGAATATTCATTCTTCTCATGTGCATATGGAATATTTTCCAGGATAGACTGAAAAACAAAAAAAAAAACCTAATTCCATTTAAAAGGATAGAAGCAATACAAAGTATGTCCTCAAACCACAATGGAATAAAATTAAAAAACCAATAAGAGAAGGGGAAACTTGCAAAAATGTGGAAATTAAACAACACACACATAAATAACCAATAGGTCATGGAAGAAATCACAAAGAAAGAAAATAATTTAACATGAGTGAAAATTAATAACCTTCCACCTTAAGACACTGGAAAAAAAGAACAAACTAACTCTAAAGTGAGCAGAAAGAAGGAAATAATTATTAGAGTAGAAATTAGTGAAATAGACTCATATCTAGAATTTTAGAAACAATACGATGAACATATGGGAGGGGGAAAAGATAAAGGAGAGAGAGAAAGGGAAACAAATCATAAGAGACTCTTAAAGATAGAGAACAAAATGAGGGTTTATGGAGGTGAGCAGGGAATGGGCTAGATGGGTGATGTGTATTAAAAAGGGCACTTGTTATGATGAGCACTGTGTGTTGTATGTAAGTGATGAATCACTGAATTCTACTCCTGAAACCAATATTGCACTATATGTTAAATAATTAGAATTTAAATAAAAATTTGAAGGAAAAAAGAAATTAATGAAATATAAAATATAAAGAAAATCAATGAAACCAAAGTCTGGTTGTTTGGGAAGAATGAGCTTTAATAAAGTTAATAAAATTAACAGATTTTAGAAGATTGACCACAAAAAAAGAAGACTCAAGTTACTAGAATCTGAAATGAAAAAAGGAACATTACTACTGATTTATAAGCATAAAAAGGGTTATAAATACAAAGAACAATTGTATGAAAATAGACAACACAACTTAAATGAAATGGATAAATTCCCCCCAAATCATAAACTACCAAATGTGACTAAAGAAAAAACAGACAATCTGAGTAGAGTTGTAACAAGTAAAAGATCGAATTAGTCATCAAAAAACTACCTACAAAGAAAAGGCCAAGCCCAGACGGCTTCACTGGTGAATTCTATGAAACAGTTAAAGCAAATTAATAACAATTCTTTACAAGTCTTCCAAAAAATAAAAAGAAGAAGAGGGAGAAGAAAAGAAGAAGGAGAAGGAGGAGGAGGAGGAAGGGGGAGGAGGAGGAGGAAGAACACTTCCTTTTTTTTTTTAAGATTTTATTTATTTATTTCACAGAGAGAGACACAGCGAGAGAGGGAACACAAGCAGGAGGAGTGGGGGAGGGAGAAGCAGGCTTCCCGCTGAGCAGGGATCCCGATGTGGGGCTCCATCCCAGAACCTTGGGATCATGACCTGAACCGAAGGCAGACACTTTAACGACTGAGCCACCCAGGTGCCCCTGGGCAGAACACTTCCCAGCTCATTCTATGAGGCCAGTGTTACCTTGGTACCAAAACCAGAATATATCACAAGAAAGCTGCAGACCAATATATCTTATGAACCACACAACAAAATAGCAGCAAACCAAACTCAGCTACATATAAGAAGGATTATGCAACATAACCAAATGGGATACCAAAGTGCAGAGTTGATTTGAAATCCAAAAAATCAATTAATATCATATGTCATATCAATAGAAAAACAAAGAACAAATGATCATCTCAATAGAAGCAGAAAAAGCATTTGATAAAATTTAACACCCATTAGAAATAGAAGGGAACTTACTCTGACAAAGGGCATCTATGAAAAAAAAAAAACAACCAATGAAATACCACTTCACATCTACTGGAATGGCTATTATCAAAAAAGTCAAAAAATAGCCGGTGTTGACGAGAAAGTGGATCAATTGGGCCCTTCATACACTAATGGTTCAGAATGTAAAATGATGCAGCAACTCTGAAAAACAGTCCAGCAGTTCCTCAGTTAAATATGCATTTACCATACCTAGAAATTCCACTCCTAAGTACATACCCAAGAGAAGTAAAAACATACATCCACATGAAAACTTGTACACGAGCATTATTTATAATGTCCACTAGGACGAAACCATGTAAAAGTCCATCCACATAAATGGACCAACACAACATGGTATAATATATTATGGTGATACTGTGAAATATTATTTGGTTATAAAAAGGAATAAAGTACTGATACATGATACACAAGATGGATAAACCTTGGAAACTCTATGCTAAGTGAAAGAAGGCAGTCCCAAAAGACAACATACATGTGTCTATTTAAATGAAATATCTAGAAAGGCAAATCTATAAATATAGAAGGTAGATTAGTAGTTGCTTAAGGTTGGGGGAGGTGGTGGGGGGAGAGGGTAATAGCTAAAGGGTATAGAGTTTCTTTTTGAGGTGAGAAAAATGTTCTAAAATTGTGGTGAAGTTTGCACATATCTGTGCATGTACTAAAAACCAATGAATTGTAACTTTATTTTTTTTAATTTGAAAAAATATTTTATTTATTTATTTGAGAGAGTGAGAGAGAGAGCACATGAGCGGAGGGAGAAGCAGGCTCCCTGGTGAGCAGGGAGCCCGATGCAAGACTCGATCCCAGGACCCTGAGACCTGACCCAAGCCGAAGGCAGATGCTTAGCCAACCAGGCGCCCAAATTATAACTTTAAATGGGTGAATTGTATGGTGCAGGAATTATATTTCAATAAAGCTCTTATTAATAGGTACATCAAAAACAGCTGCTCTTTCAAAAAACAATGGGAAAAGAAACTGCCAACAGTTTTTTTTTTTTTTGAAAATGGATGTACCATTTTATACTCCTACCAACACTGTATGAGAGTCCTAGTTACTTGACAAACTTGACAACGCTTGGTATGGTCAGTTTTTTTGGTAACCATTAATTTTAGTGGTATCTCATTGGGTTTAAAATTTCATTTTCCTAATGACTAAAGATATTTGAGAGTTCTTCTTTATATATTCTGTATACAAGTACTTTTTCAGATTTGTAATATTTCCTCCCAGTCGTTGATTTGTCTTTTCATTTTCTTAGTGTTGTCTTTAGAAGTGTAGCAGAAGTTTTGCAGCGCCTGGGTGGCTCAGTCAGTTAAACATCTGCCTTTGGCTCAGGTCCTGGTCCCGGAGTCCCAGGATCCAGCGAGCCCCACGAGCCTCACATCGGGTTCCCTGCTCAGCGGGGAGTCTGCTTCTCCCTCTCACTCTGCCCCTCCCTCTGCTCCTTCTCTCTCTCACTCACTCACTCTCTCTCAAATAAATAAATAAAATCTTAACAAAAAGAAGTGTAGCAGAAGTTTTTACTTTGATGAAGTCCAGATTTATCAAAAAATTTTTAATGAATAGTGCTTTGGTGTTGTATCTAAGACATCTTTGTCTAACTCAAGGTCATGAAGATCTCATTTTTAAGGGTTCTATAGTTTTAGGATTTATGTTTAGGTCTATGATCTACTTTGAAGCAATTTTTGTATATACTGCAAGCTATGGATAAAAGTTCCCTTTTCAAAATAAGAATGTGCACTACTTGTTGAGAAAGCTATCCTTTGTCCATTGTGTGGCCTTTACATCTTTGTAAAAGTCAGTTGTCCATATATGTGTGGGCCTCTTTCTAGACTGGGTATTTTGTTCTTTTGATCTAATTGTATATTTTTTATACCAATACCACACTGTATTGGTTACTGTAGTTTTATAATACATTTTAAATTAAAGTAGTGTATATTTTTTAACTTTGGTTTTCTTTCTCTTTTTTTTTTTAAAGATTTTATTTATTTATTTGTCAGAGAGAGAGCGAGAGAGCACAAGCAGGGGGAGTGGCAGGCAGAGGGAGAAGCAGGATCCCCACGGAGCAGGGAGCCCGATGCGGGACTCGATCCCAGGAACCTGGGATCATGACCCAAGCCAAAGGCAGACGCTTAACTGACTGAGCCACCCAGGCGTCCCTGGTTTTCTTTTTCAAAATTGTTTCAGCTATTCTAGGTCCTTTATATAGCCATATAAATTTTATCTTTTTTTAAGTTTTTATTTAAATTCCAGTTAGTTAACATACAGAATTATATTAGTTTCTGGTGTACAATAGAGTGATTCAATACTTTCATACATCACCCAGTGCTCATCACGACAAGTGTCCTCCTTAATCCCCATCCCCTATTTCACCCATCCCCCCACCCACCTCCCCTCTGGTAAACATCAGTTTTGTTCTCTATAGTTAAGAGTGTTTCTTGGTTTGCCTCTCTCTTTTTTTTTTTTTCCATTTGCTCATTTGTTTCATTTCTTAAATTCCACATATGAGTGAAAGCATGTGGTATATGTCTTTCTCTGACTGACTTATTTCACTTAGTATAGTACTCTCTAGTTTCATCCATGATGTTGCAAATGGCAAGATGTCATTCTCTTTTATGGCTGAATGATATTCCATTGTGTATATACATATACCACTCTTCTTTACCCATTCATGGATACTTGGGCTGTTTCCATAATTTGGCTATTGTAGATAATGCTGCTATAAACATCGGGGTGCATGTATACCTTCAAATCAGTATTTTTGTATCCTTTGGGTAAATACCTAGTAGTGCAATTGCTGGATCATAGGGGTAATTCTATATCTAACTTTCTGAGGAATATCCAGACTGTTTTTCAGAGTGGATGCACCAGTTTGCATTCCCACCAACAGTGCAAGAGGATTCCCCTTTCTCTGCATCCTTACCAACATCCGTTTTTTCTTGTGTTGTTGATTTTACCCATTCTGACAGGTGTAAGGTGATATCTCATTGTAGTTTTGATTTCTATTTCCCTGATGATCAGTAGTCTTTTTATGTGTCTGTTGGGCATCTGGATGTCTTCTTTGGAAAAATGTCTATTCCTGGGGCACCTGGGTGGCTCAGTCATTAAGCGTCTGCCTTTGGCTCAGGTCATGATCCCAGTGTCCTGGGATCGAGCCCCGCATCGGGCTCCCTCCTCAGCGGGAAGCCTGCTTCTCCCTCTCCCACTCCCCCTGCTTATGTTCCTGCTCTCGCTATCTCTCTCTCTGTCAAATAAATAAATAAAATCTTTAAAAAAATGTCTATTCCTGTCTTCTGCCCATTTTTTAATTGGATTATTCATTTTTGACTGTCAAGTTTTATAAGCCCTTTATATATTTTGGATACTAACCCTTTATAAGCTATGCCATTTGCAAATATCTTCTCCCATTCTGTAGGTTGCCTTTTAGTTTTGCTGATTGCTTCCTTTGCTGTGCAGAAGTTTTTATTTTGATGAAGTTCCAGTAGTTTACTTTTGCTTTTGTTTCCCTTGCCTCAGAAGACATATCTAGAAAAAAGTTGCTATGGCCAATGTCAAAGAGGTTACTGCCTGTGTTTTCCTCTAGGATTTTTATGGTTTCAGGTTTCACATGTAGGTCTTTCATCTATTTTGAATTTGTTTTTGTGTATGGTGTAAGAAAGTGGTCCAACTTCATTCTTTTGCATTTTGCTGTCCAGTTTTCCCAACACCATTTGTTGAAAAGACTGTCTTATTCCCATTGGATATTCTTTCCTGCTTTCTTGAAGATTAATTGACCATATAGTTGTGGGTTCATTTCTGGGCTTTCTATTCTGTTCTATTGATCTATGTGTCTATTTTTGTGCCAGTACCATAATGTTTTGATTACCTACAGCTTTGTAATATAATCTGAAGTCTGGAATTGTCATGCCTCCAGCTTTGTTTTTCTTTTTCAAGGTTGTTTTGGTTATTCAGGGTCTTTTGTGATTCCATAGAAATTTTAGGATTGTTTGTTCTAGCTCTGTGAAAAATGCTGTTGGTAGTTTGATAGGGATCACATTCAATGTGTAGATTCTTTGGTTAGTATAGACATTCTAACAATATTTGTTCTTCTAATCCATGAGCATGGGACGTCTTTCCATTTCTTTGTGTCATCTTCAATTTTTCATCAGTGTGTTAATATTTTCAGAGTATAGGTCTTTCACCTCTCTGTTTAGATTTATTCCTAGGTATCTTATTATTTTTGGTGTTATTATAAATGGGATTGATTCCTTCATTTCTCTTTCTGCTGCTTCATTATTGGTGTATACAAATAAAATAGATTTCTGTATGTTGATTTTGTATCCTGCAACTTTACTGAATTCATGTATCAGTTCTTACATGTTTTCTTTTTTTTAATTAACATATAATGTATTATTTGTTTCAGGGGTACAGGTCTGTGATTCATCAGTCTTACACAATTCACAGCACTCACCATAGCACATACCCTCCCCAATGTCCATCAACCAGCCACCCCATCCCTCCCACCCCCCTCCACTTCAGCAATCCTCAGTTTGTTTTCTATATATAGTATCATGTCATCTGCAAATCATGAAAGTTTTACTTCTTCCTTGTTGATTTGGAAGCCTTTTATTTCTTCTTGTTGTCTGATTGCTGTGGCTAGGACTTACAATACTATGATAAATAACAGTGGTGTGGTAAAAGTGGACATCCCTGTCTTGTTCTTGACCATAGAGGAAAAGC
The DNA here is from genome assembly GCF_054177405.1 of Leptonychotes weddellii. NCBI lineage: Eukaryota > Metazoa > Chordata > Mammalia > Carnivora > Phocidae > Leptonychotes > Leptonychotes weddellii. The sequence goes on from NC_138385.1 coordinate 71,715,246, forward strand.
TCTTGGTTTCACCACTAAGTATGATGCTAGCTGTGAGTTTTACATGACCTTTATTATGTTGAAGTATGTTCCCTCTAAACCTACTTTGTTGAAGGTTTTTTTTTTTTTTTTTATCATGAATGATGTCTTTTGTCAAATGCTTTTTCGGCATCTACTGAAATGATCATATGGTTCTTACCCTTTCTTTTGTTAATGTGGTGTATCACATAGATTGATTTGCTAATATTGAACCACACTCGCAACCCAGAAATACATCTCTGATCATGGTTTATGATTTTTTAAATGTATTGTTGGATTTGGGTTTATGGTATTTTATTGAGATTTTTTGCATCCATGTTCATCAGGGATATTGGCCTGTAGTTCTCCTGTTTATCTGGTTTTGGTATCAGGGTAATGCTGGCCTCATAGAATGAATTTGGAATTTTCCTTCCTCTTATTTTTTTAGAATAATTTGAGAAGTATAGGTATTAACTCTTCTTTAAATATTTGGTAGAATTTGCCTAGGAAAGCACTGGGTCCTGGACTTTTGTTTGTTGGAGTTTTTTTTATTACTATTTCATTTTTTTTTGCTAGTCATCAGTCTGTTAAAGTTTTCTATTTCTTCCTGTTTCAGTTTTGGTATTTTATATGTTTCTAGGAATTTATCCATTTTTTTCTAGGTTGTCTTATTTGTTGGTATATGGTTTTTCATAATTTTTTTTAAAGATTTTATTTCTTTGAGAGAGAGCATGAGTCGGGGGTGTAGGTGGGGCAGAGGGAGAGGGAGAAGCAGACTTCCTGCTGAGCAGGGAGCCTGACTCGGAGCTCCAACCCAGGTCCCTGGGTTCATGACCTTAGCTGAAGGCAGTCACTTAATAGACTGAGCTACCCATGTACCCCTATAATATTCTCTTATACTTGTTTGTATTTCTGTCGTGTTGGTTGTGATTTTTCCTTTCCTCTCTCATTTGTAATTTTATTTATCTGGGTAATTTCTCTTTTCTTTTTGATAAATCTAGCTAGAGGTTTGTCAATTTTATTAAGTTTTTCAAAGAACCAGCTCCTGGTTTCAATGATCTGTTCTATTTTTATTTTTATTTTTTTTAGTTTCTATATCTTTTATTTCTGCTCTAATCTTTATTATTTCCTTCCTTCAGCTGGCTTTAAGCTTCGTTTATTGTTCTTTTTCTGGCTCCCTTAGGTGTAAAGTTAGGTTGTTTATTTGAGATATTTCTTGCTTCTTGAGGCAGGTCTGTATTACTATACACATCCATCTTAGGACCACTTTTGCTGCATTCCAAAGGTTTTGGACCATTATATTTTCATTTTCATTTGTTTCCATGTATTTTTTTTAAATTTCTTCTTTGATTTCTGGTTGACCCATTCACTGTTTAGTAGCATGTTGTTTAACCTCCATGTGTTTGTGGCCTTGCCAGATTTTTTCTTGTGGTTGATTTCTAAAGTTTTGTGGTCAGAAAAGGTGTATGGTATGACTTTAATCTTTTTGTGTTTGTTGAGGCCTGTTTTATGACCTAATATGTGATCTATTGTGGAGAATGTCCATGTGCACTTGAGAAAAATGTGTATTCTACTATTTTCAGATGGAATGTTCTGAATATATCTGTTAAGTCCATCTGGTCCAGTGTGTCATTCAAAGCCATTGTTTCCTTGTTGATTTTCTGTTTAGATGATCTGTCCATTGCTGTAAGTGGGGTGTTAAAGTTCCCTACTATTATTTTATTATTAACAATTAGTTCCTTTATGTTTGTTATTAGTTTTATATATTAGAGTGCTCCCATGTTGGGTGCATAAATATTTACAATTGCTAGATATTGTTGGATTGTCCCCTTTATGATGATATAGTACCCTTTTTTGTCTCTTGTTGCAGTTTTAGTTTTTTGTTTGTTTGTTTTTCTCTTTTTTTAGTTTTATTTATTTTT
>NC_138385.1:71717664-71734884 GCF_054177405.1 Leptonychotes weddellii
GGATCATGACCTGAGCCGAAGGCAGACGCTTAACGACTGAGCCACCCAGGCGCCCCTCCTTTGTTGAATTCTTGACTATAATGTTTTGTTTTGTTATTTTAGTGGCTGCTGTAGGCTTTATAATGTACATCCTTATGTTATACCAGTCTATCTCCAAATGATATTATACTACTTCACATGTAGTATAACAACCTTTCTGTTACACCTGTTACATGTTTCTTTATCCCTTCCAGTCTTCGGCGCTTTTTTGGGCATCTATTTTATTTTTACATATGTTATAAACCCTACAATATATTTTCATTATTTTTGCTTTAAACCAAGTTTGAGTAAACTACAGCCCATGAGTCAAGTCCAGACCACCATCTGTTTTTGTAAATAAAGTTTTATTGGAAAATAGTTACATTTACTCATTTGCATATTGTTTATGGCTGCTTTCATACACCAACAGCAAAATTGAGTAGTTGTGACAGAAACCATATAACCTATGAAGTGTAAAATACCTTGAACCTGGCTCTTTACAGAAAAAGTTTTCCAATTCCTACTTTAAATAATCAATAATGTCTTAAAGGGATTTAAGTAATGAGAACTTATTTTTAATATTCATCTAATAATAGTAATAACTAATTTTAATATTATATAATATATTATATAAAATGTATTATATAATATGTAAAACTATATATAAATATAAATATAAATTAATATAAATTATATATTATATATAAATATATTGTAAATATATTATATGTTATTAAAATATTATTATTAATATTATAATAATAAATAAATTTTTATCAGTTGTTTTAAGCAATTTAATTATGATGTGTCTTGATGTAGTTTTCTCCTTATTATTTGTGCTAGGAATTTGTTGAACTTTTAAAATATGCTCATTTACAGTTTGCATCAAAAAGTTTTTGCTATGATTTCTTCAGGTACTTTTTTCTTCTCCTTTCCCTCAATTCCTCTCCTTTGAGAACTCCAATTTCACATACATTAGGCTTCTAGAAATTGTTGCACAACTCATTAATGCTTTAGTATTTTTTCCCCATCTTCTTGGATGGTTTTTATTGCTATGTGCTCAAGTTCAAAAATATTTTCTTCTGCAATGTCTAATCTGTCATTCATTCTATACAGTGAATATCTTCCCTCAGAAATTACAGTATTTTTATCTCTAGAAGTTCAATTTATTTCTTTGTTTTATCTTCCATTTCGACATGTTCAATCTGCCATCTAGCTGCCTGAACATATGTTAACAAGTTCAATGTCTTTGTCTACTAATCTGTATTTCTGGACTTCTCTTGATTGATTTTTATTCTCACTGTGAGTGGTATTTTCCTGTTTCTTTGAATACCTGATAATATTTGTTTGGACTAAGGATTCTGGAAGGTGCCCACACCCATGATGACTGGAAAGAGGGTAGTGTATCTATTAGCTATGCCACAATAATGTGTAACAAACACCCCATACTTAGTGCTTAAAATAGCCAGCCTTTATTCTCATGGATCTCTGGATTAGTTAAGTTGACTTTGCTGTTGAAGGCTGGGCTCCATTTGGTTGTTCTTCTTCATATTCTCATGGCTAGGGCAGCTCTACTTCTAACTGCAGATCTGTACGTCAACTGGGGTGGCTCTTCTCCATGCGTGTTCATTCTGGGGCCTAGGCTAAAGGGGCAGCAGCTACTAGGGGAAGCTTTTCTAATGGTAATGACAGTGGTCCATGATGGCAAGTGGAAACAGAGAAGTCAGGCTCTTGGTCAAAAATCTACATGTCTGGTCATTCTGGCAATTACAAAGGCTCTACCTAGCAGGTTCCACTGGGGAAAGCTGCCATCTCCACACCAGACTTGGTGCACACATAATGAATTGTAGTCCCTAAAGGGACTTGCAGTCAAGAACTCAGGCCTCCCAACCATCCATGTTCTTATGCATATCTGCATTCCTAGCCAAGGCACCTCCATTCAGAAGCCTCTTTATCAGGGATCTTTGGCCAATGTATATCTGTCACCTTTACTGAAAATATTTTATCAGGGATTCTTAAAAACATTTTATCCACTCTAACTCAATATTCAGTACTTTCCACTCTTAACCTTTCCTTCTTTTTCTTCCTTCTACCTCCAGGTCCATAAATAGAAGGGGCTTTTTTTGGGGGGGGCTCCCTCAACAGTGAGACAATTCCTCCCATCCAGTGATATATCTGACCTTCACCTGGTGCTCTTTCACAGTTGAAAATGAAACACTGGGGAAGCTAACACTTTCTCCTGTTTGGTCTCTTGCTTATAATATCACAGTCAGTGATTAAATGCTTGACCATTATTTCATTTAGGCTTATTATCTTAACGGACTACCTGGAAGCTCAGATCTTTCTAGCTCAGCTCAGCCCTTGACAAAAACATGCAAAACCTCTTAAGACCTGGGCTCAGAATTGACCCAGCATCACTTCTGCCTACATTGGCCAAAGCAAGACATGACTGAGTCTAGAATTAAAGGCCATGGAAAGGGTGAGGATAGGAAGGGTGAAGAATTGATGTCAATGATTCAGTCTACCATAGGTAGAATAGGGGCAAATTTCCTGCCCACAAGTGGTTAGACAACCTCTTGGCTCAGCCTAACATCCTCAATTCAGGTGGCTATTGATGCTTCTGGGCCATATGTACAGATGAGTTGTTGTCCTGGAGAGCTGCCCATGAGTGACAGAACCCTGACCACCAAGCTTATATTAGGTCACTTACTTAAACATTCAACAAGTATTTTTTGAGCACCTACTTTGTGCCAGAAACTGTCACTGGGAATGACACAAAAACCATGAGAAACATAGTTGCCACCCTGATGGAACTTAAACAAAATTTAAATGTAAAAAACCAAAATACAATAATTTCAAGTGCTATAAAGGTAACAATGTGCTGAATCAAAAACTAAATGAAAAGCTTCATTAGATTAGGTGGTTGAGAACAGCACAATCTAGATGAGTTGTTTTAAGCATAGCCAGAACTCCTCCAGAGAGGCCAATGAGGGGACAAACTGCATGCACATGGTTGGTATTTGCAAATTCTAAGTTTGTCCAATACATTTATATATAGTCATAATAAAAAATTTGAGGTAAAAAAAAATTCTAAGATGGATGTCAAGAACAGATTCTCCATCATGGGAAGAAGCAGACCTTTGAACAGGATGCAGGGCTTCACTTTGTTTTAAGGGAAAATTTCACCTTTTCTTATTTTTAGTAGCTGCATTAGAACTTCTTATCCTGGGGTGCCTAGGTGGCTCAGTCGATTAAGCATCTGCCCTCCGCTCAGGTCATGATCTTAGGGTCCTGGGATCGAGCCTTGCATTGGGCTCCCTATTCAGTGGGGAGTGTGCTTCTCCCTCTCTCTCTCCCTCTGCCCCCCACCCCGTTCATGTTTCTCTCTCTCAGATGAAGAAATAAAATCTTTTTAAAAAAGAACTGCTTATCCTAATATATGTAGGAGACCTCTCTTCTCTAGGAGAAAAGTCTCTAGGGGGAACCAAACAATGAATTATGTTTCTGGAGAAGAATGCCCCTTGTCTTTGAGTAAGGGGGATCCAAATTTTTTTAATTTTTTAAAAATTTTTTATTTACTTGAGAGACAGAGAGAGACAGAGCTAGAGAGAGAGAGAGAGCATGAGCGGGTAGGAGAGAAAGAAGCAGGCTTCCTGCTGAGCAGGGAGCCCAATGCGGGGCTTGATCCCAGGACCCTGGGATCATGACCTGAGCTGAAGGCAGAGGCTTAACCAACTGAGCCACCAAGGTGCCTCCTTTAAAAAAATTATTTATTTATTTATCTGAGAGAGAGAGACAGAGATAGTGACAGAGATAGCGAAAGAGAGCATGAGCAGGGAGGAGAGGGACACCAACTTTTTTAAAATGAACATTTGGGCTTCACATTTACTGGGCAATCAAAGCACATTTCAATGGCTGTCAAGGGCAACCATAATGAGAAGAAGAGAGTAGGGGATATGGGGAGAGATAAAGGATGTGTGGGTGGGACGTAAAAAATTCTGGGAAGAGGCTAAGAAGAAGATCCTGAGCAGGGAGAGTAGTTAAAGTGTGGGGGCCTTGCCTGGGAGATGCAGAGAGAAAGCTGGCTGAAAGGATGACATCCCAGGACCCATTTTGGATCTGAGACTTTGCTATCTAACTGCCTAGGTTTTGAGAAGGAAAATATGTGCAGAGAACTCTTGGACTTTCCACATTTGTAGCTGAAACAATGGTGCCATGTAAATATCACACCTGGCTCAGATCAGGTGAAGAAATCACAAATTCAGAGTCATTTACTAGTCTGTAAATATCCTTTGAGAATCTAGATCAATGGCTTCAATCCTGTTAAAAATTTTTTGATTCACTTTCTGCTATATGTCAAGCAGCAGAGCCCATTCTGTAGAAATCATGTGGAGATTTGGTCGTCTACCTCACAAAGCTCTAAGATTTTTTAAAAAATCACTTATTTTGCAAAACTTCACTGGGCCTTCATTTCCTCGTTTGTAAAATGAATGGGGCAGGGCAGGTGTATGTGGAGGGTTGTATTACCTGTGCTTTGAGGGGGATGGACAGAATGACCATCAAACCCAATGTTCTTATACTGTAGCAAGTTTGCTGCCGATCAGATGGAAGCAAGTTGTGTAGCTTCCATTTCCATCATGATTAGTTTGAATAAAACTAGACATTTTTATGAATGATATTATTGTGCTTTCTTCCCCTTTAAGGACAAGGTATAATTTTTAAAACCCGAGTCAGTGGTGAAGTGTTCCCTGTTCTCTTTCTATCTATGCCCAGCTCCATTAGTCCAGGCTGCCCCAGTCTCTCAGCTCAGCTGAATGGTTACCTCTTATTTTCTGTTCTCCTTCCCCTTTGTCTGCGATCAAATCAGGGATCCTTCCGTTCTACAGCCTGATCCTTGCTGCTGTTTTTCATATTACATGCTCATTATTTCAGCTGTATTTTCAATGCTCTCTCATTACCCTTCTTATGTGTCCACCCACATCTCCACCTACAGTGTCTATAATGTGCTTTCTATCTACTGTAGCTTAATAAAAGGGAAATTATGCTAATTTTATTCAAACTTTAGAAAAGTAAAACCTGTACCATTATTATTCTGCCCCTCTTTCCCTTTTATTTATTCATTTCAAACGAAAAAGTGTCTAATCATCTGAGAAAATTGTACTTGCACAATGTTAACCACTTTCCTATTTAATTAAGTCGATTTTTCCAATTGAGTTTGGATGAATTAAGAAAGCCAGTCTTCTGAGTAGCCAGGTTCTGATGCAATTAGGGGCTCGGTCCAACTTCAGTGTCAGCTAATAATTTTGGTGCCTGGGAGGTAGCCTGGAAGGTCTGCTGCATTTGTTGTATTGGGGGTGGGGGCACAATTTCTGGAGACAAAAGTCCAAGTCTTTATACATAATCAAGATCTTAGAGTCAAGCAGGCTGCTTCCACATTAAATACATCCTTCAATAGGCAAGGGATCTTTGCTTGCAAATGCCTACAGGTATAAAGTTTATCTTAATGTCTAGAAGAAGAATTTCTTTGTAAGCCTAGACCAGCTTTGTTGAAAAGATCCTTGGATAAGGATACAGAGAGGGAGGATTGAGTTTCCAAGGCCCAGAGTCTTCTGAGGAGGAGAAGCTAAGCACTGTTTGGGCAAAGTTTGGGGAAGGAGAGAAATAGCCAGTGGCTGAAATCTCAAAAAAGAGGCTTAGAGCAGAGGAAGTCTGTTTGGGAGTATTCACATGAAATACTGTATGTTGTCCAACCTAATTCTTCCCTGTGGCCCCACAAAATCTCCCATAAAACCTAGAATATATTTGGTATGATTGGCTTTCTTGTGGAGATTGGTTAAGGAGCCAAGACTGCATCAAGTCAGCTCAGAGAAAAATCATACTCAAGACTCCTGGATGAAAGCTGCATCTGGCATCTGGATTTTACAAAGATTTATTTTTCCTTCCCAGGAAATGTGTTTTATCATTGTCAAGGAACTTTAAGAGTCTTGATGTGTGGATAATGTTATGTTGGGAGCTGCATAATTGAGTCAGATTAACATAGACTGTGTCTACATGTTGCCAGAACAAACAAGTGATTGTGTTCCACTCTGAGAAAAAGTTAATCACATCAACTACATACATTATCACATAATTGAAAATACACACATATTTGACTGAAATTTTTCCATTTTCACAAATTACATAAAATTTTTATGTCCTGCTCCATCAATCACCTTTGTTTTTCTAAGCACATTTAAATCTCAGACTATCTAATCCGAACCTTTTATTTTCTAGACAAAAAAATAAAGGTTGAGAGATTTGCCCAAAAGCAAGCAGTTAGCTATTGGTGAAGCAGGGTTAGACTTTGAGATCCTTTGACTCAGATATCCTCTTAATTTGTGTAAATATATGCAGTCAGCAATTGGGTAGAAAGCAAATTTACAAATGGGATTTAAATGAACTGAACTTTATAAGCCAGGAGAAAAGAGAGAGAGAGACAGAGAGAAAGAGATAAAAGGGTAGGAGGAAGAAAGAAAGATTTTAAAGATTTTGCATATTTCTACCCCCATTTCAGTCAGAGAGTAGGCCATGGAATGAGCATAAAATGCGGGGTTAGAAATTGTTTTCTCTCTGCCTGTCTCAGACGCTGCTTACATCTCATGATGGAAGCATCTTAGCCCACTGAGTGTCATCATATCTTTAAAGATACATATTTTTATAAATAACAGGATCACTAAAATCACAGCAACACTTCATTTGATTTTAAAATGTAAAAACAATGACAAACACTAATTGTTGAAGGAAAAGCTGTCTGTGTTGTTGAACTTGGTGAGTCAGTCCCATTGCAGCTTCTTTCTAGAAAGTGAATGAAGGAATGAATTACTTTTTTATAGATACAAACTATCAAATACCCAGAAGAGTTTAGAAAGTAATACAACATACATCCAAATACCTGCCACTCAGAACTCAGATTTAACAGTTATTTTGCCATATTGGCTACAGAACTTTTTTTTAAAGATAAGGTTAAGGAGACTATTAGCGTTCCATCACTAAACCTTTCTTCCTATCGCCCCCACTCTTTGGAGGTAATTACTATCCTTGAATTGGTATATAACATTTCCATGATGTTTCAGGCTTTCACTACTTATCTACATATCCATAGGCCAGAATTGATGTTTATATTTGAAACATATGGTTATGGATTGATTTATGTTCCCCCAAAATTCATATGTTGAAGTCCTATCCCCCAGTCCCTCGGAATGTGACCTTACTTGGAAATAGTGTTGTTGAGGATGTAATTACTTAAGATGAGGTCATATTGAGGTAGGATGAGTCCCTGATCCAGTATGACTGGTATCCTTAAAAAAAATAGAAATTTGGAAACAGACACACATTTTCCAGCTTTACTGAGATACAATTAACACATAATATTGTGTAAGTTTAAGGTGTGCAATGTGAAGATTTCATATTCCTATATATTGCAAAATGTTTATCACAATAAGGATAGTTAATACATCCTTTCCCTCACATAATTACCATTTTGTTGTTGTTGTTTTTATGATGAGAACATCTAAGTAAGATTCACTCTCTTAGCTTCTTTCTTTCTTTCTTTCTTTCTTTCTTTCTTTCTTTCTTCTTTCTTTTTTTCTTTTTTTGGTTTCAGGAGAATTTAGTGATTCATCACTTCCATATAACACCCAGTGCTCATTCCAACAAGTGCTCTCCTTAATGCTCATCACCCATTTAGCCATCCCCTCCAGCAATCCTCAGTTTGTTCTCTATAGTTAAGAGTCTCTTATGGTTCACCTCCCTCTCTGTTTTTATCTTATTTTATTTTTCCTTTCCTTCCCCTATGTTCATCTGTTTTGTTTCTTAAATTCTACATATGAGTGAAATCATATGATATTTGTCTTTCTCTGACTGACTTATTTCACCTAGCATAATCCACTCTAGTTCCATCCACGTTGTTGCAAATGGCAAGATTTCATTCTTTTTGATGGTCAAGTAATATTCCGTTGTGTATATATACCACATCTTCTTTAGCCATTCATCAGTCGATGGACATTTGGGCTCTTTCCATAATTTGGTTATTGTTGATAGTGTTGCTATAAACATTGGGGTGCATGTGCCCCTTCAAGTCAGCATTTTTGTATCCTTTCAATAAATATGTAGTAATGCGATTGCTGGGTCAGGGTAGTTCTATTTTTAACTTTTTGAGGAACCTCTGTACTGTTTTCCAGAGTGGCTACACCAGTTTGCATTCCCATCAACAGTGCAAAAGGATTCCCCTTTCTCCGAATCCTTGCCAACATCTGTTGTTTCCTGAGTTGTTAATTCTAGCCATTCTGACAGGTGTGAAGTGGTATCTCACTGTGGTTTTGATTTGTATTTCCCTGATGATGAGTGATGTCGAGCATCTTTTCATCTGTCTGTTAGCCACCTGGTTATCTTCTTTGGAAAAGTATCTATTCATGTCTTCTGCCCATTTCTTAACTGGATTGTTTGTTTTTTGGGTGTTGAGCTTGATAAGTTCTTTATAGATTTTGGATACTAGCCCTTTATCTGATAGGTCATTTGCAAATATCTTCTCCCATTCTGAAGGTTGCCTTTTAGTTTTGTTGATTGTTTCCTTTGCTGTGGAAAGGTTTTATCTTGATGAAGTCCCAATAGTTAATTTTTGCTTCTGTTTCCCTTGCCTCCAGAAATGTGTCTAGTAAAAAGTTGCTGCCTATTTTCTCCTCTAAGACTTTGATGGTTTCCTGTCTTACATTTAGGTTTTTCATCCATTTTGAATTTATTTTTGTGGATGGTGTAAGAAAGTGGTCCAGTTTCATTCTTCCACATGTCACTGTCCAGTTTTCCCACCATTTGTTGAAGAGACTGTCTTTTTCCCATTGGATATTCTTTCCTGCTTTATCAAAGATTAGTTGACCATACAATTGTGGGTCCATTTCTGGGTTCTCTATTCTGTTCCATTGATTTATGTGTCTGTTTTTGGGCCAGTACCGTAATATCTTGATGACTACAGCTTTGTAATACAGCTTGAAGTCCAGAATTGTGATGCCTTTTGCTCTGCTTTTCTTTTTCAACATTACTACGGCTACTCATGGTCTTTTCTGATTCCGTACAAATTTTAGACTTGTATGTTCTAGCTCTGTGAATAATGCTGGTGTTATTTGATAGGGATTGCAATAAATATGTAGGTTGCTTTGGGTAGTATAGACATTTTAAAAATACTTGTTCTTCCAATCCATAAACATGGAATGTTTTTCCATTTCTTTGTGTCTTCTTCAACTTCTTTCATAAATGTTCTATAGTTTTCAGTGTACAGATCTTTTACCTCTTTGGTTAGTTTTATTCCTAGGTGTCTTATGGTTTTTGGTGCAGTTGTAAATGGGATTGATTTATTGATTTCTCTTTCTGCTACTTCATTACTGGTGTATAGAAATGCAACAGATTTCTGCACATTGATTTTATATCCTGCGACATTGCTGAATTCATGTATCAGTTCTAGCAATTTTTTGGTGGAGTCTTTCGGGTTTTCTACATAGAGTATCATGTTGTCTTTGAAGAGTGGAAGTTTGACTTCTTCCTTGCCAATTTGGATGTCTTTTATTTCGTTTTGTTGTCTGATTGCTGAGGCTAGGACTTTCAGTACTATACTGAGCAGCAGTGGTGAGAGTGGACATCCCTGTCATTTCCTGACCTTAGGGGCAAAGCTCTCAATTTTTCCCCATTGAGGATGATATTAGTTGTGGGTCTTTCATATATGGCCTTTATGATGTTGAGGTATGTTCCTTCTAACCCTACTTTCTTCAGGGTTTTTATCAAGAAAGGATGCTATGTTATGTCAAATGCTCTTTCTGCATTTATTGAGAGGATCATATGGTTTTTATCTTTTCTTTTACTAATGTGGTGTATCACATTGATTGATTTGTAGATATTGAACCACTGCTGCAGCCCAGGAATAAATCCCACTTGATCGTGGTGAATAATCCTTTTAGTGTAGTGTTAGATTCAATTAGCTAGTATCTTGTTGAGAATTTTTTTTAAAGATTTTATTTATTTATCTGAGAGAGAGAGAATGAGAGAGAGAACACGAGAGGAGAGAGGTTCAGAGGCAGAAGCAGACTCCCCGCTGAGCAGGGAGCCTGATGCGGGACTCGATCCTGGGATTCCAGGATCATGACCTGAGCTGAAGGCAGTCGCTTAACAAACTGAGCCACCCAGGCGCCCCTCTTGTTGAGAATTTTTGCATCCATGTTCATCAGGGATATTGGTCTGTAATTCTCCTTTTTAGTGGAGTCTTTGTCTGGTTTTGGAATCAAGGTAACGCTGGCCTCATAGAATGAGTTTGGAAGTTTTCCTGCCATTTCTATTTTTTGGAACAGCTTCAGAAGCATAAGTATTAATTCTTCTTTAAATGTTTGGTAGAATTTCCCTGGGAAGCCATCTGGCCCTGGACTCTTGTTTGTTGGGAAATTTTTGATTACTGATTCAATTTGATTACTGGTTATGGGTCTGTTCAAATTTTCTATTTCTTCCTGTTTCAGTTTTGGTAGTTTATGTGTTTCTAGGAATTTATCCATTCCTTCCAGATTGTCCAATTTTGGGGCATATAATTGCTCATAATATTCTTTTACAAGATTCTCTTGTATTTCTGTGGTGTTGGTTGTGATCTCTTTTTCATTCATAATTTTATTTATTTGGGTCCTTTCTCTTTTCTTTTTGATAAGTCTGGCTAGAGGTTTATCAATTTTGTTAATTCTTTCAAAGAAACAGCTCCTAGTTTCATTGATCTGTTCTACTGTTTTTTGACTTCTATGTTTATTTCTGCTCCAATCTTAATTATTTCCCTTCTTCTGCTAGTTGTAGGCTTTATTTGCTGTTGTTTTTCTAGCTCCTTTAGGTGTAAGGTTAGGTTGTATATTTGAGACTTTTCTTGCTACTTGAGGAAGGCCTGTATTGCTATATACTTCACTTTTATGATCACCTTTGCGGCATCCAAGAAAACGAGAAAAAAGGAAAAGGAACAAAAAAGCAAACAAAACACCAAACAAAAAACTATAAGCCTGATTCCAAAGAAAAAGAAAGAAAGAAGGAAAAAAGAAAAGAAAAAAAAGAAGTCTGATCAAAAAACAAGAAAAGGAAACAAACCAACAAATGAACAAAAAACTGTAAGCCTGATTCCAAAGAGAAAAGAATAAATATATATAAATATAAGATTAAATAAGTAAGTAAGTAAATAAATAAATAAATAAATAAATAGAAAGTCTGATCCTATTTCCATCAGAACTGACGCTGACACTTTGGAGCACTCTGTGATCAGTAGACTTGGTACATGCAGGGGGCCTGTGTTGGTCTTCTGAGGGAGAGACCCGCTGTGCTGGCTCACAGTCAGACCTGCCCTGGTAAAATGCCTCTGCTGGGCACCAAAAGGTAGGGTTTGGTGTAAATGACTCCAACCTCCACTGGTGGCTCTGTGTTTCTCTTTGAAGTCCCACCATGTTGGTGGGAGTGGTGGTGGAAGATGGCGTCACCCTACCCTCTCGTCCCCAGGGAGGGGAACTCACGGCTGCCACTGTTCAGGAGGCCCTCACAGAAAAGTGAAAAATCTCTCCTGTATCCCAGGGTTTTGTCAGCTCTCTGCCCTCAACCTGTCTGTGCCCGGCTGTGGGCATGCCTGGTGCCACAGTTCCCCTGTGTTTTACCCCTGGCTGATGGCTGGGATTCAAAACTCCAAATTGTAAAGGACCCAGCAAGGCACAGAACCACCCCCGCCCCCGCCACTCCTCCCCTGGAGGAGAGCCTTGCAGGGCTGTGTCCAGCATCATTCTGTCCCAGAAAAGCAGTTTCACATCTGCATAGGTACCCGGAGTCTATGCTGAAGCACAGCAAAAAGCTGCTACCAGGTTATCTGCCCTCTGTGCACACCTCTGTCCCCTGTTATTGAACGGTTGCTCAATGGTGCCTGGTGGGTCTTTTATCCTTGGAGAGGCCAAATACCCTCTTCCAAAAGTACTCCAAGAAGGGGAGCAATCCAAGGGATCCCCACACCATGGCATCTTGCTTGAACCCTACATGCTGCTCTCTCTCCTGCTCTCTTCCTCTCTCCCTGACTTCGCTCCATGAAAAGGGCTCCCTCCTGTTTGCAGCATGGCAGCTTTTCTCTCCCCGAATTCACGGCTCCAAACCTCACATCTGCCACATTCTCTCCTTCCAATTGTGCAGATTATTTTCTTAATCCTCAGATCAATTTCCTAGTTGTTCAAAATGATTTGATGTTGATCTGGCTATGTTTGAGGGACAAGGCAATCTCAGGGTCCCCTTACTACTCCGCCATCTTAACTCTTCCCCAAAAGCCTTGTAACAACTTTCAAGTATACAATACAGTTTTGTTAACTGTAGTCACCATGCTTACAGTACATCCCCAGAACTTTTATAACTGGAAGTTTGTACCCTTTGATCAACATCTCTTCATTTCCCCCATTCTGCCTCCCCCCAGCTCCTAGCAAACACTGTTTTATTCTCTGGTTCTATGAGTTTGGCTTTGTGATTCCACATTTAAGTGAGATCTTACAGTATTTGTCCTTCTCTGTCTGACGTATTTCACTTAGCATAATGCCCTCACAGTTCACTCATGTTGTTGAAAATGATGGGATTTTTATGGCTGAATAATAGTCCATTAAATATATATTTTTATATGTGTAATATACATATTTTAATCTATTCATCCATCAATTGACACTTAGGTTATTTTCATATCTTGGCTATTGTGAATTATGCTGCAATGAACATAAGAGTGCTGATATTTCTCTGAGATACTGATTTCATTTTCTTTGGATATAAACTCAGAAACGGAATTTCTGTATTGTTTGGTAGTTCTGTGATTAATTTTTTTTTTAGGAAACTCTATACTGTTCTACTTAATGGCTGTACAGGTTTACATTTCTACAAACAGTGTAGAAGGGTTCCCTGTTTTCCACACCCTTGCCAATGTTCATTATATCTTGTTGTTTTTATAATGGTCATCCTGACAGGTATGAGGTGATATCTCATTGTGGTTTTGATTTGCATTTCCCTGATGATTAGTGATGTTGAGCAACCTTTCATACATCTGTTGGGTATTTGTATGTCTACTTTGGAAAAATGTCTACTTAGGTCCTTTGCCCACTTTTAAATTGAATTATCTGTTATTGTTTGTTTTTGCTCTTAACTTTTATGAATTCCTTATATATTTTGGATATGAACTCCTTTAGTTCCAAATAGTTTCCAAATATTTTCTCCTATTCTGTAGGTTGCCTTTTCACTATTGATTATTTCTTTTTTGGGGCAGAAGCTTTTTAGTTTGGTATCTTTCCACTGGTTTGTTTTTGCTTTTGTTGCTTGTGCTTTTGATGTCATACCCAAAAATCATTGTCAAAACCAATGTCAAGGGGCCTTTCCCATATGTTTTCTGACTGAGTTTTACAGTTTCAGGTCTTATGTTTAAGTCTTCATCCATTTCAGGTGGATTTTGTGTTTGGCGTAAAATAAAGGTCCAATCTCATTCTTTTGAGTGTGGATATCCAGTTTTCCCAGCACCATTTATTGAATAGACTGTTCCTTCCTCACTGTGTAGTTGGTACCCTTGTCAAAGATTCGTTCACTGTATATGTACTGGTTTATTTCTGGGCTCTTTATTCTGTCCTATTGGTCTATGTGTCTGTTTTTATGCCAGTAGCATACTGTTTTGATTACGATAGCTTTGTAATATAGTTTGAAATAAGGAAGTGTGATGCCTCTAGCTTTGTTCTTTTGTCTCAAGACTGCTTTGGCTATTTGAGATCTATTGTGGTTCCATATGAATTTTAAGATAACTTTACTATTTCAGTGGAAAATGCCACTGGAATTTTGATAGAGATTACATTGAATCTGTAGATCACTTTGGGCAGTATGGCTATTTTAACAATATTAATTTTTCTAATCTTTGAACATGAGATATCTTTCCATTTATTTGTGTCTTCTATTTCTTTTATTGAAGTCTTATAGTTTTCAGTATAAAAATCTTTCACCTCCTTGGTTAAATTTATTTCCAAGTATTTTATTCTTTTCAATGCAATTGTAAATGGGATTGCTTTCTTAATTTCTTTTCAGATAGCTTATTGTTAGTGTATAGAAACACAACTGATTTTTTATGTTAATTTTGGTATCCTGCAACTTTACTAAATTCATTTATTAGTTCTAACATTTTTTTGGTGTGGTTTTTAGTGTTTTCTATATATAAGATCATATTATCTACTAACAGAGACTATTTAACTTCTTCCTTTCTGATTTTGATGCCTTTTATTTCTTTTTCTTGCCTAATTGCTCTGGCTAAGACTTCTAGTACTATGTTGAATAGAAGTGGTGAGAGTGAGAAACCTTTTCTTATTTCCGATTTTAGAGGAAAAGCTTTCAGTCTTTTATTATTGAATATGATGGTAGCTGTGGGCTTGCCATACATGGCCTTTATTTTGTTGAGGCTACTTCCTCCGGCAATGAGGATTCATTCAAATTTAGAGGTTCAATGTCCCCAGTTTCACAGGTCTTCCCATACAACCTCATTCCAATTTTCAGGATCTCATTCCTTTTCAATCAATGTGCTTACTTTAATGGTAGACACCCTGGGAGTTTGTGAATTCAATTCTTGTTGTAATTTTGCAACTCACAGAGTAGGCTAGCAGGCTGGAGACCCAGGGAAGTTGCAGTTGGAGTTCAAAGGCAGTCTGCTGACAGAATTCCTTTTTGCTCAGGAGAATCTTTGTTCTAATAAGGTCTTCAGTTCATTGGGTGAGGTCCACCCACCTATGGAGAGTAATCTGTTTTACTCAAAGTCCATCAATTTAAATGTTAAGCTCATTCAAAAAACACTTTTACAGAAACATGCAGAATAATGCTTGACTAAATATCTGGGCATGATGGCTCAGCCATATAACTAATGGCTGAGCCATTAGCTAACCATATAGTTAGCCATATAATTAACCATGACATTGGTTTTTTTAGTTTGCAATAGACTTGCATTAGTTTTGGTTTATCTGTGTTCTCTTTTAGTTCTCTGAGCATCTTTAGATCAATTATTTTGAATTCTTTGTTGGGCAATTCCTGGATCTCCATTTCTTTGTGATCAGTTACTGGAAGTTTATTATGTTTCTCTGGTGGTGTCATGTTTCCCTGATTCTTCATGATCCCTACAGTTTTGCACAGATATCTACACATTTGAAGAAGTAGTCACTTTCTCCAGATTTTATGGATTGACTTCATTAAGGGAAGACTTTAACATGTGGGTGGGACATGCAGAAGTATTCTGTGATCCTGGTTCTGGTGGTATAGGGCACTAAGTGCAGGGTCATGTGGCAGCACCAGATCTGGGGGGATGTGGTGGCTCATCAACTCAGGCCATTGACAACTGCATGGTCCTTGTCAAACCCTGCAGGTGATCCACAGAGGTTACAAGATCCATTGGGGTCCTCAGCAACACCTCCAGGTCCAGTAGCTAGGGACCAGGGCAAGCAGTGGTAGTAGTCAGAGTTGGTGGTATGCACATACTTGGCCACAGGTGCCTATAAGTTGCAGGGTCCAATTGCAAGCACATGTGTAGTGAGGGGTGCCAGGGGAGACAGCAAGGCACAGGGCCAACTAGAAGTACATTGATGTTGCAGAGGCCCTGGTCGTTGGTGTGCACTAATGTGGCAGCTGGGTCTTGCCATGCTAGCACAGCAATGGAGGCTGGTGATGAGGGTCATGCCAGGGGCATGCAGATGCATAGTTGGTAGGTCTAGCTATAGGTGACACAATGGTACAACCCAGTGATGGAAAATAAGGCCTGGTTTGACTCCACAAGCAGCTGTGGGGACCCTGGTTGTTGGCATGCTCTCCCCTGGCTGCAGGCCTCCCTCTGAGTGTGCTCGAAGCAGTGGAGGCTGGTCATGGTGTCAGGCCAGCAGCATGGGGGTATACAACTGAAGGGTCTAGCCCTGAGCACATATACAGCAGTGTGGGTCAGCCACAAGGGTGTAGGCTCATGTCTTGCTTGCTCTTATGCAGCTGCAGAAGTCTGGACTGGCTACTAGTGCAGTTCCTGTGCTGTGGCAGGTTCAGGGGATGGGGGAGATGGAGTGAGGAGGGACTCAGGCAGCTGGCATCAAGGAATGCAAATACTTGTGGGGCAAAACCAGTGTAATCTGCAAGGGGGTCTGTGGCAACAGACTTGCCTCTTCCATTTTCTGGAAAAGATTATGTATAATTGGTGTTAACTCTTTTCTTAAGTTTTTATTCAAATTCCAGTTAGTTAACATACAGTGTAATATTTCTTTCAGGTGTACAATATAATGATTCAACACTTCCAAACAACACCTGGTGCTCATCACAAGTGCACTCCCTATCACCTGTTTCACCCATCCCCCCCACCCACCTTCTCTCTGGTGTTAATTCTTTAAATGTTTGGTAGAATTCTTCAGTGAAAACATTTGAGCCAAGATACTTCTTTTTGGGGGGAGTTTTAAAATTACAAATTCAATTTCTTTAATTGTTGCAGGACAGTTCAGA
This sequence comes from Leptonychotes weddellii, assembly GCF_054177405.1. Classification (NCBI taxonomy): domain Eukaryota; kingdom Metazoa; phylum Chordata; class Mammalia; order Carnivora; family Phocidae; genus Leptonychotes; species Leptonychotes weddellii. Next base: position 71,734,228 of record NC_138385.1, read on the forward strand.
TGATCTATTTCATATTGGTTGAGTTTAGATAACTTGTGGGTTTTGAGAAATTGGTCCATTTCATCTAAGTTGTTGAATTTATGTCATAAAGTTGTTTGTAATACAGGCGTACCTTTCTTTATTGTGCTTCACTTTACTGTGCTTCACAGATATTTCATTCTTACAAATTGAAGGCTTGTGGCAATCCTGTGTTGAGCAAGTATATTGGCAGCATTTGCTCACATTTTGATAATTCTTGCAACATTTCAAACTTTTTCATTATTATTATATTTGTTATGGTGACCTGTGATCAATGATCTGTGATGTTACTATTGTAATTGTTCTGGGATGCCATGAACCACACACATATAAGATGACAAATTTAATAAATAAATGTGTATGTTCTGACTGCCCCACTGACCAGCCATTCCCCATCTCTCTCTCTCTCCTCAGGCATCCCTATTCTTTGAATCACAATGATATTGAAATCAGGCCAGTTAATAACCCTATAATGGCCTCTAAATGTTCAAGTGAAAGGAGGAGTTGCATGTCTCACTTCAAATGAAAAGCTAGAAATGATTCAGCTTAGTGAGAAAGACGTGTTGAAACCTGAGATAGGCCAAAAGCTGGTCTCTGGTGCCAAATAGCCAAGTTTTGAGTGCAAAAGAAATGTTCTTG
>NC_138385.1:71735384-71752716 GCF_054177405.1 Leptonychotes weddellii
AAAAGAAATGTTCTTGAAGGAAATTAAAAGTGCTCCTCCAGTGAACACAAATGATAAGAAAGTGAAACAGTTTTCTTGCTGATATGGAGAAAGTTTTAGTGATCTGGATAGAAGATCAAATTAGCCATGACATTCTGTCAAGCCAAAACCAGTTTCAGAGCAAGGTCCTAACTCTCTTCAATTCCAGGAAAGCTAAGAGAGATGAAGAAGCTGCAGAAGAAAAGTTTGAAGCTAGCAGAGGTTGGTTCATGAGATTTAAGGAAAGAAGCCATCTCCATAACATAAAATACAAGATGAAGCAGCAAGTGCTGATGTAGAAGCTGCACAAGGTGTACAGAAGATCTAGCTAAGATAATTAATGAAAGTGGCTACACTAAACAACAGGTTTTCAATGTCAATGTAATAGCCTTACATAGGAAGAAGATGTCATCTAGGATTTTCATAGTTACAGAAGAGGAGTCGATTCCTGGCTTCAGAGCTTCAGAGGCCAGGCTGACTCTCTTGTTAGGGGCTAATGCAGTTGGCGACTTTAAGTCAAAGCCAGTGCTCATTTACCATTCCAAAAATCTTATGGCCCTTAAGAATTATGCTAAATCTACTCTGCCTATGCTCTATAAATGGAACAACAAAGCCTGGATGATAGCACATCTGTTTACAACATAGTTTACTAAATATTTTAAGCTCACTTTTGGGACCTATTCAGAAAAAAAGATACCTTTGAAAATATTACTGTTCACTGACAATGTATCTGGTTACCCAAGAGCTCTGATGGAGATCTAAAACAAGATTAATGTTGCTTTCATGAATGCTAACACAAAATCCATTCTGCAGCCCATGGATCAAGGAGTAATTTTGACTTTCAAACCGTATTATTTAAGAAATACATTGCATAAGGCTATAGCTGCCATGGGTAGTGATTCCCCTGGGTAAAGTAAATTGAAAAACTTCTGGAAAGCATTCACCATTCTAGATGGCATTAAGAACACTTGTGATTCATGGGAAGTGGTCAAAATATCAACATGAACACAGATTTGGAAGAAGTTGATTTCAACCCTCATGGATGAGTTGAAGGGGCTCAAGACTTTAGCAGAGGAAGTCACTGCAGATGTGGTGGAAATAGCAACAGAACTAGAATTAGAAGTGGAGTCTAAAGAGGGGACTGAGTTTGCAATGTCATGGATGACATTTAATGGATGAGGAGTTGTTTCTTATGGATGAGCAAAGAAACTGGTTTCTTGAGATAGAAACTACTCGTAGGTGAAGATGCTGCAAAGATTGTTAAAATGACAACAAAGGATTTAGAATATCAAGTAAGTTTAGTTGATAAAGCAGTGTCAGGATTTGAGAGGATTGACTCCAATTTTGAAAGAAGTTCTACTATGGGTAAAATACTATCAAACACCATTGCACACTACAGAGAAATCATTTGTGAGAGGAAAAGTCAATTGATGTGGCAAACTTTATTATTGTCTTATTTTAAGAAATTGCCACAGCCACCTCGACCTTCAGCAACCACCACCCTGATGAGTCAGCAACCATCAACACTGAGGCAAGACCTTCCACCAAGGAAAAAAGATTATGACTTAGGTTATGGTTAGCATTTTTTAGCAGTAAATTATTTCTAAGTTAAGGTATGTACATTGTTTTTTTTTAGACATAATGCTATTTTTTAAAGATTTTATTTATTTATTTGTCAGAGAGAGCGAGAGAGCACGTGCGCGAGAGAGCACAAGCAGGGGGAGCTGCAGGCAGAGGGAGAAGCAGGCTCTCTGCTGAGCAAGGACCCCAATGCGGGACTCGATCCCAGGACCCTGTGATCATGACCTGAGCTGAAGGCAGACGCTTAACCAACTGAGCCACCCAGGAGTCCCTAGATGTAATGCTATTGCCCGCTTAGTAAACTACAGTATAGTGTAAACATGACTATATGCACTGGAAAACCAAAAATTTATTTGACTTGCTTCATTGTTATATTTGCTTTCATGTGGTGGTCTGGAACCTGCAATATCTCTGAGGTGTTCCTGTATTACCTTATTATCCTTATTAATGGCTGCAGGTAATATCCAGTTTTATTCCTGTTTTTGGTGATTGGGTCTTCTCTCTTTATATTTGTAACTCCTGCTAGAGATTTGCCAACTTACTGATCTTTCAAATACAGTTTTTTGTTTCATTGATTTTTTTCTCTTTTGTTTTGTTTTCAATTTCATTGAATTCTGCTATCTGTATTATTTATTATTTCCTTCCTTCTGCTTGTTTTGCTTTATTTTGCTCTTCTTTTTTCTAGTTTCTTGAAGTAGGAACTTTCATTATCGATTTGAGACCTTACCTCCTTCCTAATGTAAACACTTAGTGCTATAAATTTCCCTCTAAACACTGCTTTAGTTGCATCATTTATATTTTGATATGTTGTATTTTCATTTAATTCTATGTATTTTTAAATTTCCTTTGAGTTTTCCTCTTTAACCCATGGAGTATTAGAAAGTGTTTTGTTTAATTTCCAAGTGTTTAGAGATTTTCCTGTCATCTTTCTGTTATTGGTTTTTAGTGTGATTCCATTATGGTCAAAGAACATACACTGTATGATTTCAATTTTTAAAAATTTAAGGTTTGTTTGGTGACTCAGAATGTGGTTTATCTTAATAAGTATTTTATAGGCACTTGAAAAGAATGTGTGTTCTACTGTCGTGGGGTGGAGTATTCTATAAATGTGAATTAGATCCTGTTGGTTGGTGGTAGCATTGAGTTCTATATTGTTGCTTATTTTCATTTAGCTGTTTTATCAGTTGTCAAGAAAGGGCTTTTGATGTCTCTAGCTATAATTGTGGTTTTTTGTACTTACCCATTCAGTTCTACCAATATTGGTGTCATGCATTGTAGGGAATATTCTTTGTTTATTTCTAGTATTGGTTATTTTTTTCCTTTAATATCTTCACAGTCTCATCAGAAATCTGTAAATTTTGTCTTTTCAAAGGACCATCTTCTGGTTTTCTTGATCATTGTATTTTTTCTATCTCATTATTTTTCTTTCCTCTTTTTAAAAAAAATTTATTTTTATTTTACTGAGATCAATTTTCAGATCTTTTTTAATATATGAATTTACAGGTCTAAATTTTACTCTGCATATTGTTTCACTTTGTTTATTGTTTGTTTTTGTGTTGTTGGGGTTTTTTGGTAACAGTTTTGTTAAGATATAATTCATATACCATACTATTTACACATTTTAAACTGTACAAGTCAATGTTTTTTAGTATAGCCACAGAGATGTGTAACCATCACTACAATCAACTTTAGAACATTTTTATGATCTCAAAAAGAAATTCTATACTCTTTAACTATCACCTCTACCTCCATAGCCTCCAGCCCTAGGGAACCACTAATCTACTTTCTGTCTCATTAGATATGCCTGTTTGGGAGGTTTCATATAAATAAAGTATATGTGGTCTTTTGTGACTGCCTTCTTTTATTTAGCATGTTTTCCAGGTTCATCGATGGTGTAGCATGTATTAGTATATTTTTATGGCCTAATAATATTCTAGTATATGGGTATACTACATTATGTTTATCTATTATTAATCTATGTGGGTTGTTTCTACTTTTTGACTCTTCCGAACAATGCTACTATGAACATTCATATATGTTTGCATGTGGAAATATATTTTCATTTCTCTTGAGTACATACCTAGGAATGGAATTGCTGAGTAAAATAGTAACTCTGTGTTTAACTTTTTGAGGAACTGCCAGACTTTTCCGAAGTAGCTGTACCATTTTACATTCCCATCAGCAGTGTATGAGAGGTCCAATTTTTCCACATCCTCACTATCACTTGGTTATTTTCCATATGAAAAAATTATACCTATCCTAATGAGTGCGAAGTTGTATCTCATTGTGGTTTTGATTTGGATTACCCTGAGGACTAGTGATGTTGAGCATGTGTTTGTTAGTCATTTGTATATCTTCTTTGGAAGAATATCTATTCAGATCTTTTGCCCATTTTTAAATTCAATTATTCTGCTTTTTATTGTTGAATTGTAAATCTTCCTTATATATTCTACAAGTCCCATATGAGATATATTATTTACAAATATTTCGTGGTTTGCCTTTTCACTTTCTTGATGGTGTCCTTTGAAGCAAAAAAGAAGCCCTTTTTAATTTTGATGAAGTCCATTTATCTATTTTTTCCTTTGGTTTCTTGTGCTTTTGATGTCAAATCTAAGAAGGCTTTGCTAAATCCAAGGTCATGAAGATTTACCCCTTTTTTTCTTTTCTTTTTTTCTTAAGATTTTATTTATTCATTTGAGACACAGAGATACAGAGAGAGAGAGAGAGAGCACGAGCAGGGGAAGAGGCAGAGGGAGAGGGAGAAGCAGGCTCCCCGTGGAGCCAGGAGTCTGATGTGGGGCTCGATCCCAGGACCTCGGGATCATGACCTGAGCCGAAGGCAGATGCTTAACCATCTGAGCCACCCAGGCGTCCCACTCCTACCTTTTTTTCTAAGAGGTTTATGGTTTTAGGTCTCAAATTTACAGCATGATCCATTTTGAATTAATATTTAAATATGGTATAAAAGAGACCCAAATTCATTCTTTTTTTTTTTTTTAAAGATTTTATTTATTTATTTGAGACAGAGAGAATGAGAGACAGAGAGCATGAGAGGGAGGAGGGTCAGAGGGAGAAGCAGACTCCCTGCCGAGCAGGGAGCCCTATGCGGGACTCGATCCCGGGACTCCAGGATCATGACCTGAGCCGAAGGCAGTCGCCTAACCAACTGAGCCACCCAGGCGCCCCCAAATTCATTCTTTTGCATGTGGATATTCATTTGTTCTCACGCCATCTACTGAAAAGACTATTCTTTCCTGAATAGTCTTGGCACACTTGTCAAAATAAGTTGATTATAGATATATTGGTTTATTTCTGGACTTTAAATTCTATTCCATTGTCCTTTATGTCTGTCCTTATGTCAGTACCACTGTCTTGATTACTGTAGCTTCTGGTAACTTTTGAAATTGAGACATGTGAGTCTTCCAATTTTGTTCTTCTTTGTCAAGAGTGCTTTGGCTATTTTTGGTCCCTTGAGTTTCCATATGAATTTTCAGATGAGCTTCTCAGTTTGTACAAAGAAGCCTGTTGAGATTCAACAGAAATTGAATTTAATTTATAGATCAATTTGGAGAGTATTGACATCTTGACAATATTAAGTATCTTAATCTATGAAGATAGGATGTCTTTCTATTTATTTAGAACTTTAAAAAATTTCTTTCAACCATTTTTTGTAACTTTTGGGTATAACTTTTTTTAAAAATTTTATTATTATGTTCAATTGGCTCAATCAACTTTTACATTTCTTTTGCTAAAGTAATTTTTCTGATGATAGTATAAATGAAGTTGTATTTTAATTTTATTTTTTTTATTTTCCACTACAAATATATAGAAACACAGTTAATTTTGTATATTGATCTTGTATCCTGCAACATGTTGAACTTGTTATTAGCTTTAATAATTTTTTAGTGAATTCCTTGGTATTTTCTATTTATAAAATTATGTCATCTGTGAATAAAGAGAGTTTTACTTCTTCCTTTCTAATCTGGATGTCTACCATCATTTTACTGACTAAATGTCCTGACTAGAATCTTCAGTACAATGTTTGTTTGTAGATGCCCTTTATCAGATTAAGGAATTTCCCCTCTATTCCTAGGTCACTGAGGGTTTTTATCATGAAAGAGTATTGTAATTTATCAACTGTTTTTTTCTCAGTCTATTCAGATAATCATATGATTTTGGTTTTTATTCTATTGATATGGTTTATTATATTGACTGATTTTAAGATAGTAAACCAACTATGCATTCCTGGGATAAGTCCCACTGGTCATGGTGTATACTTCTTTCACATATTGATAGATTCTGTCAGTTAATATTTTGTTGAGGATTTTTACATTCATATTCATAATAAGTATTGGTCTATAGTTTTCTCTTTTTAAAATATTATCTCAGTCTAGTTTTGATATCAGGGTAAATACTGGCCTAATAGAATGAGTTAGGAAGAGTTCGTAAAAAATTGGCATTAACTGATTTAAGTTACTGCTCATTAGGGTGTTCTGTCACTCATAGCTAAAATACATCCTAATGTGTGTTTATTTACCTTCTTGATTATCTGTAACTTCATTCTAGAATGGCCAATGTTAGAAACAAGACCCAGGAAACTTTTTTAGGTCTTCATCCTCCTTCAATAGGACCCTTATTGGCAGGACTTTGGAGCACCCTCATTCATTATATTCATTGGATTATGGGTTTGTTAGCAGCAGAAACTATCTATAACCAAAAATTTGAAATAATGTCTCCAAAGAGATATGAATAATGCCAGGTTATCTTGCTATCCTCCCTTACTCCTGAGTCTTCACTTCTTTTTTCTTGACTAGATCCTGGTTTAACTCAGGCCAGTCCTGGGATGTATTCAGAATGCTGACAATTTAAGACCAATGATTTATCAGACCCAGTTGAAGCATAAAGTGATGGACTCAGGGTTCAAGGTTCAACATCTGGCTCTGTCACTTAAAAGCTGGATAAGCCTGAGTAAGTTCCTTAAACTCCCTAAGCCTGGTTTTCTCATCTGTTAAAAGAAAATAGTGGCAATAATGCTTACATCATAGAGTTGTTGTGAGAATTAAATTATAAGTAAATATAAGTTAGGTATCTGTAACATAGTAGGTGCTCAATAAATTATAGTCAATAAAGTAGTAATTGAAATAATAGCCCTTGGACCTGTCCCAATTTTGACTAATTTCCAGCTAGACACAAGGAGCAGGATTCATCAGAGGGCAGTCTTCTTTCTTCCAAGTGTTGTCTCTTTGACAGTAATGACAATAAAGACAATAATTCTACCTCCAGGGATACTGAGTCATGTCATTTACCTGGCACTGCAGCACTTAGTATTTAAAGTAAAGCAGACTTATTTTAGGTGAACATTAATTGCCATATCACTCAACTTTCAAAACTGAGCTTCCAAAAGGAAAGGGTAACTTACAAAGAAAGTGGGAGGTAAAGAACTGCTTGAACATCAAATACTTTTTACAACACCATATTTTTATTAATTAAGTGCAAATGGATCAAAAAATACCACATGGATTGATTTCCTTTTAATACATAGAGGTTTAATAATTAAAGGACAGTCTTTGTAAAATCTGTTTGTTGTTCTGCCAAAACCTAAACATTTGCAAAGTGGTATGCAGTATCTGGATTCTCTAAAACACATAATTCTCATCTAATATTAATCTAGCCCTTTAGAAAGTGCTATATCTTTGTGACTGTTCTCTCAAATGTGTAAAGAAAAGGTTTTCAAAACACAAAAGGAAATAAGTCTATTTGATAAAGTGCTTTGAAATTCCAATTCAAAAAGTAAATTTCTTAATAATATCTCACACAGGACTATTAAGCACTTCCCAAGAGGCAGCTCTTATGTTAAGCAATTTAAATGCGAATTTCAATTAATTCTCACAACATCCTTGAGAAACAAGTACTATGATTATCTCTACTTTCAAGATGTGGAAATTGAGGCTTAGAGAGATTAGGTAAATTGAAAGAGCCAGGTCTTGAACTGAGGTCAGCAAAGCCTCAGCTCTTAATCACTAGAGCCTCTACTAAATGTGATTGTTTCATTTTGATGGAGAAGTTATTTTGTACCAGCTTTCATGTAGAAAGGCCAAATGAGACTAGTTCTGTCTATGTTATCTGTCTATGAAAATTCCCTTGGCTGCAGCCTGGTGTTCTCCATTAAGCCATACAGTTGAGGAGATCTGCCTTGGTGTCTCTCATGTGTCCCCAGGTTCTCTAACCCCCTCCCCTACCCCCCAAATTATTTAGGTCAAGTCAATGAATGAGAAATTTGCCAAATTTACCAAATTATTTGAAAACCTGATTGATTTAACCATTTACATGTATAGAATTCAAATTGGCTTGGTGGTTGTAGCAGCTTTTGGAGATTTTTGTGCTGTTTAGGTTACTGACACAAAGATTTAATTGAGTCTAGTTTTAGTTTTTCTGCAGCTGTTTTGCCATTGCCTTTCATCATGGATAAAGTTTAATGTATTCTAGATTTTTCAATATTTTGGATATATATGACCTTTCAAATTGAGAATTATTTGTATATTTCAAATTACAAGTGTTGCATATATCTCAGATATCAAGGATTTCAGAACCAAGGTAGAGGGCTTTGCTTATCTGACATTTTGAATTCAACTCCTTGTATTTTGTGATTAATTTATAGATTTTTTAACTGACTTCATAAAATGAATATTTTGCTTGAGAAACCAGGTTTCTAAGTTCATGTCAAGAACTGAGAAGTGTCTGGGATTTCACTCTCCTTGTAATCTAACAATTTAGTCTGCTAGTTTCATAGATGCCAGTAGAAGACACAAGACTCCTAGGTCAGAAGTGAAGGACAATTTATTACTCAAAGAAACAGCAGTAGCTAGGATATCAGCATTTTTATGCAGGTTTCCTGAGCCCCATTTCCCACAGGGCGATGGGTAGACGGCCAGGTGATACTCCCACACACAGTGGGTTGCATTACAGAAGAATTCTGAATTTAGAGAACCTGAATCTTCTTAAATGGAAAGTAAACATTCCTGCCCTTTGCTTAGGAGGGAGACACTGTCCACTACACAAATATCCTTGAAAAGATAGTCAAGAACAAAGGACAGTCTCATCTTGCATACAAGATGCTTATCTTGCTTACAAGATGTGTGGAAACATGAGAGACCCATGAAAATTGTCTCCTAATAGGCAGTTGAAAGTGCTCATTTTCTGAAATGTGAATCACACAAGAAAATGAGGTTCAACTGAGTCAGATTGGCAAATCTACTGCAAAATGGCTGTGGTAAAACGGCTATAGCAAATTAAAAGTAAAACCTAAGCTAAACTATATCAACTCAAATAAAACTTTAAAAAATCTTCAGTGGCTGCTGAACTGTCTTATTCAACATAGATTTCTGCAAATTTTGTACTAGTAAACAGAAACAATTTTTTGGTGAATCAATAATACTGCAATTGGCAATTTGTCATGTTGGCCATTGTGCAAGTTGCATTGATTTTTGGCAAATAAATCTTAGTTTGAATTGGCCTGTTTCCTAGGTCCACATTCAAAGTCCTATTCCCTATTAGATCTAATCACAACTAGCTATAAACTACGGTGCTAACAAAAAAAGAACATAGTTTATTCCTTTTTCAAGAATGTCTGCATTTTAACAGAAAACTTGACAAATTGGCAAATTCGACAATTTGACAAAATGACTCTGGCAATTCCCAGAGTAACTAATCTATATTGTTAAATTTTCTAGCTCTTAATGTATGCAGAAGTAGACATTTGGGCACATCATAACACATGGGATACAATTTTTCAACCTGACTGGAGTCTCTAATTTATTGACTTTTTCATCTCAGCCCAAAGGCTCCATTCTGCTACTTTTTTACTCCTTGTTCAGTTTAGCTCCTTCCATTCATTAATATATACATTCTCTTATGTCCTTTGCTTCTCTCCCTGTTACTTCAAATGGTCAGCACTAAAAATCCCAAACATTTGCCTGCTTTGTGCCATGTTCACAGAGCTGAGCTTTGCTAGAGAATTACACCACCAGACAAATTGGTATGCCTCTAAATTGATGAATACCAACCCCAAATGGGCACTTAATAACATCTGGCATTCTTATCAAAAATCATATATTTCTTTCCTAAAATGGCTTTCCCATTGTCCACAAAAATATTTCACATTTTATCCACTCTTCAAATTTTCTCTGCCTCCTTCTCCTCCCTAAAAGGACCGCATTATGATTTTTGTGGACCCTAGACACTTTTGCTTTCGTGGGTCCCTTCTTTTATTAAAAAAAAAAAAACACCTAAAATTATGTTTTACCACTGAGCTGGTATAAAGACAAATATAACCCAAGCTTGATTCATTATAATATATTCATTGTTACTATATTCATTTTTTCTTCTGATTTCAAGAGAAATTAAAATTAAAACATTTTAATGGGCCCTTAAAAGTATTGTGAGTCCTAGGCAGGCACAGTGACTAACTACCATGTCTAATTGATACGTCAGCTTTGCTCCCCAGTATTTCTTCATCTGATGACCTTGCCTTTTATTTTATTTAGAAAATAAGTCAAAGATTCCTCATCTTGCCATCCAAAGCTTGGGAGAAAAACTTGGGCAGGAGATGTGGAATGGGAGCTGTCTCTATACAGCAGGGTTTCTCAACCTTGGCACTAGTGAAAATTTGGGGTGGATGATTCTTTGTGGTTGGGGACTGTCCTGTACATTTTAGGATGTAAAATAATATCCCTGGTCTCTATCCTCTACATACCAGTAGCATCTCCCCAGTCATGGCAACCAAAAATGTCTTCAGATATTGCCAAATGTCCCCTGAGAGGCAAACTAGCCCCTGGTTGAGAATCATGGCAGTAGATGAATTATCCTTGGGAAAGTGTTTAGAATAAGAAAAGAAAATAATAGGGAATTCCAACATGGAAGGGACTAGCAAAAGAAAAGAAACCATGAGAGAATACTGCCCTCCTTGTAACCTGGGGTGGACCTAGAGGATTTAGTTAGAAAGATTCAAATGTCTACAACCTCTTAATGACATAGCTGAGCAAAGGATTCATAGAACCACCTACTGGGGCTATCTCAAAGATGGCAAATTTCCCACCAACAGGATGATTTGATGCATCCCTGACTAAAGATGAAGAGTTGATGTGGACAGCCTCAGAATTTGCATGAGTCTCTGAGGTTTTGAGATAGTTCTCATCATTATAAAGAGGGATACTACAAAGACTACAAAACCATAGGACTTGTTGAGTTTTTTAAATTGAAAGTCAGATCTATGACCTCTGTGGGCCACATGGAGGTATGTCAGATGCAACCTTCCTTAACAAATTCTGTTTCCTCACAGGTGTTACTCCCCAGTAACACCTCCCCCAAAACACACACACACAACTTCATTTCAGCATCTGCTTCTTAGAGAATCCAACTAACATAAGAGTATAGTTTAATTCTTCTTTCCACAATATTGAAAATATATAAAATTTATATTATCCTCAGTTCCCACATTGGTTTTGGTCTATAATCTTGTCTATATACATGAACACATGCTGAAGAGAATGTATATAGAATACAGAATTTTTAAGACCTGTAGCACAAGTATGCTTTCAACAGGAGGAACTGTAGCCTTTCATTTCCATATTTTACAATTTACCGTGTTATTTTTTTCCCACGTGAAGAATGTTTAACCTCACTTCAGTTTAATTCTCCTCACGAGATGACTAAACCCACTGCTGACATTCAAAGAAGACTGTGCTTGTAGTGGCTGAACAAGATTCTGTGGTCCTTCTAGGGTCATAATGCCCTTTCACTTGAGAAAGGGTAATTTATCAGTGGTAAACAGGATCATCTGTGCTTGTGGTACTCAGGTATGCCCCTATACACTGTGAACAGGGTGGACTCATGAAGCCCATCTATGGCCAGAACTGAAAACTGTCCAGGGCCACAGCAGTGCAGCGTACTCTGCTATGTTTTGCATAGCCAAGAGAATCTTTCAACATGTTCCCTGTAAATCCTTGAAATATGTGGGAATCCTGAGGTTATTATTATAGTTGTAAATACCAACAAGCATGTTAATCAAAGGGTGCTCTGTCTGGTAAACTGCCTTGAATTTCATTGACAATTGTTAAAATACTGTTTCAGTTGTGCAGTAGACAGAATTCTAAGATGGCCTCCGTGTTCACCGTGTGTAATCCCCTCCCCTTGAGTGCAAGTAGAACTGGTGACTTGCTTCTAACCAACAAAATATGGCAAAGATGATGAGATCTTTCTTATATAATTACCTTGCAGTTTATATATGAGCCTTTGAGCAGACTTGCTTTCCATTCTCCTGATGACCTCGAAGAAGAAAGCTGCCATGAGTCCTATAGCCACAAGGAAATGAATCCTTTTAACAACCTAAGGGAACTTGGAAAGATAAGCTTCCCCAGTCAAGCCTCTGATGAGAACACAGTTGGGCTGACACCTTGATTGTAGCCTTGTCAGACCCTGAACAGAAGACCCAGATAAGTGGTGACCAGACTCCGGACTTATGGGAGCTGTAAGATAGTAAATGCATATTGTTTCAAGCTTCTAAATTTGTAGTAATTTGTTCCACAGCAATAGAAAACTAGTACAAACTGTTTAAGTTTTTCTTGCTTTTTTCTTTCTAACCTCTCCCACTGTTTATTGGAGGTTGTAAATCTTGTTTTCTGCTTGTTTCAGAGTAAGCCTTTAACATTTCTATGACAAGGCATACTATTTTAATACATTTTTGCTTTAAACTAGCAATGAAGACTGCAATATATTCAAACCCTTTACTATTATGAAACTGTGTTTTTGTCAAGTTCAGAAGCTGATTAATCAGAATAAAGTTGGCCTTATTCATATTTCACACTGACATTATTCAATTTGGCCTTCATCTCCTAAATGTTTCATTTGCATTCAATGATGAAAAACAAAATGAAAAAGAACCCACCCCCTTAAAAAAATCTAAGCAATATAAAACAGACTTTGACAAATGACTGATTGTCATCCAAGCCATCAAACACGTGGGTAGTATATTTTCACTGAATTGACTATTAAATGATATTTCCTAAATGAAGAAAGGACAATTGAAATGTTTCAAACATTTAAAATGACTGTACTAGTGATTATTATGTAAGTAACTGAGTTTGGTATTTCAGTACTACAGAGAAGAAAATCAATTGCAAGAGAAATGTTTTTGTGCTGGTTTCATTGTTTGTATCCCTCAAGGGATGGCTAGCATAAGTTATTTTATACACAGAATCATTTTCTAGAATGACCTTTTGGTATGTTTATTTTATTATTCTAGATAATGTGTAATGAACACATTTCAATATTTCTTTGCATAATGTAAAGCCCTCTTTTTTCTATTGTTTGCAGTCAAATGCTCTCCCACTGAGCTATACCCCCTTTTCTATTGTTTGAAAGGAAAATTATCCAAATTTCTTTTGAAAGAGCAAGTATGATCTTTCAGTAAGTAGCAGAAAGGGATTGTGTAGGTCGAACTAAAGAGGTTTGATATGAATTATAAAAATCCTGCAATATCTTTACAAGTCTATATGAGTGAATGTCTTATCTCCTTAGTCGGCCTTTTTTTCTTTCCTTTTTTTAATAGAAAGTAGATGGCTCACTATATTCACTTATAAAAAGCATCTCAACATGCCTATAATTGTAAAATTCTTGGGGAGTGAGTTAGTGTGTATCAGTTTACATCATCTTTTTATAGTACTTGAGATGTATCCTTCCTTATCAAGAAAAGCATATATGCTTTAGAAAACTTTTTCAAAGTAAAAGAAAATTGCAGAGCAAGGAAATTGTTGCATCAAAGAATGACTAAGAATACAAACTATTTTAGAAACGCTCTAAGGTGGTAAGGTGGTGAAAACCAAGAAAAGGAGGAAATGCTACATGGTGAAGACCTCTGAAAGGATAGAGAGGTTTGAAGGTTCTGGAGATAATCCAGAAGAGAGAAGATCGTAAAGCAGAAGAAAATAATATATATGATTTTTTTAAAGCTAAAAAAAGTTATGTTTTTGGTTTAAACTGGAGTAGAAATTAACAAATTATTTGTAGCACGTGGGTAAAAATATCAGCTATATCCTCCTTCAACAACCATTTTAGATTTAAAGATACTTTAATAAGCACATGTCCCAATTTGTGGCCATCCAAAACTTTTGAACAACTAAGTTTGGGGAATGGCCCCCTTATAAGTCCAGTTTTTCCAACATAGAAGCAAGAAATTCATCCTCCCAGCCTTTCCTGAAGCTAGGCTGTGAACAGCTGTCTTGGACAGCCAATGAAGTGTACCATTTGAGATTTCAGTTTAGGGCGCCTGGGTGGCTCAGTCGTTAAGTGTCTGCCTTCGGCTCAGGTCATGATCCTGGAGTCCTGGGATCGAGCCCCGCATGGGGCTCCCTGCTGGGTGGGAAGCCTGCTTCTCCCTCTCCCACTCCCCCTGCTTGTGTTCCTTCTCTCGCTGTGTCTCTCTCTGTCAAATAAGTAAATAAAATCTTTTAAAAAAAAAAAAAGAGATTTCAGTTTAAAGGAGACAAACATGAGGAGCAGAAATGGTGGAAACAATTCCCTGAAAAAGATGATGGCAGAGGCAATGGCTCTCAGGGACAATGGCAGCAGCTGTTCAGCATCCATTGCCAAGGGGCAATCTGTGGTGTCTGTACCCAGTGGCAGCAACAGTGGAGGCCTTTCTGGAGCCACCCTGAAGTGCCATTTTACCACTGTTCCTCCCCATATATCTTCAAACCTGGGTCTCTGGTCCTCTCAGAGGGATAGTGAAACATCTCATACCTGTTAGGTGTAAGTTTGCTGCTTAACCAGCTATGGTGAATTCTCATGTTTGGAACCAAGAAATCTGACTGGTATGGATCCCTTTCCAAACAGAACAGCTATGAAACCCTAGGTACAGGCGACTGCATCCACAGAGAGCATTTCTAAAATTTTTGTTGCAATTTTACTGCATCCAGAATCAGAAGAAATAGTGCCCTGGGGAAGTTCTTTGCAACTTATTAATTCACTAAAAAATTGGGAAATTAAAACACCTGCACATGAGTATACTAGGATAAGATAAATGCAATGCTAAGTTTTGTTTTGTTAGATGTAGAAAAATCTATTTTTAAAAATAATCGTATATAATCTAGTGGAAATAAGAAATGCCAGAGGTATAAATGAAACCAGAATTGTAGAATGTTGATAATTGCTGAATCTGGGTGACAGGCATTTCATTTACTTTATGTGTTTGAAATTTTTCTTGGGGCACCTGGGTGGCTCAGTCGGTTAAGCATTTGACTCTTGATTTCAGCTCAGGTCATGATCTTAGGGTCATGAGATCGAGCCCTGTGTCAGGCTCTGTGCCGGGCATGGAGCCTGCTTAAGATTCTCTCTCTCCCTCTCCGTTTCCCCTCCCTCTCCCCCTCTAAAAAAAGAGAAATTTTTCTTAATGAAAAGTTTAAAATAAAAAATCATAAATTAGTGAGTTAACATTAGTTGGGAAAATACGTGCTTCCTAATTTATCCTTAAAATGAAGAAGAGAGGCAAGACTACACCCTGATTAGAGATTTGGATATCAGTGTTTGCCAAGCAATAGAACTGAGAAATTTTTGTAAAAGTAAGAGATAAGGATAAACTTACAGTTGATGCATCTACTTTTTAGGCCATTTTGACGTAGGTTTTTCAGGAATAGCACATTCAGCCAGTCCACAAATATTTTTTTCTCAGTTTTATTGAGAAATAATTGACATACATCACTGTATAAGTTTAAGGTATACAGCATGATATATGATATACAGCATGATGGTTTGATTTATATATACTGTGAAATGATCACCACAGTAGGTTCAGCTAACGTACAGGTTCTCATATAGATACAATAAAAGGAAAAGAAAGAAAAAATTTTCCTTGTGATAAGAACCCTTAGGATTTACTCTTGTAACAACTGTCCTATATAACACACAACAGTCTTAATTATAGTCATCATGCTGTACGTTACATCCCTAGTACTTATCTTATAACTGGAAGTTTGTACCTTTTGACCCCTTTTCTCCAATTACCCCACTCCCCACCTCCCACTTCTGGTAACCACAATCACAAGTCTGATCTCTTTTTCTATGAGTTTTCTTTTTAGATTTCACATATAAGTGAGATCATACAATATTTGTCTTTCTCTGTCTGACTTTTTTCACTTAGCATAATGCTTTCAAGTTCCATCCATGTTGTTGCAAATGGTAGGATTTCCTCATTTTTTTATGGCTGGATAATATTCTACTCTATATCACAATTATTTCTATTAGTGCCTGCCACATGTTGGCATTGTTCTAGATACTTGGGATACATCAAGAAATAAAACAAAAGAACCTTGCCCTTAACTAAAGTTTTTTCTATATTTTATTACATAAATTCTCAATCAAAGCTTTTTATACATATCTTCAGTCCATAAGCCTAATTAACTAATTTATAAATTTTAAAATTGTCTCCTATTTCTGTGGCTTAGAACTGTAAGATTTCATATTTGAAAAGAAGCGTAGATTTCATAAAATACTACTCCTCATTTTATTATAACTGATAAAATATTTTGGCTTTGTAGAGACTTTTATAAGTTACAACATACCTTCCTGAGACCCGGAGAGGGTAAATGACTTGCCAAATTTATACTGCCTATTAGTAGCTGAACAAAGACCTCAACAATTTGCATGTTGGTACTCTTTCTGCTATACCAAATTTTGCTTGCTTAAATGCAGTGGTCGTGGTTGACTGGAAGGACTTTAATCTAAAGATCCTATTATTTATACATCCTATTATTTATACATATGTTTTTCTTGAGTCCCCTGCTCTCTGTCCCCTTTCTTCTTCCTCTCTCATTGGCCCTAACCCTATCCTACAAATGACTAAGATATACCTTTCTCTTTGTCACTGACATCCTCATATGCTGCCATTCCTTAACCATTTTTTAGCTAGGCTCTCCGAATTCAGAGCCTTTAATCTTCTCTGATAACATCCTCTCTTCATTATTGTAAATAATTTGTCAGGACACTGTAGTCCATCTTTTACTTATCTACACGTTTCAGATGTCTAGGTACCCAATAACAAACAAAGAATGGGGACCCCAGGGCTAACAATTCTACTGTTGTATTAAATGACTCCAAGGTTCTCTCCTACTTCTTAGCTCCACAGAGTATGTCCCCACCTCATGCAGCCCTAAGTCTGTTTCTGTCTTCGCTGTATTATACACTTATGAGTGTATGTTCATCACATCACTAGTGTCTTAGATCCCTTAGAAAACATTGGAGTCTCAGGCTATACCACAAGTTCTTCCAACTGTTGATTTTTGCAGTATGTCTTTTTTTAAAATTTTATTTTACTATGTTATGTTAATCACCATACATTGTATCATTAGTTTTTGATGTAGTGTTCCATGATTCATTGTTTGCGTAAAACACCCAGTGCTCCATGCAGAACGTGCCCTCTTTAATACCCATCACCAGGCTAACCCATCCTCCCACCCCCCTCCCCTCTAGAACCCTCAGTTTGTTTCTCAGAGTCCATAGTCTCTCATGGTTCGTCTCCCCCTCCGATTTCCCCCCCTTCATCTTTCCCTTCCTGCTATATCTTCAACTGTTGATTTTTAACAATCTACCTATTCAGTTATTGTTAGTCCCCTGATATCTCTCTCTCTCCCTCTCCCCTCCCCTTTCTTCTCTCTCTCTCTCACACACACACTCTCTCTCTCTC
>NC_138385.1:71753216-71785731 GCF_054177405.1 Leptonychotes weddellii
CTCCGGGATCATGACCTGAGCCGAAGGCAGTCGCCCAACCAACTGAGCCACCCAGGCGCCCGTCCAAGATGGCTTCTTTAATCACATGTCTAGGTCATCAGCTGGGATGCCTGAAACAGCTAGGGGCTTGCCAGGCATTTCTTCTTCCAGGCAGCCTCTTCATGTGGACACCTGAGCTACCTCAAAGCATTGTGGTATCGAGGTAGGCAGACTTCTTACATGGCAGCAGGCATCTTTTCATAGTGAGCGCTCCAAGAGATCCAAGTGGAAACTGTGAGGCTTCCTTTGACTTCAAAAGGAAGGGACTACACAAAGGGGTGAATACCAGGGGGTGCATTTCATTGCAGTGGGGGCATCTTTGGTGACTAGCTACCACAGGAAGGGAAATGGAATCTACAGCTAAAAGTCAAGTTAGCTGTCAGTCCACCTGGCTGGCAGGACTCTATTTTTTAAACAAATATAATTGCCTAAAATACAGCCCTCATTTTTTGGTTAAGCATAGTAGATCCAGAGTTCCTTTTAATTAAACAAAAGAGAAAAGAGGAAAACTTTGAACTTAGATGACTTGCATCTCTTTAAACTCTACTTAATCTTCCATTTATTGGAGCATGTGATAATAACTCAGACTTTGTTCTGTCAGTGGCTGGAGGCAGACTTGCCACCATTCTAGAGCTGACAAGCCAAAACAGGTGAGCCCATCTTTCATGATTCACTTTGGTAGGAGTGATTACTGCTGAGCTCTGGGCTTGTGAACTACCTGTTCCCTTTCAGAGACACAGGCTCACCCACAGCCTGAAGCATACCCTGTATCCTTTCAGAAATGGCATATTGAACACGTGCAAGGAGATATCCAAAAGCTTTGCTTTCGAATGAGAGACATTTTGTGAAGTCTTTGGCAGCTTGCTGGCTGGCAAAGTCATCTGGCTGGCACACTCCTGCATCGAGTCATGGCACCACCACCTCTACTCTGGAGAGTTTCGAAATTTCAATTTGCACACCCTGTGAGATGTGAGTCATTCAGCTCGCAAAGGAGGAGGAGGAGGAGGAGGAGGCGACCATCTGCTAGTCATGAGCAGATGACAAATACTCTGCACTGCAAATTTCCATCTTCATTTCACAATATTTAAGTAAACACATTTTGTAACCATTTTTTTTTCAGAGTTCCTTAGTGCTTAAAATGGAATTTTTTTGGGTAAACAGTATATAAAAGCCACCTTCTCTCCTCTAAACAATTATATTACTAAAGTGACACTGAAGGCAACCACAGCAAAGTGCTGTCTGTTGAATGACCAGAGCAAAAAGAATACACATCTGAATTGAATGGTTAAGTCCCACGCTATTTCAGACCCACCGGGCTAAGTTTCCCGGTCTATGAGCGGCCATTCCATCATGCACAGCTCCACGCTGACCTCTACTGTCTGCCTGCAAGAATCCTCAAAATATCTCTCATGAAAGACAAAGAGTTTCCAAACAGCATCTATTTAATATTTCTGTGTGCTGTGTTATGGGAAGGAAGGAAATTGAAGGAAGAAAAGATAGATGCTTTACCCTTAAATGATGAGAGACTGATTACATCTATAAAATAACTGGGAACTAATGCAAGATCTAATTTTGTGCTAGTTTCAAGCTGTGCAACACAGCTCAAAGCGGAATTTATTCATTTCTTCCCCAACTTTATCTAAAGAAGCTAACAGTATCAACAACAACAAGAATAGTAAAATAGAAATAGAAAATTGAGATTAAGGAGAAAAGTGCATGCCAATGTGCTAAACCTAAGGCTCAGTGTTTGAAGGTGTTTCAAATTTGGCCCTGGGCATCCTAAAAGCCAGAAAGAGAAAAAAAGAAGTAGGATGGATTGCCTAGACCTTGCAATTATGAAGGAGAGCGACTATCATTCCTCCAGTGGAATTGTTACTCTTGGTGTTAAATTCTGAATGAAATTCCCATGGGGCTTTTGTGGCATGTCCCGGGTGCTAGAAGGGCTCGCATGCTCCTTAGAATTTGTGCTGGTGCTGCCGGAGCAGACTTAGTAGGGCGGCTTCAGCTTTTATGAGAAAGAAAAGGGTGTGCCATCGAGAAGATGAAAGACATCCTGCTGAGAAGCAGAGAAAGTGAGAAACGGACCTGCTGGCAGCCAGACCATGATGTTCTCAACTAACATAAACAATGCTGGGACAAGGCCACTCCATGATCATACTTGGAACAAGATTAGGATAAAGCCACTCAGCAATCACAAAAATGACTAAACATCCTCGTTCTCTGACTAACATGAGTGACTGCTGTTCTGTTCCTTTACCAATGACAACTCCTGACTTGTTTGCTTTAAATGAAAACTATTAAGGTACCAAAACACTGAATCCCCCCTGTTTCTGGAAAGCACCCAGTGGACCCTGCTGCCCCAATCCCTCCAGAGAATTACTCAAAGTAAACCCAATCCCAATAAGAGGCCCCTACCCACTCCCCCTTTCCAAGATGCTCCAGGATTCATCTGGTACATGTTATCTCTTGCTGCAATTAGCTCAACAGTGAGTAGTGTGTTCCTGGAGGTCTTTGGTTGGTGGGTCTAACTAGCAGTGAGCACTACACAGTGAAAGTGATTCTAGGAAAGCCTAAACTTAGTTTTGTTAGTATTTTCGTTCTCTCTCCTGTTCAAGGACAGAGTACACAGCGTCTAATGGAGGAGAAGAATGGCTTTTTCTTTAGACAACCTCCTTTAAATATTCCTTTGCTTGTCTAGGCTTTCAATATGAGGTCAGTTGCAGATAGTTGAAGATCATACTCTCTTTGAAGGACTGAGAGAATGAGCTGGTATTGGGTTCCTGGTTGAGAGCAAATCAATGTGCTCTGGGTAATCCCTGACAAATCTCTGACCTACACAAATATTTCTCCATTGTAGCAGACATTGTCATTTTTCTGCTCTTATTTCTTCTACTTTTTCTATGAATTCTTCTCCCAGCTTCAGTGTCCTTTGGCTTCTAACAACCCATACCAAACCTGGACACAGAGAAGTGGAAATGCCTGAGAGTTTATGTTAGCCACCACCCTTTACCCCGAGGCCCTTGGCCAACGGCTAGAATGGGAAAGCTCAGCTTTCTTCAAGTTATGTCAACTCTCAGGTATAATTTACTCTCCAGAGTTCCCTGAAGGATCAGCTTGAGGCTGGGACTTTGGCTTGCTCAGCTTCTTTCCCATCCCTGTCTTGTTTCTCCACTGTCTCCCCTGGGGGCACTTCCTTAATAAATCGGTTGCACAGAATCCTCATCTCAAGCTTTGCTTCTGCAGAACTCAACCTATGACATTCATCTAGCCCTCACTATATCCCTACAAAGTAGGAATTATATTCTAATTTTTCAGATGAGGAAAGAAAGGCTAGAGAGGTTATGAGACCAGCTCAAGGTCACACAGCTGGTTAGCAGTTGTCTAGACCTAAAATCTTCATCTCTATCACCTATAAGGTTAAGGTGCCCCCTTTTTACTATGCCTCACTGCCTCTCCTTCGAGGCCCTGTATTGGGCCTTACCTCCCATCTGTGGGCATACAGAGGGAAGGCTCTGATGCATGGGGCAGAAAGCAAAGACCCAAATGTCTTCTGCCAAGCATCTGATGTTTAATAGAATGTTAATGCTGCCATCTGGGGCATAGTTTTTTTGGTCCAAAGTATGTTGACATTCCTCCTCTGACTTCTGGACAGATCACCTCATGCTGCTTATGGTAGATAATCATTCCTCCCCCATAATCTACCACCCCTCCTAGCCTTCATGAGATAAACATCAAAGTCACGGCCCCAAAAGAATGCATGACTTCCATCCCCTTCACCATACATAAGGGTCACGAATGAGTCCTGGGTGGTCTTTCCTACCTGTCACCTCAGAAAAACAGGAGTCACCCTTAAGAACACCCCCATGCTAGTGACTTTCATTGTGAGGCTACCTTTTCAAATTAGGGTTTACTTGTGGAAGGAATACTACTTACTACTTCAAAACGTCTCACAGCTGAAGTTGCTCTTGGTCTTGGACTTCCTCTCACCTCTCATAGACACTACTGAAGGGAAAGGGTGAAGCATGGCAGCATCTGCCTCCCACATTCCATTGCCAGCATCACCCAGGAGGGTTCGTTGTTGGCAAAAGCTAGGAGGTGAGAAAGTTCACAGAATCTCAGAGCTAGAGGGAGTTTTAATTCTGACTGATGCAGGAGCAGGCATTCCCCCAACAGTAGACCAGCCATGGGGCTGTGTTGCTATGACCAAATACGTTCACTGGCAATGAAGCTTGCCAGTGGGCTTCACAGGGAGACTTTCCCTCTCCCTGTGCCAAGAAGTGCCCCTCACTGACCACTAGGTGAAGTCTAAGAAAACAGGAAAATTACAGAACCCAGAACTCAATGAATGTGTGTGCGTGCGTGTGTGTGTGTGCGTGTGCGCGCGCTCCCACACACTAGGACGGAATAGGTTGGAAAACATAAATAAAGGTGTGATGTATTTCCACTTCCCCGAGCCTTATTCTTAACCACCACACTACTCTATTACCTCTCTAGGATTTTCATCAAAAGGGCCTATTTCTCTCTTTACAGAAAGATTCAGGGTTGGTCTTATTGGGGGGCAGAAGACTAAGCATAGTGTAATTTGAGAGGCATCAGGGTCTGCACCAGTGCCTGAAACTTCATCCTTAGCTTCAGTCTTTCAGGTTAAGGTCTGCTTCCAGAAAACTCTGCTTAACATGAGGAGGGTAACAAACAAACCCATAGTCATTGACACTTCAGAGGCCTATGAGAATTCATTTACCAGGTTAGCAAACATAACACCAGATCCAGAGAAACAATAGTTATTCATGGTTGGGGATAGAAGAAAGTTTGTATTCTGGGGAGGGCCCTGGTCAGAAAGTGGGGACTAGTAAAGGACTAGATGGAGGGCAGAGGGCAATGCTCCATGGTAGGGCCCTCATGGCACGTCCTCCCCAGGCAGAGTCTGTATAGCCATGAAAAGTTTAAGACAATGTCCTGGGGCCAAAACTATGCAACCTGACCTGGAATCCTATGTGAAGGAACACAAACTACCCTCCTGGAACCAACAGAAGTGTCTCCCCTCCCAGAACCTCCAAGCTTCTCTTCCCTCCAGGAGTCCTTGGTTGGATCTCAAGGCCAAACCACAGGTGGAGCTTTCTGTGCAGCACAAGGCCAAGGCCAGCCTGTCCAGTCACTCTTCAACCAGCCTTCTCCAAATTCCTCAGCCCTCATGCCTCTGCTGTTTTGCTCCAAAAGTAAAAGACCAACCTAAATTTTTTTTTAGCCCAAATTTATTGCACAAAAAATTAAATGTGAAGTCTATGGTTTAGGCTCAGCCTTGACAAACAAAAATTCATGGATAAAGCTGTCTCTAGTCTGATTTGTTACTTTCATCACTCTCTGAAAATGCAAAATACGAGATGATCTGGCTCTCATCCCTGGAAAGCAAGACTTGGTGAGTCCCTAAAGCATTAAACCATTACATCTGGGTGGGGGAGGGGAGAAGGGGGGAGCAATCTGCAAAAACTTCTTCATCTCCCTAAGAAGCATGTACAGAATATGAGTCTTTACTAATTTAGTAGACAGCAAGGGACTCAAGAATTTGGGTTAGGTGACACAGAATTAAGGAGCCCAAAAGAAAGGATGTGTGTGTGTGTGTGTGTGTGTACGTGTCGAAGTGTGCACGTACACTACACTATTAGAGCACTGCAATCAATATTAGTCAGAAAATCTACCACAACTGTGCCTGCAGACTTGATCTACTCATTTCTTCTCTCTGGCCTGTTTCCTCATTCTCAACAAGGAGATAATACCTGCCCCGTCAAACTCAAAATTAAATGGAATAACTTCCCTCAAGTCTTGAAACATACCGGTGTTTCCGTAGATAAATGTAAGGCAACATTACTGGGAAATCTCTGGGAATAAATGACTAATTGGCTGAAAGAAAAGAAACTCCAAAGAATTAAAAGCAATTTAGTTCAATTGCAACAGGTACTAATGTGAACAACAAATATTTACTGAGTACTTACTTTGTACCAGGCATTTCCCTGAGTGCTATATAAACATTACCTCATTTAATATTCACAAATCAAGGAGGTAAAGACTATTACCATCTCCAGTTTACATATTTAGAAACTGAGGCATAGAGAGATTAAGTAACATGTCCAATATCGCACAGCTAATGGGTAATAGAACCAGGATTTGAACTGATGCTTCCAGATCAGGAACTGTTGCTTCACAGATCCTTAAGTCATCTGCAAGTATCTACAGGAGTAAGAACACTAGTTAATAAGAACAATAAAAACAATTATTATTCCTGCATGATATTATATAGTGCTAGGTGCTTCATTCATTATTTCATTAACATGCTTGCAAAAAATGGAAGCACAGCCAAGGTACATAATTCTGGAGGAGGGTTGTATCAGGGTCTGCCACTTATTAAGAATGTGGCCTTGGGCAAATTAATTAACCTGTGCCTCTCTTTTCTAATCTGCAAAATGAAGATAAAAATGGTACCTACTTCCTATGGTTATAATGAATTAAATGAGTTAATATTTGCAAAGCCCTTAGGATAGTGCCTGGAATGCAGTCAATGCTATGTGTGTTTGTTAAATAACTAAACTAAACTAATAAATAAATAAATAATACTCAATTCATTTTTGAGAATTATATGTGTGCTCAGCTTATATCCATGTGTTGTTTGTAGAAAGAATGTAGAATTCTCTAAGATGAAAGAGTGTGTGCAGAGCTGATTACAGGCAGCTCTGCATGTCAAGTGTTGGCTAGAAGTTCAACCTCATAGTCTCCTCCCCTTCCTTTCCTGCAGACCCAGCAATGGCTTCTGCTCATCGGTCCCCTCCAGGGCCGTGTACCAGAGAGGGCTGCTCTCCTCTCTCCTGTTCTCCAAACTATACGAAACAAGCCACTGCTGGCTCAACCTTCATCACAGTTGCTGTCCATTCCCTGCCAACATCCACCTCTGTTCTGAATAGGGAGCTAGAGCAAGCCCTGTGTATAGGTCCCCTCAGAGAAGAGCCTTGGCAGGCTGAAGAGGCAGCAGAGTGGGTGTGTTGGAAATGACTGAGGCAGTGTCTTCAATCAGTTAGTGCTCAGGAAAGAGCAAAAGAAAATAAACCACAGAGGTTGCCACCACTAGACAGGGACAACTGAGGGACTGTCAGGGAAATGAGAAACCAAGGGAGACAGGAGGTACCACCAAAGGGATAATGAACCAGAGGAAAACCACAGGAAAACCACTCCCAAATATTTCTCAAATCCCTTTCTGCATGTACATATGCATCACTTTTTCATATAGAAGTCCCTGTTAAGTCACCAAATCCCCCCAAATAGGGGGAACACCCAGATTCCCTGGAGAATCATTAGCTGAAGGTCATGTCCACACTCAGGACATGCCAAGAACATTCCTGCAAAGTGCACCTCTCAAAAGCCTCTTCCAGTACAAGTTCCCCAACATACCCACAGTAATGGAAGGGAAAGTAAAGACTCTGACAAAATATTATTTCAAAGAAAATTTTACCTCCCACCCCCACCATACACACACCCTATCACCACCAAAAGTCAACTGAAAGCCAGATGGGAGCCTTTAAAAAGATGCTTCCCCAACTGCTCAGCCTCTCTGTTGCCTCCCTCAAGATGAGTTCTGCTGAGTTTAACTTCCATCTCCCTATCCAGAGCTCCCTCCTTGAGCTTTATACCTCAGCACTCAGAGGGAGGCTGCTTGCTGCCTAGGGATTGCCCTCCACCTTGGAACTACTTTCCTTGAACTGTTCCTGCCCCAGAACTTTCCATCATACCCAGCCTCTGTGAGGTACCCCGGTCTATCACACAGTCCCCCACTCTCTCTCGGCCAGGGCTCTTCCTGCCCCAAAAGATGATGCCTAATTACTAAATGAAACAATTTAGGGAAAATTTGACATGGCCTGTTGGGTTTCCCTTCTAGAGGCCTGCATTGAAAGCTGGGACCTCTGGAAATGCCACCAACTTTATCTCAAGGGATATGTCAAGGGATAACTGGGATGGACTGCTGCTATCCCTAGCAGGTAGCTGCTGCCCAAGCTTCAGACCCTGTTTGTTCTCTGAGGACAGGGACTAGGTCTAGCTTTGGTATCTTTTGTGATTTGTTTTCTTTTGATTTCTCCTAAGGCTAGGCTCACAGGGGTATCTTCTTTCCTGATACTCTAGGACATAGTAAATAGCATAAATTGGATTGTTTGGTGTTTGTCTTTCATATAAGGATAGAAGCTGTATTTCATATAGCCAGAGAATGAACTGCATACTCTTGTTATTCCAGCTATTTAGCCAATGGTAATAGAAGGGTTTTTTTCCATCCTTCTCAGCTTTGAATCTTGTCTTGAACACTAAATACCTAAGCGACTTTATGTCCGTAAACTTCAGTTTCCTCATCTATTAAATGGGAATTTAAAATGTCCACATTATTGGATAAGTGAAGATTAAATAAGTACTTGCTACATAGTAGGTGTTCAATAAATAATTGTCATATCCTCAGCCTTTAATGTCATGCCTGGACTCTTGTTGGCATTTCATAATGCTTGACACAGAAGGAACCTAGAGATGGCGATGAAGGTTTGTTGGATCCTTATCAGAGTCATGCCACATGGGCAGTATGCCAGCCCGTTTCTAACAGAGAATGTGCCTACATTGCTCTCAAGGACGTGACTACTTTTCTGTTCCCTGGTGAAGCCATTGTCCAGAGCCAGAGGCAGGAACTAGAGTATTTCTCTGCTCTGATTTCCAGGAAAGGTGAACAACATCAGGAGTAATTAGCAGAAGCCAAGGAAGAGGTCTTTGGGATCCACCTGCAGAAGATTCATCTTGAAAAAGAAAGACCTGTTTCCATAATAGCTTCTGCTTTATAAATGCCTTTTCAAATGACTTCCATTTGACTGAGGAAAACCTTTCAGCTTTCAGTTTTTTTTCTTCAGGCTTCTGACCTCTCACCTACTTTGAATGATTCACTCAGGCTATTCATTGCCCTGGAATGTTGGCTTTGGCAAAGGACTGCAAGGCTCTTAAAATAAACACAACTGGGCTTTCATCTTACGGTGATCGCTGTTGGCTGCATATTTCACACACTGTATGGCAGGATATGTTAAATTAAAATCATAATCTCCCAAGTGAAATCCAGGGCCTGGTTAAGCCACGCGAGAATTACTCATGCATTTACTTCCAGTGAAGTGTATGAGTAAGATCTTCAGCCATTAAGTCTCTCAGGTAATAGTCTCATCCCCTCCCAGTTATCCTAATCCACAGTAAATTAAACCCATCCAGAACAATGTCATGTGGAAAGGAAGGAGTCAAAGCCAACACCCTGTCAAATATGTAGGTCCTGGAGAGGTGAGTTTGTATTACGTTGTCAGTTCTTTCAAATTTTAACTTAAATCCCGCTAAGTCAGTATACCCAACCCATATGGATACACAAAATATTCAGCATTATGTTAAATGTTCCAAGGAGTTCAAAGCAATATATGACACCAAGCCTTCAGGAGCTTAAAGTCTTGTGGGTGATCAATAAGATTAACATGCAAAAAAAAAAAAAATAGTAACAAAGGCCAGGTGCAAGGCAGTAGTGGAGGAAGCAAAGGCCTTTCTCCAAGTGGGCTCTGGGGCCCGACTTCCCACAGGTGTGTGATTGCAGAATAAACCTTTGATTTAGAGTATCTTGGTTTCCTCACCTATACAATGGAGAGTGTTACACTAACTTCACAGAGTGGGGTTGTTATGATTAAATAAGATAAAGAAGATAAAACTGCAATGTACAATATCACCTATTATGATCTGTGATAAAGCAAGTGGAACAACTTAAGAAATAAGTCCAGGGGTGCCTGGGTGGCTCAGTTGGTTAAGCGCTGGACTCTTGATTTCGGCTCAGGTCATGATCTCAGGGTCATGAGATTGAGCCTTGCGATGGCTCCATGCTGGGCATGGAGCCTGCTTGAGATTCTCTTTCTCTCCCTCTCCCTCTGCCCTTCCCCTTCACTCTCCCTCTTTCTCTCTAAAAAGAAAGAAAGAATTCCCATAAAGGTTATTTGTTGGGGCGCCTGGGTGGCTCAGATGGTTAAGCGTCTGCCTTTGGCTCAGGTCGTGATCCCAGGGTCCTGGGATCAAGCCCCACATCGGGCTCCCTCCTCAGCGAGGAGTTTGCTTCTCCCTCTCCCTCTGACCCTCCTCCTGGTTTGTGCCCTCTCTCTCTGTGTGTCTCAAATAAATAGATAAAATCTTTTTTAAATAATGTTATCTGGGGTTTGCCTTTATTTTTATTTATTAATTTATTATCTAGGATTGCCTTTATTTTTTAGTTTTTAGTTTTTGGAGAGAGAGCTCACATGAGTGGGTTGGGGGGGTGGCATGTCAGAGGGAGAGGGAGAGAGAGAATCTTAAGCAGGTTTCACACCCAGCGCAGAGCCCGATGCAGGTCTCGATCTCACGACTGTAAGATCTGAGCCAAAATCAGGAGTTGGTCGCTTAACCAACTGAGCCACCCAGGCACCCTATCTGGGGTCACCTTTAAATGGTAGTGAACAAATAAGTTCCCAGGCTGTAAACTTCTTGAGGACCAAGACCATTCCTTTTTTGCTTTAAATGTAGTTTATACCTTGCTTAGTGTCTGGTACATAGCAAGTGCTTAATATATTTTTCTTAAATTAATGAATTAATTCTGAAGTATAGTTAGATTACATTTGTTTTCAATACAGTAGCAAGAGAGGCCCTACCTTTCAGGCCTCCCAAAGTTTCCTTCTCATTTATATTATTTAGAGAATTTAAAAGGTAAAACTCTGATGCCTTTAAAAGAGCCTTTGCCCTGTCAGCTCTCTTGAGTTATGGCTAATAGCATATCCCTAGGCACCATTAAAATGGGCTTTTCTGGGCCTGGCCAGAACAAAGTCACAGAAAAGAGTTTTCCTTAACCCGAAAAACCCCCAATGGGAAGAGCTTATGAAAGGCCCTTTGTGCTTCAGTTTAGCATAGTGGCTAAAACAAGACTGAAAATGCATCCGGCTTCAAGTGGCTGAAGATATTCATCCCACAGTGTACAGACTAGATGAGTAGTAGTCTCAGTAGGCTCATGGGCACATGCCCAGGCAAGCTATAGAGTGAGGGACATTTGCCCATCACGCATGAGATTCACTATCTTGTTTACGAAAACAACAACATCAAAATATTTATAGGGTTGGGGTGCCTGGGTGGCTCAGATGGTTAAGTGTCTGCCTTCGGTTCAGGTCATGATCCCAAGGTCCTGGGATCAAGCCCCACATTGGGCTCCTGACTCAGTGGGGAGCCTGCTTCTCCCTCTCCCTCTCCCTCTGCCTCTCCCCCTGCTCATGCTCTCTCTCTCTTTCTCTGTGTCTCAAATGAATAAATAAAATCTTTGAGAAAAAAAATATTTATAGGGTTAAAACTGCTATTTTTCCTTCTCCTAAATGGAATGTGCTTCTATTTCCTCTGGGCCATTATAAAGGGAAACAGATACACAGTGTTTAGGAAATGACAGACTTTAGAGAAACAGGAAAACATAAAATACCTTAGAACAGAATGATTTTCCCATAAAGAACCATTACCTTCACCAAGTGAAACACAAAGCAGCAAGACCTTTCCCCAGAGACTGGCAAGCAAAAATGAAGGTCCCTCTGGGGTGACATCGTGTTATGATCATCTTGCAGATGACAGAGCTCACAGTACAAACAGACATTTGTGAGGCACACAATGGTAGGAACAGAGATTCAGAGAAGCATGTTTATCTCCTCCTCTTTCCTACTTACGTGCATCTTACACCTGCCTCTGTACATATGGGGTTGATATTGCTCTTGTTTATTAGGTTTGGGGAGTTATGTCCCTGTGTGTATTCGTCTATCCCATTTCTGCAATGAGGCTGTAAGATCAGAAGTTCTGTTCTTCTTCCTTTCAATTTCCACAGTACTTTCTTACACCTAGTACTGTTCACAAAAGTACTGTAAGAATGACCTAGGAGAACAATCATATCAGTCAGGATCCCAACAGGAAACAGAATCCAACTCATAAGATTCACATGAAGAAACTTTAATGAAGGGACCACCTACTGGCCTATGAGAACAAATAAGGGATATTGAGGCACTGAGAGATTAGCACAGCAGGAAGCCCTTACCATGTGTAGGCCTGAAGAGAATAGGGGAAAGAAATAGAACCCTGTGGTGGCTGGCACATGGAGAAGGGAGGGGCCGTCCAGTGGGAGCTTTGGTCATAGAAATTCTCAGTTCCTGTCAGAGAAGGGAGGGAGCATGAGGCATACCTCTGTGTGTTCTCATTCTGTCCTCCTATCTCAACCTGTGCTTCCAATTGACCAAACCCAACCAGAGCTTGGGGTAAGAGAATTTAGTGATGCAGTCCATGGGGAGCCTCCTCTCAGATTAAAGAGCATGGCAGAGAAGGGTAGAGAATGGAATGGGTGCTGGAAGGGAGGGGTGGTAACAGAGAATAACCCTCACACCAGAGACTTCAGTGCTTCCTCTGTTCAGCCACACTACCATAGTGTTCTGACTGTAGTAGGGCTCAAAACCTATTCTAGGGCAGTCATCAAAGATGAGCAAGAGACGACAGAAAGAGTCCACAGAATGCTGGTGTCTGTGTAGCCTTTTGTTGTTGCTTTTAATCTTCTCTGCCAGTCTTTGTTAAGAAAACAAAGTCTATTTCTTGACTAGAACTGTTTTTTGATATTTGTACTGATCCTCAGCCCCCACCCCCACTGAGAATGGGCCCAGACTATGGACAGATTGGTCAAACTTCTGGATTTCACCTTTATCTCTAACAATGTGAAGCATGGACCAGATGCCCCCAGATTTTTTCCAACTGTAAAATAAAGCAAAAAATAAAGATATATCAGCCTTTGCTTGCTAAGATTGTTAAAGGAAGGAAAAGGGGAAAATAGGGAGGGAGAGATGAAAATAAATGATGTTGAAAGGGAAGGAAGAATAAACAGGGATAGCTGAAGTAATTGTTTGGAAATTGTGTGTTTTTATGGAGCTTTTAAATCTCTGGTAACAGTTAGTGAAACTCTTCAGGGTGTGTATGTGGGAGTGGGGAGGGGGAGGGAGTACTCATTAAGCAAATTGAAGCCATTACATTTCAAGTCTACTTTTCCCAGCAATCCAAAATTTCTTTTAAAGCAGTTAAACCTTCAAAATTGCATGAGATCAGTTATGGTTTAGTGAAGATTTTGTATTCATTACTGATCATATCAACCATTGGCCAAAGAAGTAAGGCAACCTTTACTTTTCTGAGAACCTGGATATCTTTTTATTTTATAAGCAATAAAGTGAAAGGGAGCCAGTCCAGCAATTCCTCTCTAGTAGTCAAAAATAGAATAAGTGGGGAAGGGGAGATTTAAGCATAAATATCTTAAGTTCCTTTAAATCACTTCACTGTTTGCAGAACAGCTTGAAGACATATCCAAGCTCGTTTGTATGATGCTGCTAGAATATTACTGTTCTCTCCTATGAATCCCTGAATTCCTTCAACATCCCATTGCCAGGGAAACTCTAGGCATTTATAAGGAGTCATCTTGTATAATTACCATACTCATCTTCCTTCACTCTCTCTAGATTATGTTAGGAGACACTTGCTAAGAACCTCCAGGGTATCTGATACCTTCCCAGTAACATTCCCCTCACTGTATGACGATTATTTGCATAACCCTCTGACATCTCCATCACACAGTGGGCTCCCTAAGGGCAGGGCTATATCAGTCTTGCTCACCATTGTGCATAATGTTTGGCACATAGCACAATAAGTGTTCAAAATATTTTGTGAATAAATGGAATGAATGAATATTTTTGCCTTCTCTCCTAGGGCTTAAGTCTCTTGAGGTCAAGAATCCAGCTAATCTAACCAAGTTTCCTTTATTCATCTCAGGTCACTGGCTCAAACCCTGTCAATAAAAAAAACAAGCATTTTTGTATAGCTAACACAAAGCTGCTCACATATCCATCTATTTGTTTCACAAATATTTATGGAACATCTACTATGGGCCACGTTTGTGCTTGGTGCTAGAATAGAACAGTGAGCAAAACCAGAGAAGCTCACTGCCCTCATGAAGCATGCATAGAGTTTTATGAGACAGATATTAACAAGATAATCATACAAAAAAATCAGAAATGCAAAGTAAACTATTCAACTGGCAAAATTTAGATTGTTAAATAATGCCAAGTGGTATGTGGATGTAAAGATTTAGGAATCTTTATGTTCTGATGGTAGAACTGCGGATGGGTACATTCTGGGGGGACCTAGAAGTACATGATCAATGTAACTGTACTTATGCCATGTGGTCCAGCAATTCCCAAATAAATTGTTGTATGGGGCCAAAGGATATGGATAAATAGACAGATACCTATTCATTTCAATATTACTTGTGGTAGTGAAGAGTTAGATGCAAACTAGCCTCTATCTAGAAGGAAGGATAGGAAAAATGTAATAGATATATTCCATGGAGATGCCCAATAGTTGGAAACAAAGGACTAGATCAGGGGTCAACAAACTATGGCCCATGTGCCAAACATGGCCTGCCTCTTGTTTGTTTAGGGTTTTTTTGTAAAGAAAATTTTATTGGAACGTGACCATGTCCATTTGTTTATGCATTGTCTATGGCTATTTTCACACTACAGCAGCAGAGTTGGGCTACAACAGAGAATATATGGCCTGCAAAGTTGAAAATATTTAATATCTGACCTTTTACAGAAAATGTTTGCTGATATCTGGACTGGATACACATGTAGAGATATGGACAGATCTTAAAAACATACTGCTGGGTTTAAAAAATAAAAAACAGAATGCTATATACATCACTGGTTTTCAAACTTGGCTACATATTGAGATCATCTGGGGTAATTATTTTTTAAGTAGGCTCCATGCCCAGTGTAGAGCCCAGTATGGGGCTTGAACTCACAACCCTGAGATCAAGATCTGAGCTGAGATCAAGAGTCAGACACTCAACTAACTGAGCCACCCAGGCGCCCCTCATCTGGGGTAATTTAAAACTTGTGATGCCTGGGTCTTATCCCAACAGATTCTGATTTTTCTATATGGGCTACAAATTGGTTGTCAGATTAAAGCAACACTGGTGATTGCAAAATACAGCCAAGTTCGAGAACCCCTCAGGTGTGTGTGTGTGTGTGTGTGTGTATGTGTGTGTGTGACAAATATTTTTTGATTGCAAACAAAACATGAACACAAAAAAATAATACACATTTTGGGAGAACACTAATGAACTAAAAGATACATATTAAACACATTAGAATAATTGCCTATGGAGAGAGAGGAAGAATGGAAATTATATATATATATAGGTATACATATGTAGATATATACATACATACTAGAGATGGACTTTGCATCAACCAATGATGTTAACATGCAATGGACTGAGAAATATGTCAACCCTCTTCAAGAGAAGTCAAAAAATAAATGCTAACAATTGCATTGTTAAATAGTGCATATATTTGGGGCACCTGGCTGGCTCAGTCGTTAAGCGTCTGTCTTCAGCTCAGGTCATGATCCCAGTGTCCTGGGATCGAGCCCCGCATAGGGCTCCCTGCTCAGCAGGAAGCCTGCTTCTCCCTCTCTCACTCCCCCTGCTTGTGTTCCCTCTCTCACTGTCTCTCTGTCAAATAAATAAATAAAATCTTTAAAAAAAAATAGTGCATATATTTAAATGTTTACTGGATATCTCCTCAAAGGCATATTTGATTCAACTAGCCAAAAATTGACCTCATTGACTTTCCCCTCAAACCTGTGCCTAAAGAAGCACTTCTGAAATTATGAAATAAAGAAATTCAGAAATCTCCTCCATGAAAACAATGACAATATTGGAAAAACTATCAAAATCAATTACTTCAGAACTCTGGAAATTAATTCAAAACTTGCAACAATTCAAAGGCAATTTATTTCAGAAAAAATGGCTGAATCTCAGGAAGAACAGTGAACTTTATGGCATTTTAACTTGACTTATACCCATCCTCATTTCCCCAGCTTTTCAGTAGTCTTAGAAAACCGGAAGCCTCAAAATCACAGTAGCTGTAAAAACCATCAGCCTAGCAGCAGCTGGAAGAAGCAGGACAGATTTGGAGCTCCTTTAAGAGATCCACCTCCAGGAAGTTATCACTATTTGACCTGGCTGGCAACTCCCTAAAAAACTTCCATCCACTGAGTTTGTTTTTATTTGACCTGACTCAACTCACTCAGCAAGGAAAACTTTATCCCCAAAAAGTTTGTCAAAAACAATCAGTGGCAATTATTTAACAGCATAGTTGCTAGAGGCAGTGATACCAATCAGGGCTATCATCAAGGGGATAGCCAATAACCTAAAAGGAAAATCTGGGAAATGAGATGTCTACAGGGGGTCTTGAAAACCTCTGACATATTTCCAGGGATCTAGAAAGCCCATGCATATGCAGGGTTGCACACATGCTCAGGAAAGACTTGAGAAGACCCTAATATCTTACCTCTGTCTGAACTTGAAACTCTAAGAGCAGGAAGTAAAGGCTCAGGCAGAGTTTTAAATTGCTAGAACATTGAAGTTGTGCCTCAACACCCACACACAGCATTTTGGCAAAGGGTGGAAGACTTACTGGTTCAGATATTTAAGGAAATCCCTGTCCAAATATTAGCTGACTACTAAGCTAACTGAGCAAAGATTTCAGTCATAGTAACAACAAAGAATACAGACTTTATATAATTGATTCAGGAGAGTCATTAAACAATCAAACAACAAAAACAATAATACACTCTGGGGAAGGAAGGATCTGATTTCTGGAGTTTCCACATTATAGTTATTTAAAATATCCAATTTGGCAAAAAAAAATTATGACACACAAAGAAACAGGAAAGTATAGCTCATGCACGGAGGAAAAACGCAGTCAATAGAACCTCATTGAGGAAATCCATACATTGGACCTACTGGGCAAAGACTTTAAATCAGTGTGTATATATATATATATATATACACACAGAAGCTTTTATATATATATATGTTCAGAGGCTAAAGGAAGCCATATCTAAAGAGCAAAAGGAAAGTATAAGAATAATGTCTTGCCAAATAGAGAATATGAATAAAAGGGACAGAGATTACAGCAAAAGAACCAAACAGAAATTTTGGAGTTCAAAACTATAACTGAAAATGAAAAATTTACTACAAGTGGCTCAACAGCAGATTTGTGTAAGCAGAAGGAAAAAAAAAATGAGTGAACTTGAAGATAGGTCATTGAGATTATCCAGTCTGAAGAAAAGAAAGAAAAAAGAATGAGGAAAAATGAACAGAGCCACAGGAACCTGTGAAACATCATCAAATATACCAAAGTACACATAACAGGAGTCCCAAAGAGAGAGAGAGAAAAGCATAAAAAATATCTGAAGAAACGATGGTCAAAAATTTACCAATCTGATGAAAAAATCCTACATTAATCTACGTGTCTATAAAGCTCAACCAACTTTGAGTAAGATAAACTCAAAGGGATCCATACCTAGACATATTGTAATCAGTTAAAAGACAAAAATATAATATCTTGAAAGCAGCAAAAAATATACAAAAGATGTAATATAGAAGGGATCCTCCATAAGATTAATAGCTATTTTCTAATCAGAAATCCTAGAAGCCAGAAGGCAGTAGGAGAACATATTCAAAGTATTCAAAGAAAAAGACTCTCAACTAAGAATTCTAATTCCAGCAAAACTATTCTTTAACAATGAAGGAGAAATGAAGACATTTGCAATAAATAAAAGTTAAGAGAAATGCTGCCCCCAGACTTGCCCTACAAGAAATACTCGAAGGAGCTCTTCAGGCTGAAATAAAAGGACACTGGACAACAGCTTAAATTGACAAGATGAAATAAAGAGCACTGGAAAGGGTGAGTGCATAGATAAATATAAAAGATTACAAATATATTTGTGTTTGTAACTATTTTTTCTTATATGGGACTTAAAAGACAATTGCATAAAGCAGTAATTATGGAAATGTGTTGATGGGATCAAAATGTATAAAGATATAATTTGTATGACAATAATAGCACAAAGAAGGGGGAAGAAATGGAGGTATATTGGAGCAATTTTTTGTATATTATTGAAATTAAATTGGTATTATCCCAAATGAGATTTTTAAAGAGTTCATTGTAATCCCCAGGGTGAGCACTAAGAAAATAATTCAAAACTATATAGCAAATAAAACAAGGGAATTGAAATGATACACTAGAAAATATCGATTTAACACCAAAAAAAAGCAGTAATAGAGGAATACAAGAAGATAAAAAACACAAGCTATATTAAAAAACAAGTAGAAACAAAGCAAAGATGTCTCCTCTAAGCACTCCTTTTCAACATCATACTGGAAATTCTAGCTAATGCAATAAGATAAGAAAAGGAAATTAAAGGTATACAGAGTGGGAAGGAAGAATGAAAACTGTCTTTGTTTATAGATGACATGATTTGCTTATTAGAAAATCCCAAAGAATCTCATGCACACACACACACAAAATTCCTGTAACTAAGGAAGGATACAGACTTAATATCTAGTAGTCAGCTGACTTTTCTATATGCCAGCAATGAGCAATTAGAATTTGAAATTAAAAACACACCATTTACATTAGCACCAAAAAAAGAGAAAGAAATAATTAGATATAAATCTAACAAAATATGTACAAGATCTATATGGGGAAGACTACAAAACTCTGACAAATAAAATTAAAGAAGTACTAAATAAATGTAGAGATATTCCATATTCATGGGTAAAAAGACTCAATATTATCAAGATGTTTGTTCTTTCCAATTTAATATGCAGCTTTGTTGAAACCTCAATAAAAATAATAGCAAGTTATTTTGTGGATATCTACAAACTGATTCTAAAGTTTATGTGGAGAGGCAAAAGACCCAGAATAGCCAACATGATATTAAAGAACAAAATTGGAGGACTGACACTACCTAACTTCGAGACTTACTATAATGGCACAGTAATCAAGTCAGTGTACTGTGGTGAAAGAATATTCATATATTCATATAAATCAGTGGAAAAGAATAGACTCACATAAATATAGTCAATTGATCTTTGACAAAGGAACAAAGGCAATGCAGTGGAGCAAAGAAAGTCTTTTCCACAAATAGTGAACTGGACATCCACATGCAAAAAAAAAAAAAAAAAAAAAGAACCTAGACATAGACCTTATTCTCTTCACAAAATTAACTCAAAATGGATCACAGGCCTAAATGTAAAACACAAAACTAAAACTTCTAGAGAATAGCATAAAAGAAATTCTAGATGACCTTGGGTTTAGTAATGACTTTTTAGATATAACACGAAGGGCACTATCAATGAAAGAAATAATTGATAAACTGGACTTCATTAGAATTAAAAACTTCTGCTCTGTGAAAAATACTGTCAAGAGGATGAGAAGACAAGCCAAAAACTGGGAGGAAATATTTGCAAAAGATATAACTGATAATGGACTATTACCTAAAATATACAAAGAACACTTAAAACTCAACAATGAAACAACAAAAACCTGATTAAAAAATGGGCAAGATATCTGAACAGACACTTCACCAAAGAAGATTCACCTATGGCAAATAAGCATATGAAAAGATACTACATATCACAAGTCATTAGGGAATTGCAAATTAAAGCAATGAGAAACTACTACATACCCATTAGAATGGCAAGCACCAAAACATTGACAATGCTAAATGCTGGTGAAGATGTGGAATACAAGGCCTGTGGGGGACAGAGGACATGTGGGAACTCTCTGTACTTTCCACTCAATTTTGTGGTGAAGCTAAAACTCTAGAGACAAAGAAGGACATTTTATAAAGGTAAAAGGGTGAATACATGAGTAAGACAGACATAACAATTACAAACATGCATGCAACTAACAACATAGCCCAAAATACACGTAGCAAAAACTACCAGAATTGAAGGAGAAATAGACAATTCAACAATAATAGTTGGAGACTCCAATACTCCATTTTAATAACAGATAGAATAACTAGATAGAAGATCAATAAGAAGATAGAAGACTTGAACTATGCTCTAAACCAACTAGACTTAACAGACATCTATAGAACACCCTGACCAACAATAGCAAAATACATATTCTTTTCAAATTTTCATGGAATATTCTCTAGGATAGATCCCTGTAAGGCCACTAAGTAAGGCTTTTATTTTAAATAAATGTAATAAGATTAAAATGATGCAAATATGTTCTCCAACCACAATGGAATGAAATTAGAAATAAATAACAGAAGGAAATTTGGGAAATGCAAAAATATGTGAAAATTAAACACCACACTCCTAAATAACCAACAGGTCAAAGAGGAAATCATGAGGGAAATTAGAAAATACTTTGAAATGAACAAAAAACAAAAATACAGCATACAAAAACTTAAGATATACAGCTGAACAGTGCTCAGAGAGAAATTTATGGTTGTAAATACCTATTTTAAAAAAAACAAGGAAGATCTCAAATCAATAACCTAAACTTGCACTGTATTAAACTAGAAAAAGAGTGAGCTAAACACAAATCAAGCAGAAAAAAGGAAATGATGAAGATTAGACCAGACGTAAATGAAATGAATAGAAAAACAGCAAAGAGGTCTAAGCAGACAAATGGAAGTGTAGGAAGGTGAAAACAAGAAACCTGCCAAACCAAAGAGTTGAAGGTTGCTAATTTACACTGAAATCTGAAAACACCATTTTTACAAGCCAAGAGAAGACTGAATGGCTTTTTGAAGCAACTATGTGTACACAGGTTTTCTATTATAAAGTGTGCATTCTTCTTATCATATACTATATAGTTAGCTTATAGAGTGATTTTCCCCCCAGTTTCTTGAACATGGTAATTCCACATCTTGGACCTTGGTCAGTTGTGCTGTTAAATATTAAACACTAAAACTTTGGTGGTTCCTGCAAAAAAGAAAAAAAGAAAAAATTAACAAAACCAAAAGTAGGTCCCTTAATATATCAACAAAATGAATCTCTAGCTAGAATGACCAAGAAGAAAAGAAGACTCAAATTACTAAAATAAGGAAAGAAGGAACACTATTACCAACTTTACATAAATAAAAAGAATCAAAAGTGGGGGCACCTCGGTGGCTCAGTCAGTTGAGCAACAGACTCTTGGTTTCAGCCCTGCTTCCAGCTCTGCAATCCATGAAGGGCATCTGCTTGAGATTCTTTCCCCACCCCTCTCCCTCCCCCTCTGTTCCTCCCCCTCTGCTCACACTCTCACATTCTCTCTCTCTCTCTAAAATTAAATAATAAATAAATAAATAAAATAAATAAATAAAATAAATAAATAAATATTTTTTAAGAAAAGAATCCAAAGTGAATACTATGAGCAACTGTATGCCAACAAATTAAATAGCAAAGATGAAATGAACAAATTCCTAGAAAGATACAAACTACTGATACTGATTCAAGAAGAAATATAAAATCTGAATAGACCTATAATAAGGAAAAGATTAAATTAGTAACTTTAAAACTTCCCACAAAGAAAAGCCCAAGCCCAGATGGCTACACTGCTGAATTCTACCATACATTTAAAGAATACAAACCATACACAAAGTCTACCAAAAAGTAGAAGAGGAAGGAATGCTTTCCAATTCACTCAACGAGGCCAGTATTACTCTGAAACCAAAATGAAACAAAGACAGCACAAGAACAGAAAACTACAGACCAATACCTCTAATGATCACGGGTGGAAATATCTTCAACAAAATACTAGCAAATTGAAACCAACATAAAAAATTTTTATACACCATGACCCAGTGTGATTTATTATAGCAATGCAAGATCAGTTCTGGGACAACTGGATGTCCACATGCAAAAGAATAAAGTTGGACATCTTCTTCATATTGTAAACAAAAATTAACCCAAAATGAATCATAGACCTAAATAGAAGAGCTAATGCTATAAAATGCTTAGCTAAAAATATAGGAGCCTTCTTAGAGATGACACCAAAAACACAAGCAGCCAAATTAAAAAGCGTAAATTGAACTTCATCAAAATTAAAAGCTTTTGTGCTTCAAAGGACACTATCAACAAATCTGATAAGGGACTTATATTCAGGATAAATAAAGAACTCTTACAACTCAGAAATAACAAGACAGCCCAATTTCAAATAATACGCAAAGAATTTGAATAGACATTTCTCCAAAGAAGATGTACAAATGGCCAATAAACACATGAAAAGATCCTTGATATTTTTAGTCACTAGGAAAATACAAATCAAAACTACAATGAGATACCACTTCATACCCACTTTGATGGTTACATTTTTTTATTTTTTTAGACAGGACATACAAGTGTTGACAAGGATGTGGAGAAACTGGAACCCTCAGTCACTGCTTGTGGAACTGCAAAATGGTGCAGCAGCTTTGGAAACAGTTGTATAGTTCTTCAAAATATTAAACATAGAATTACTGTATGACTCAGCAATTCCATTCCTAGGTTTATACCCTAAGGAAATGAAAACATATTTCCACACAAAAAGTTGTATACTAACATTTATAGCAGCATTATCCATAGTAGCCAACAGGTGAAAATAACTCAAATGTCCATCAACTGATGGGTAAATATAGTATATCTAGTTCATGGAATGTTACTCAGCCATAAAAAGGAATGGGATATTGATACATAGTATAACATGGATGAACGTTGAAAATGTTAGGCTAAGGTAAAGGAGCCAGTCACAAAAGATCACATATTGTTTGACTGCATTTATATGACGTGTCCAGAATAGGCAAATACATAGAGACAGAAAGTAGATTAGTGGATGCCAGGACAGGGGGATGACACAATGGTGAGTGATACAGAGTCTCTTTTTCAGATGATGGAAAGGTTCTCAAATTTAGATAGTGGCAATGGTTGAACATGTCTATAAATATACTATAAATAACTGAAGGGGTGAATTTTATGGTATGCAGATTATATCTCAATAAAGCTGCCATTAAAAAAATCTCCACCCAGATTCCATATTCTAGTGATTGCCAGAATGATTCATCCACTTATGCAAGCCAGATACCTTCCTTGACAAATTCTGTCCCTACTCTCATTTTCAGTCTACAACCTCTTCCTGCCAATTTCTTCTCTTACCTATTTCTCCAGGCTGTTCAGGCCTCCATTTTTCTATCATGACCATCCAAGCTCAATCCTCCATTATCTCTTGCCTGAAATATTTACTAGCCAATTAATTGGCCATCTTGCTTCATTCTTATCTGTTCCCTAATCTACTCTTCACCAAACAGCCAGAGTAATCCTTCCAAAATGAAAACAAATTTTAATTTAATAAACTTTATTAAAGCAAAACTTACATAAAAGTGTACAAATTCTAAGTGTCCAGCTTTGTGAATAATCACAAAGTGAATACATCCATGGACACCACCCAGATCTGAAAATAAAACATTACGAGCATCCCAAAAGCTCCTCCACCTCATATCCCCTTTCATTCATCATCATGTCTTCCTCTCACTCATCCTAACTTCTATCACTATATTTTGGTTTTACCTACTTTTGAAGTATATATAAAAGAAATCATACAAAAATACTCTCATGCATCTGAATTCTTTCACTTGATATTCTTTGATTCACCCAGTTATTGTGTGTAACTGTAGTACATCCATTTTCATTGCTTTATAATATTCCATTTTGGAATCTAATATAATTAATTTATCCATTTTGCAGTTGATAGACTGCCTGTGTAATAGTCCATTTCTAGGTCATTAAAAATAAAACTGCTATTAAAATATGCATCTCTGTTAAGGATATACATTGGATCAGAATTGCTGGGCCATATGATATAGGTATATTGAGCTTCAGTAGATACTTCCAAATAGCTTTCCAAAGTGGTTTTACAATCCCACCATCAATGTATGAGAGTTCCATTTACTCCACATTCTCTCCAACACTTGTTGTTGTCAGTTTTTTTAAAAATTTTGTCATTCTGATGGGTATATAATGGTATCTTATTATGATATGAATTAGCATCTCCCAAAATACAAATGAGTTTAATACCATTTCATATGCTAATAACCATTTCATTACCCACTTCTGTGAAATTCCTATTCAAATATTTTGCCCATTTTTCCATTGGTATATCTGACCTTTCCT
Organism: Leptonychotes weddellii; assembly: GCF_054177405.1. NCBI lineage: Eukaryota > Metazoa > Chordata > Mammalia > Carnivora > Phocidae > Leptonychotes > Leptonychotes weddellii. Next base: position 71,777,371 of record NC_138385.1, read on the forward strand.
TATAATATTCTGTATGTGTATCCACATACAGACTTGCCCATTCACTCTTATTGGTGTCTTTTGATGAAAAGAAATTATTAAAATAGTCTAATTTATTAATCAATGTGGTCCAATTTATCAGTCTTCTCTTTTATGGTTGGTACTTTTTGTGTCCTATTTCAAAATCTTTCCCAAGGTAATGAAGCTCTTCTATGCTATCTTCTAGAAGCTTTATTATTCTCTCTTTCACACTGAGGTCCACAACTTATCTGAAATTAATTTTTGGTTATGGTATAAAGTAGAGGTTAGATGTGGCTTTTTTCCATAGGTTTTTCTAATTGACCCCACACAGTATATTGATATGAATATCCCTTTTTTATCAAAATGAAAATTGAATTTTGCTGGAATGGAGGGGAGGATAAAATCTCAGCTTGGGATTCAAAATTATTTCTGATGGGAAGATTTTAAACTGAAACTAAGGGATTATAGGGATTATAGCTTAAGTCCAGCAAGAAAGCCCTCATTGCCTAGGACTGGTAATGAGCCCTTCCACCTGGAAGGAGAATGGAGAAGCAACTGTAAAAAGGTAACCATTACCAAGCTGAATCACATAAACTACCTGAATAGTTATGAATAAACTTCTGGTGATGATTACACCCCCAAATCTCCCCAAGCTGAAGAAAATTATGTCTACGCTTAGACGACTGAGTATTTGCTGTGCAGATGACCCTCTGAGGAGAAGGGTACTGGCAAACATTTGGAGAGAAAGTGGTTTAATTTCCTTGACTTATAGGGATATAGGTCAATTGAGTTATTTCTTCTCATTTCAGGATTGCAAAGCCACATAAAATTGACTTTTGTTTTACCTATGGCTTTGGATTTCTGCACTGCCAATCAGATTTTTGGCCAGGGGTTCCTTAATGTATGATCTGAAAATTACATGAATCACATGGGTGAGTTGTTCCTGATGTCTTATCCCTGTTCCTCTTGGGAGGCTGGAAGACCAAAGCGTCACATAGCTGGCCTTCTACTCTCTCTCCCTACACTACTGCCCTCCAGTGTTGTCCCCTCCCAGATTTAATCCCTTCTCCTATATTTGCTTAAAGCTATATTGGACAACTTCAGATACTGTCCAAACTTTTGAGCATGTTTACCCCACCTGACATCAGCTTTCCTGCTGACTTCCCTCAGCCCAATTCCTTACCACTTCCTTTTTTGCCATTTATGCTTGGTATAGTTCCCAGCACTAACCATGCTGATTCATGCCTCTGTACCTTTAGTCGTGAAGTTCTCCCTGCCTGGACCACTCTTTCTATTTTCATCTCCCCACTGGATGTGAAATCCAGAAACCTTAAAAAATCAATTAGTCACCAGAAAGCTTTTCTATGACTCAGGTGAACTGAATACCTCATATCTATGTCTATAACCACACACACTACATGATATTGAAAGAGTCTGCTTATGTGCCCATTTTTCTTTGTCTTTTTTTTTCTTTTCTTTGGGGGGATTGGAAATGTTTAATTTTGAATATTATATGGAGGAAGTTTGGTACCGATTTTTAATTTTTTAATTTTTATTATTTTTTTGCTGGTTATTCTATATTTATTTATTTGATGTAGTGTTCCATGATTCATTATTTGCATATAACACCCAGTGCTCATTGCAATACGTGCCCTCCTTAATACCCATCACTGAGCTAATCCATCCCCTCGTCCCCCTCCCCTGTGAAACCCTTAGTTTGTTTCCCAGAGTCCATAGTCTCTCATGGTTTGTCTCCCCCCACCCTGATTCTCCCCCTTCATTTTTCCCTTCCTTCTCCTAATGTCCTCCATGTCATTCTTTATGTTCCAAATATAAGTGAAGCCATATGATAATTGTCTTTCTCTGCTTGACTTATTTCACTTAACATAATCCCCCCCAGTTTCATCCATATTGATGCTAATGGTGGGTATTCATCCTTTCTGATGGCTGAGTAATATTCCATTGTATATATGGACCACATCTTCTTTATCCATTCATCCATTGAAGGGCATCTCAGCTCCTTCCACAGTTTAGCTATTGTGGACATTGCTGCTATGAACATTGGGGTACATATGCCCCTTCTTTTCACTACATCTGTATCTTTGGGGTAAATACCTAGTAGTGCAATTGCTGGGTCATAGGGCAGCTCTATTTTTAACTTTTTGAGGAACCTCCATACTGTTTTCTAAAGTGGCTGTACCAACTTGCATTCCCACCAACAGTGTAAAAGGGTTCCCCTTTCTCCACATCCTCTCCAACATTTGTTGTTTCCTGCCTTGTCAATTTTTGCCATTCTAACTGGTGTAAGGTGGTATCTCAACGTGGTTTTGATTTGAATTTCTCTGATGGCTAATGCTGTTGAACATTTTTTCGTGTGTCTGTTAGCCATTCATATGTCTTCTTTGGAGAAGTGTCTGTTTGTATCTTCTGCCCATTTTTTGACTTGATTATTTGTTTTTTGGGTGCTGAGTTTGAGAAGTTCTTTATAGATCTTGCCTATCAGCCCTTTGTCTGTAGGGTCATTTGCAAATATCTTCTCCCATTCCGTGGGTTGCCTCTTTGTTTTGTTGACTATTTCCTTTGCTGTGCGGAAGCTTTTTATCTTGATGAAGTCCCAAAAGTTCATTTTTGCTTTTGTTTCCCTTGCCTTTGGAGACATGTCTTGAAAGAAGTTGCTGTGGCCGACGTCGAAGAGGTTACTGCCTATGTTCTCCTCTAGGATTTTGATGGATTCCTGTCTCACATTGAGGTCTTTCATCCATTTAGAGTTTATCTTTGTGTATGGTGTAAGAGAATGGTTGAGTTTCATTCTTCTGTATATAGCTGTCCAATTTTCCCAGCACCATTTATTGAAGAGACTGTCTTTTTTCCATTGGATATTTTTTCCTGATTTGTTGAAGATTAGTTGACCATAGAGTTGAGGGTCCATATCTGGGCTCTCCATTCTGTTCCATTGATCTGTGTGTCTGTTTTTGTGCCAGTACCATGCTGTCTTGGTGATCACAGCTTTGTAATATAGTTTGAAATCAGGCAACGTGATGTCCCCAGCTTTGTTTTTCTTTTTCAACATTTCCTTTGTGCCCATTTTTCTCATGTTGTTTCCACATCTTGTTTATCTTTGATCCTCCAGTATCAAGCTCAAGTGCCTGGCACATTGTTGTGGTTCAATCCATCCATGTTGAGCACACACGAACTGCAGTAGTACAAGAACTAACTTGCTCAGAAGTTCTTGCAACTGGAGCTAAGAACCAAGTGGGTTGAAGTATTATGCATAAGGCTGAGGCTGCCAGCCTTGGTTGAGGAATCCATGTCAGTCCAAACAACTACTCATTCCAGAGTCATAGAAGACACTTAAAGCTCAAAAGTTTGGGACTTGCACACAGGCTCTCAGCTTTGTGCAAGTACTTTGTGAAGCACTTATTTCTAAAATTGAATGAGTAAGTTCAAAAAGGCAACTGAATGTCCTCCATCTCATGTTTTCTTAAGCTAGCAGCAGACGTATGACACATCCTTCAAGTAACTGTGGTATTCTGAGGAAGTGCTTTAAAAAACACAGCCCTGCCAACAAGAGCACTCAGGGATCTTGTTTGTTTCTGAGCATTAAAAATAGTTAAAATTGGAGTGCTCAGTGAGTGTAAGCTCATACCACACCAGTTCATTGGCCCTTTTAAAATAGAGATATGCATCTTACAGGCTGCATTAGAAAATGTTTTATGCTAGAAGCCATTAAAACTTTCAAAAATCCAACATAATTTTAAAAACATCGTTCCAAATAATTTAGTTAGTGTTTAAGGTTTTATAAAATTGCTGTGGATAATAAAGAAAAAGAGCAGAATGACAGCTTACCTCAATTATTAGTCTTACTATAGTTGTAACCTACAATAGTTAAATAATTACCTAACATAGCAGCTTGGATCCAGAAAGGGGCAAAGGTTTTTGGCTGGATTTTCCTTATTTACACCCACATCATGTATATTCTATTGCCCTTTCTGCCCTGCCATGTGTCCCAGGGGGTCATGTGGACTGCATTACCCAAGCCTTCTTGACAGCTCATTTCTGCTTAGGTTATTTCTATGGAAGCATTCATGGGGTATTGAAAAGTGCCAGGAAAGGGAGGTTGGGGTATTTCTTCCCCTGGTTTCTCCATTCATCTGTGCCACGTTTATGGCATGGCCATGTCCTTATGAGACTATAGCTCCTGCTAGGAATCTTCCCCTTCTGCTTGTTCCATGGCTCTAGTAACATAGGTTTTTATTGTGATTGCCCCTTCAGGCCTAGGGGTGCTAGTGGTTTTCCAATGACACTAGTGTCTGAATGCCTTCACATCTTTTTTTTTTTTTAAAAGATTTTATTTATTCATTTGAGAGAGAATGAGATAGAGAGAGCATGAGAGGGGGGAGGGTCAGAGGGAGAAGCAGACTCCCTGCCGAGCAGGGAGCCCGATGCGGGACTCGATCCTGGGACTCCAGGATCATGACCTGAGCCGAAGGCAGTCACTTAACCAACTGAGCCACCCAGGCGCCTGCCTTCACATCTTTTGTTGGATTTCTTAACCAAGTCCATACCTCTATAATTAGTCCTTTCATTAGTGTCAGTTATGTGATCCATCTTGTTGAATACAATTACCTTTCAGGATCCTAGATGCCATAGGCTAAATTTAGTGCATATGTAGAGTCCAATCCATATCACAGTTGTAAGGCCCCCATTCCCCATGGCAAGCATTGACCTAAAGGAGAAAGCAGCAAAACCATTGTTTGTGATTCATTAGCAGAGATTTATAATTCATCAAGGAGTTACCAGTGAAGCTCAAAGATAAGAAATACCATTTTGAAGGCATTTTAAATCCTCCACTATAAGAGCTCCATGAATATAAAGGGGTGAAATAGTGTGGAAGTTTTAACTCAAGGGATACACTCACAAGAAGAAAAGCCCCACATTAACAAGGCAAAAAGCAAATAAATGACATGCAGTGTTTACATAAAAACAAGGAGACCTGATGCTATCACTTGGTTAGGCTACAATAACTATTCATCCTCTTCCACTCATATTATTGATCCAGCAAAATTCAAATTATGGTTCTTCTGAAGTGCCACGAACACGCTACAAGACTGAACATGGCAATTAGCCTTATTCCAATAGAGCCTACAGTGAGTGGATGTAAACAAGAGTCAGGAGGTGGACTCAGGAGAGCTGAAAAAAGATTAGAAGCTAAAAATGAAGAACATTTATGTTTCTGGTAGAGTCCAAGTAAATATAAAGCTAGGGAGAAATGTACTAGAAAGAATGGTCAGGACTTAGAATAGGTCCAGGCAAGAGATCCAGAAGGTAATTTTAAGAAGGCACTGGATACCAAACACTTGCCTCATTCCAGCAGGTTTTATATGCTTCCCTTATAATGATAAAAGCAAACCCCATTGAAGTGGGTCCAAAGACGCTAGCTGTGGTAGGATTAAAAAATGTTAAGAGAAAGGCAGTTTCTGTTAAGAGTAGAAGAGATAATTTGTAACCCAAAAAAAAAGAGTATTGTAGATTGAATCATTTAATGAACAATTGAGTTATGTTTGTAAATTTTTAAAATTTCTTTTTCAACACAATGCTACATTGGATCAAGGTTTAGAGATTCTAGGATAGATACAAACTCAATGTGTTTCTTTTAAAAGATATATGAAAAATTCTTTGGAATTACAGGAAAAAAATGTTTTAAAAAAAACCCACTTCTCCACACTTCTGCTTCCAGCTAAAATTGAGTTAGAGGGCTAGATTAACTTCTCACCCCAAATAACCAAGTAGCGGACAAAATATATGAATCAATAATTTTTAAGAAAATGAATATCAGGCAATGTGAGACAGTGAAGCTTGAAAGAAGGGAAACAAATGAGGTGAGCCCTGTGATTTCAGGCCACTGGGACAGGGAGCCTAAGTAGAGCCTAGCAAATTACCTGAGTTCAGGAGACAGAGCTGAGAGTTTAGGGAGACCAAAGCAGCTATAGTTAACAGAATCAAGTACCAGAAAAAAGAGTGCTGCTCACAGAGAGAAACCTGAAGTTTTGCCTACAAGGACCCTTTCAAGTATTCAGCTAGGTATTGATCAGTGGAAGTATGTAAAGAAACTGCCCATGGCTGGCAAGCAATCTTCTTTTTTTTTCCCCATTAATAAAACTGTTTATTATTAATCTGTTAGTTAAGTTTTTGACAAATCACAATTATGTTTTTGTGTGATAGACCTAGTTCATGGTCCCAGTTGTATATGATACAGATAAACACCAGTTGATAGCTCAAGAACAATCATTTCTTTTTTTTTCTTTTTTTCCATATATATTTTTTTATTATGTTATGTTAATCACCATACATTACATCATTAGTTTTTGATGTAGTGTTCTATGATTCATTGTTTGCATATAACACCCAGTGCTCCATTCAGTACGTGCCCTCTTTAATACCCATCACCAGGCTAACACATCCCCCCACCCTCTCCCCTCCAGAACCCTCAGTTTGTTTCTCAGAGTCCATAGTCTCTCATGGTTCGTCTCCCCCTCCGATTTCCCCCCTTCATTTCCCCCTGACTGCTATCTTCTTCTTCTTCTTCTTTTTTTTTTTAACATATAATGTGTTATTTGTTTCAGAGGTACAGGTCTGTGATTCAACAGTCTTACACAATTCACAGCGCTCACCATAGCACATACCCTCCTCAATGTCTATCACCCAGCCACCCCATCCCTCCCACCCCCCACCACTCCAGCAACCCTCAGTTTACTTCTAAAAGGATTACAGGGAACAATACCTGGTGTTCACGCTGGGCTGGGAATTTTGCTTGTTACTACCAGCCAGACTGGAAAACCTCATGATTTATAAGGCATTGGGTAAAGTACACAGAAGCATCTTGCATCAGTGGTGGGAAATAATTAGCCATAAACTGAATACAACTTTACTCTGTATAAAATGTCTTAAAAGCAAGACCTAAAAAAATCAAACTATCTTCAATTAATTTTGCTGAATCTTAGAAAAAAAATCAGTCATATTTATAGGAATAAAAAATATCCAACACTTAGAAAGGTAAAAATTTACCATGTCTGGCATGTAATAAAAAATTACCAATCTAAAAATCATTGTTGATGTGTACCCTTTAAATACGTGAATTGAATAGTATGTTAATTATATCTCAATGAGGCTGTGAAAGTATTACAAAGCAGGAAAATAAGACCTATGAGAAGAGAGAAATCAATCAATTAAAACCAATCCAGAACTGACACAGATGTTAGAATTAAGAGACAAGGACATTTAAAAAGTTATAACAATATTTCATATGTTCAAAAAGTTAAATGGAAACATGGAGAATATAAGCTTCTACATATGACAACTATAATGTTTGAGATGAAAAATATACTGAATAAGAATAATAGCAAATTAGATCTCACAGGAAAAAGGATTGGTGAAATGAACTTGACATAGCAATAGAAAGTAATCCAAAGTGAACAGTCAAAGAAGGTGGAGGGGCGGGGAATGAACTCAGAATCAGCGATATGTGGAACAACTTAAAGTAACTTAATATATGTGCAGTTAAAGTCTTACAAGGAGAGAAGAGTGCAGGAAAGTAATGTTTGAAGAAATAATAGCCAAAAATTTTACAAATTTGATAAAAATTATAAGCTCAGATCTAAGAATCATAATGAATTCCAACACCATCAGTGTGAAGAAAACAATACCAAGGCACATTATAAAAGACTTTCTCAAAACTAGTAGTAAAGAGAAAATTTGAAAAGCTGCAAGAGAAAAAAGACACACTACATACAAAGGAACAAAGGTAAAGATGACAACAGATAAACAAATTTCTTGTAAACAATGCAAACAAGGACAATGGAGCAATATTTTTCAAGTACTGAAAGAAAAAATGAAGCTATGAGCTTATAATTCTATAGCTATTAAAAATATCTTTGAAAAACTTTTTGAAATAAAGACATTTTTAGAGACACAAATGCTGAAAGAATTCATTACCAGGAGACGTACTCTACAAGAAATGTTAAAGGAAATTCTGAAGGCAAAAAACCCCCCCAAAAAACCAGGTGGAAATATGGATCTGGTGGAATAAGGAACACAGGAAATGATAGCATGGAAAATACATGATGTTATTTAAATTTCCTTAAAAGATAATTGATTATTTAAACAAAAATAATAAAGGAGTATAGAGCTTATAATATATGTATAAGTAAAATGCATGAACTACTGGGTATTTACCCCAAAGATACAAAAGTAGGGATCCGAAGGGGTACGTGCACCCCGATGTTTATAGCAGCAATGTCCACAATAGCCAAACTGTGGAAAGAGCCAAGATGTCCATCGACAGATGACTGGATAAAGAAGATG
>NC_138385.1:71786231-71837291 GCF_054177405.1 Leptonychotes weddellii
GAACTAATGATGTAATGTATGGGGATTAACATAAGAATAAAAAAAAAATTTTAAAAAAATAAAATGCATGAAGACAATATCACAAAGCCAGGAGGGGAGAAATGAAAATACATTACTGCAGGGTTTTTATAATTATGTTTGAAGTGGATAATATTATTTGAACTCAGACTATAATAAGTTAAATAAATACTAAAGTAACTATTAAAATAGGTAATAATCTGATAATGGAAATAAAATGGAATCATTTAAAAAATCAGTTAATCCAAAAGAACATAAAGAAAAAGGAAGAAAAGAACAAAGTTCAGTTGGGATATTAGAAAACAAGCAACAAGATGGTAGATTCAAATCTAACCATATTAAAGATTTTATTTATTTATTTGTCAGAGAGAGACAGAGAGAACACAAGCAGGGGTTAGCAGCAGGCAGAGGAAGAAGCAGGCTCTCTGCTGAGCAGGACTTGATCCCAGGACTCTGGCATCATGACCTGAGCCATGCTTAACTGACTGAACCATCCAGGTGTCCCATAAAGCTAACCATATTAATAAATAGGTGACATGTAAAAGATATGAATTCCTCAATAGAAAGGCAGAGGTTGTCAGACTGAATAAAAAAGCAATATCCAACTATATTCTTCCTACAAAGATGCAAATAAGTTAAAGGTAAAAGACAGAAAAAGATATACTATGCTAACACTAAAGCTGGCTATATTAATACTAGACAAGGTAGATTTCCAAACAGAGCATATTACCAGGGATAAAGAAGGTCATTTCAACATGATTAAGAAATCAATTTATTAAGAAGACTTTACCGTCTTAAAAATTTATGCACCAAATAACTAGCTTCAAAATATGTGAAGTAAGACTAATAGAATTGCAAAAAGGAAAAGGTAAATCCACAATCATAGTTAGAGATTTAAATCTCCCCTCTCCAAATAACTGATGGAATATGTAGCTAGAAAATCATCAAGGATATAGATTTAAACATTTTCAGCCATCTTGACCTAATTGACATTTACAGAGCACTCCACCCAACAATAGCAAAATACACATTCTTTTCAAGTGCACACAGAATATTTACCAAAATAGACCATATTCTGGGCCATAAAACAAGCTTCAATAAATTTTAAAGGATCTAAGTCATAGAAAGTATGTCCTCTGACCACAGTGGAATTTCCTTTAGAATCAATAATGAAAAGATCTCTGGAAAATCCCTAAAATTTTGGAAACTGAATAACACACATCTGGATAACCCATGGGTCAAAGAAGAAATTAAAAGAGAAAGTAGAAAGTATTTTGTACTGAATAAAAATAAAAGCACAACATATCAAAATTTGTGAGATGTCAATTCAGCAGTAATTAGGGGGAAAGTTTATAGCACTAAACACCAACATTAGGAAAGAAGAAAGGTCTGAAATCAAAGATCTTATCTTCCAGGTTAAACAACCAGAAAAAGGAGCAAATTAAACCAAAATTAAGCTGGAGAAAGTAAATCATAGATATCATAGAGGAAATCAATGAAACAGAAAACAGAAAATAATAGAAAAAAATCAATGAAACCAAAAGTTAATTATTTGAATAGATCAATAAAATTTATTAAACTGTAGTCATACTGATCAGGAAAAAAAGAGAGAAGACATAATTACCAATATTAAAATTACCAGAATGAAATAGTAGACATCACTAGAAATTCTACAGATATTAAAAGGATAATAAGGGAATTTATAAATAATTTTATTCCATGATATTCAACAACTTATATACAACTGAAAAATTGCTTGAAAGCTCTTCAAGAGAAATAGATAATATGGACTTCCTTGTATCTCTTAAAGAAATTGAATTTATAGTTAAAAACCTTCTCACACAAGAAACCTTAGGCCCAGATAGCTTCACTGGTGAATTCTACCAAATATTTAATGAAGAAATAATTCTAATTCCACACAAACACTTTCCTAAAATTGAAAACAGTGAAATATGTCTCAGCTCATTCTGTGAGGCCAAAATTGCCCTGATATGAAAACCAGACAGACATTACAATAAAAGAGAAAACCACAAAACAATATTCCTCATGCACACAGATGCAAAAATTCAAAACAAAATTAAAAAAAAATCAAATCCAACAAAATGTACCATATATAATGACCAAATGGGGCTTGTTAAAGTAATGCAAAATTGGCTTAACATTTAAAAAAGCAACGGACTCAGTTCATCATATTACCAAACTAAAAAGAAAAAATATGTGATCACCTGAGTTGTCCTAGAAAAACATTTGGCAAAATCCAACATACATTCTTAACTTTAAAATAGTCAAAAAAAAAAAAATCAGCAACTAGGAATAGAAGGAAAATTCTTCAACCTGACAAAGAGCATCTACAAAAACCTACAGCTGAAATCATACTAAATAGTAAAAAATTGAATGCTTTTTAAGATTAGGAATAAGACAGGGATGTCCATTTATACCAAATCTATTCCACTGTGTAATAGAGGTTCTAGCCACAGCAATAAGGCAAGGTAAAGAAATAAAAGCATCCAGATTGGAAAGGAAGAGGTAAAACTGTCTTTATCTGAAACATGATCATATATGTAGAAAACCTGATGGGATCTACAAAATAAATCTATTAGAACTAATAGGTGAATTTAGCAAGGTTGTAGAATAAAAAATCAACATACAAAAATCAAAGTATTTTTGATATACAGTACTAGAAGCAATAAAAAATTGAAATGAAAAAACAATGTCACTTACAATAGCCTTAAAAGTATTAAATACTTAGGGAAAAATCTAACAAAAATGTGAAAGGCCTACATATAAAAAACTACAAAATACTGCTAAGAGAAATTGAAGAAGACCTAAATAAATGGAACAATCTACTGTGTTTATGGATTGGAAGACTAAATATTGTTAAGATATCAATTCTCCCGTAATTAGACTATAGACTTAATACAATCCCATTGCAAATTTTGGCAGGTTTTTTGTAAAAATTCACAATTTCATTCTAAAATTCATATGTATATGCAAAGAACTTCAAATAGACAAAACAAGTTTAAAAGAGAACAAAAAGCATGGAAGATTTACACTATTTTACTTCAAGACTTATTATAAAGCTAGAGTAATCAGTACAGTATGGCATTTGTGTAAAGACATACAAATAGGAACAGAATAGAGAGACTAAAATAAATCCACACATATATGGTCAATTTTTTTTTTAAATGTTAAAGCAATTCAGTGGAGAAAGGATAACCTCTTCAACAAATAACACTGGAATAATTGGATATTTATATGCAAAAACCCCTTCAACCCATATCTCATATCACATACAAAAATTAATTCAAAATAAATCATAGACCTAAATATAAAACTTAAAACTATAAGATTTATAGAAAACAAATTTAGGAGACAGCCTCCATGACCTTGAATTGGGCAAAGATGTCTTAGATGTGAAACTAAATTAATGATCCATAAAAGAAAAAAATTGATATCTGAAACATCATCAAGGTTAAAATTTCTGCTCTTATGAAGATACTGTTAAAGAGCATGAAAAGACAAGATGCATACTGAGAAAAAATCATATATGTGATGTTATATGTATGCTATATATGTATACACACACACACACACACACACACACAAGCATTTGTATCCAGAATGTGTAAAGAACTCTCAGTGCTCTTTATATATTTTGGATACTAACCTTTTATCAGATATGTCATTTGCAAATATCTTCTCCCATTCAGTAAGTTGCCTTTTAGTTTTGGTGGTTGTTTCCTTCACTGTGCAGAAGCTTTTTATTTTGATACAGTCTCAATAGTTTATTTTTGCTTTTGTTTCCCTTGCCTCAGGAGACATATCAAGAAAGATGTTCCGGCTGATGTCAGAAAAATTACTGTCTGTACTCTCTTCTAGGATTTTTATAGTTTCAGGTCACACATTTAGGTCCTTAATCCATTTTGAGTTTATTTTTGTGTATGGTGTAAAAAAGTGGTCCAGTCTCATTCTTTTGCATTGTAGCTGTCCAGTTTTCCCAACACCATTTGTTGAAGTAGTCACTGTGGAAGACAGTATGGAGGTTCCTCAAAAAATTAAAAATAGAACTACCATATGAGCCAGTAACCACACTCCTGGGTATTTACCCAAAGAATATGAAAACAATAATTTATAAAGATATATGCACCCCTATGTTTATTGAAGCATTATTTACAATAGCCAAATTATGGAAGCAGCCAAAGTGTCCATCAATAGATGAATGGATAAAGAAGATGTGGTGTATATATAGAAAATGGAATATTATTTTGCCACAAAAAAGGAATGAAATCTTCCCATTTGCAACAACATGGATGAATCTAGAGAGTATTGTGCTAAGTGAAATAAGCCAGAAAGAAATATACCATATGATTTCACTAATATGTGGAATTTTTTTTTTATTTTTTTTTATTTTTAAAGATTTTATTTATTTATTTGAGACAGAGAGAATGAGAGAGACAGAGAGCACATGAGAGGGGGGAGGGTCAGAGGGAGAAGCAGGCTCCCTGCCGAGCAGGGAGCCCGATGCGGGACTCGATCCCAGGACTCCAGGATCATGACCTGAGCCGAAGGCAGTCGCTTAACCAACTGAGCCACCCAGGCGCCCTTCACTAATATGTGGAATTTAAGAAACAAAACAAAGGGGGGGAAAAAAGACAAACCAAAAAACAGACTCTTAAATATAGCAAACAAATAGATGGCTACCAGAGGGGATGTGGGTGGGGGAATGGGTGAAACAGGTGATGAGGATTGAGTACACTTATCTTGATGAGCACTGGGTAATATATGGAACTGTTGAATCACTATATTGTACACCTGAAATTAATATAACACTGGAATTCAAATTTAAAAAATAAGAAAATAATTTAAGAAGAAATTTTAAAAAAGAACTCTCAATGCTCAATCATTCTTTAGAAAGACCCAATAAAAAAATTAGGCAAAAGATTTGAACACACACTTCAGGAAGATCTACAGATAGCAAATAAGCACGTAAAACAATGCTCAACATTACTAACCATTAGGGAAATACAAATTAGAACCACAATGAGATACCACTGTACTTCTATTCAAATGAATAACATTAAAAAGACTCACCACAGCGTGTGTTCAGTGAGGCTATGGAACAACTGTAACTCCCATACACTGCAGTGGAAATATAAAACCACTTTGGAAGAGTGTGGCAGTTTCTTAAAAAAAGTTCAACATACACCTACCATGTGATGCAGCTGTTAACCTTTAGGTAATTACCCAAGCAGAATGAAAGCACATGTCCCCACAAAGACTTGTACATAAATGTTCATGGCAGCTTTATTTGTAACGGTCAAGAATTGGAAACAGCTCTAATGTCTATCAACAGGTAAGTGGATAAATGAACTGTGATATATCCATACAATGGAATATTACTCAGATATAAAGAAGAATGAACTATTGATACACACTACAACATGAATGAATTTCAAAATAATCATGCTAAGTGAAAAAAGCCAGATGAAGAATGAATACATGCTCATTTATGATTCTATTTATGTAAAATTCTAGAAAATGAAAACTAATCTATATTAACAAAATACAGATCAGTTGTAGCATGAGGATAGGTTTTTGTGAGTGGAGGGTTTGGCAGGAAGGAGAGATTACAAAGCGATGTGGAAAAATTGTTGAGGGTGATAGATATGTTTGTTATCTTGATGTGGTTAGATGTTGCTGACAGTGTCATGGGTATATACATATGTCAGAACCTATCAAATTATGCACTTTAACTATGCCCACTCTATTTGCATATCAATAATACCCCAATAAAGCTGCTTAAAAATAAAAAAGAAAAGGAGAAACGAATCTTACTGCTCTATAGCATCTCTCTTCTGATACAATGGATATTGTGTGTGCTAATATATATTTCTCCAATGGTAACTTTACATCATGAGGTTGTAAGCTCCCTGAAGGTAGGTATAGTGTTTTATACACTATCATTATTATTATTATTTTAATTTTCCAGAGTATATTGGTCAGAGAACTGGCAGAAATTGGTGAAATACTCAAATTGGGTAAGTTAAGGAGATTTTAATAAAGGGACTTTTTACCAAGACGAGGTCAAGATTTAGGGATCTCACACATGACCTTATGAGGGGCAGGTTACAGTGAAGTGTTGTTACCACCCTAGTCCTGAGAGGATGAGCAGAAGATGTGCTTACCAGAACCTGGACTCAGAGAGAGCTATGTGGAGAGGGCTGTGACCTTCAGTAGGGAGATCAATCAGCCTCAACAAGCCTACAGTAGAAGACCTGGGGAGTAGCTAACTGAAGTCATCATTCCAATCTCCAGCTGATGCTTCGCATTGGACAAACCCAGCTGGAAATAGAGCACAAGAAAGACCATATGGTCTATACAGGTCAGTTTCCTGAGACAGAAGGGCACAGAAGAGTGGAGGTGCAAATAGAGATATGTAGCACACAGGGTATCTAGAACCATGTTGAACATGTGCTCACTTTGCAAATTCTTCTTATCTGATTGATGAACTGTTGATTTAAAAACTTGACAAAACCATCATATTCTTCTTCAGAAGAATGACTATGCTTTGGCATTTGAAAGCACTTCTTTTTTCGGACAGTCTGCAAATTCAGTTGGCAGTTCTTTTCTCACTCTTGCCTCCTCTGCCCTTCGAGTTCCATTAAAATTATGCCAAATAAAAATTTTCCAAAATTATTCCTTGATTTTTCTTCTAAACTCTTCTTCAGAACAGAGATGTTTAGATAAAATGTAACCTTTGGTTAGAACTGTAATTTTTGTAAGTGTCCTTCTAAAGATGTTTCCATATGCAAAAAAAATTGGGAATGTCTTAATTAAACAAAACTAGTCAATCTATGCTGAAATTTCTTAGTGCTCTTAAGACAAAACTATGTTTGACGACTCTCCTAGAATAGGTGAAAGACATAGTATTAACCAAGCTTTTTTGACCAGAATTTTTTTTTAATTTTGAGAAACTAGTGCTCCATGGAGCTCACTGTGGGAAACACAAGAAACACATGAACAAAGAGGTCAACAGTGATCCAAAGACCAATCCACTCCTAGATAAACAAAAGAGGGTAGCAATTGCCAGGGTTCTTGTAAGGTAAAATGTGGATGAGGATGTAGGGCAGGGTCTTGAGTGGGTAAATGCAGGTCCCTGGATAGGTGCTGGGTCAGCTGTAAGTAAAATAAATCCACAACTCCAACATGGAACTTCATATTCCAGGTTTAATCAAGAGTGAAGCTAGTTTCGTTTCTTTGGTTCATCCTTGGGAAAGGAGACAGGAGATGCACCTTTGACAACAGTGGTCAGAAGACAGCAAAAGTAAGGAGATAATTATTTTATTTCCTATGAAAGGTAGGTCCCAAATTACCAAAATCTAGAATATTTCCTTGGCAGTCCCTCCATCCGTTCTACCAGACATTCATAACTACATGAAATAATTCTTAGACAACACTTAGTATTCCACTAATTAATAAGGATTAACTGAAGCATTTTTAAGCAGTCTATTCTGTAGCAACTATGGAGACAAAGAAAACACCATCCCCCCTCCCCCCCACACACAATCTCTACCAGTAGGATACTCTGGGTATATTTTGAAAGATAAGATTCAGCACCATGTTGATTCCTGCCTGTTTTCCCGACACCTTCTCTCAAGAAATTCTCTTGTTCATCTATTCCTCACTTAAAATAATATTTTTTTTATTTTTCTACATAGTACTGATCATATTTTCTTTAAAAGGGCAGCAGTATGGAAGTTTAAGGGGAAAGAACTACTGTACTGCCTAGTAACTAAGTTAACATAACCCAGCAGTGTTAAAGGCCAATAGGTGTGGATTGGATGCCACTGGGTTACAATCAATTCCTGCCCAGTTCTGGCTCCTTTAGGCTAAACTCTTCTCCTCAGAGTCATGAAATCATGGAACATTCGAGCTGGAAGGAATGTTAGAAAATATCCAGCCTAAGAAGCCCGTTTGGAAGACAGGAAACTCAGGTTTGGAGAAATTAAGCAACTTAAATAAGGCAAAATGGGTTCTCCTGACTCCCAGTCCAGTGCTCTCTTCATTGGGCCACACAGTGACTTGAACTCAAAAAGAAATAGATGTAAGCAGAGAAGAACTCAATGCATGATCATAAAACGGTAACTTGAAAATCACCTATGAAATCTAAAAAACAAAACAAATGAACAAGCAAACAGAAATAGACTCATAATACAGAGAACAAACTGGTGGTTGCCAGAGGGAAGGAAGGTGGGGGATAGGCAAAACAGTGAAGGGGATTAAGAGGTACAAACTTCCATTTATAAAATAAATAAGTCACAGGGATGAAAAGTACAACATAAGGAATAATGCTGTAATAACATTGTATGGTGACAGATGGTGACCACACTTACTGTGGTGAGCACTAAGTAGTGTTTAGAATTGCCAAATCACTATGTTGTACACCTGAAACTAATATAACATTGTATGTCAACTATACTTGAATTTAAAAAAAGTAGAGTTATCTTACTCAGGATCACAAAATTAAGAAAAAGAAAAAAGGAAAAGAAAATCATCTAGTTATATGCAGAGGTACATGGTTTTGCCAACTCTTTTATATTCCTGAGGGTTGCCCTTAAGAACATCCTAATGAAGATACCTTAGAAACAAGAATGGTAAAAAAAAAAAAGTAATGGTAAAAGAAAAGTAAAAAAAATTTTTTTACTGTTTTCTTGATTTAAAGAGTACCTAGGTTTTCAGGATAGCAATTCTTACCTTACAGACAATGCATTGTGCCCTAATCCTAGAAAGACTTCCTATCAACTTCACCTTTAAGGGGAAAATATGGACAGATCACTGAAAAAAGTAGCCTTGTCCATTACATCAGGACACATTTATCCAATCTGTGTGTGTAATGGAGGGGACAGCAGTAGCCTTGGAACCTGTTGCTCTATAGTACTAAGAGGAAACAAAAATTCAGTGTTCTAAATCCTGGGTCACATATAGAAAGGAAAGAACTATAAGATGAATAGCAAAAGGCTTTTTTCCCTGATCATATATCCTATATCCTACTCCTCTGGAGTCTCTCTCTCTCCTCTCTCCCTCTCCCTTTCCCTCTCCCTCTCTCTCTGTCCCTGTCTCTCTGTATTCACATGTGCATGTACTGTACCCCTCTGTCCTCAACATAGCCTTGGCCTGTCTACAACCAATCACACCAATCTGAAGAGGACACAGTGTCAAAGCCCCTAGTTTTTATATAGAGTGTGGTTGACAACAGTACTCTGTCCTTCAGGCTCTCTTAAGCACTCTCAGCTTTAACAGTGATCAGAGCCCTACAACCAACCCCAGTGGTTGCAGAAGTCTGAAAAGGCATGTGAATGGAGTTACTTTCTATCTCGTCCATGTCTCCTAGCACCCATGCCTTTGGCTAACAAGGGCCTAAAAAGAAAGTACAGACTTCCCAATGTTACAGCACATTCATTCTGTCATGTGATTCTCCCAAGCACTGTATGAGATAAGATTGGGCAGGCAATAGCCCCAACTCACAATAGAGAGAGTTAAGGCCTAGAGAGGATAAAGTGACTAACCTAAGGTCATCTAGCTGGTTAGCAGCTAGTTAACTGAACTACAAGACCCCATCATTCATCCAAGTGCTTAATTACAGGGTCTTAAAAATAAGGTATTGATCAAAGTCAAGACCTCAGAGTTTGTGGATTTGCTCCAAAGCCAGGCATGACTTATATGGCTGTTGGAATGGAAGTGAAGGAAGACCCCATGATCATTCTACCCATGCTATCCCTGGCATTTCTACAACTACAGAAGAACACCCTGGGAGACTCATTCTAAAGCTACTCTACAAACTGGCTCTCGGCATTTCTAGAAAGAATTGTTCACCAAAAAAACTTTTGCTATTATCATTTATAATTGAGGAAGACATAGAAACTCTGATCACCATCATGTGGCCTGTTCACAAATTGTGTGGGGGCCTTTGGGAAAAGCATACCTGCTAAGCCTTGATAGAGCAATAAACAGAAGGCCCAAACTGTGCTCCACAATCTCTGTGGGATATGACCTGTAATCTTCATTAAAGAAAGAGCAAACATTGGTTTTTTTTCCTGCCTTTCAATAGGTAACTTGCTCTTAGTCAAAGAGATTACGGATAAAAATGTCCTGTGCTTTTGGAATTCACAATCTGCTGGACAGTAGTCTCACAGTGCTATGAACACCAGAGTGAGAACAAGTCTTTGGACCTCCCTTCCCTGTGCTCTCCTCCTTTTTCCTCCTCTCCCCAACACTTCCCTGCCTCTTCCACCTGCCTTCCCTACTGCCTCCCAGACCCAGAGGCTGCTTTTGCATTAACTCCCATTGCCTTCACAAAGTGTCCCGCTGTCATTTACAACAATGACCAGTGTCACATGTGAAATCTCAGCCACCTAGATCTGCTGAACTCCAACTTCAAAAACGTAGCCATTAAAAGAATTCTCCTGTCTGCTAACTTTCTGTCAAGAGAATAAGATGCAAAATCATGTTCTTTTTCATTTCAGCATGAAGATGTTACTAGTCTGTGGGTGTCAACAGAGGAAGTCTGCTGCATCCCACAGTGACTGGAAAGAAAACCTCCCTCCTCATCAGCGAAGAACAAGCTGCCAGGGAAACTCCTCACCCACCAGAACAGCACAGTCACCTCCCCTGTTTGTTTGGTAGTCTTTTTAAATTAGGAGCATTTGTTCTGGAGTTGTGGATAAAAGGGAGCAAGTTGGGTTTACTACCCTCTTTCACAACAAAGTAAACTTGACTCAAAGAACTTACAAAGGCTGAAGTGATCTCAACCCTTCTAATGCAAATGCCAGCCTTCTTTAGCATTCAGTTACTGGGCACCAATAAACAGCCCCCCCCTCCCTCCTTCCTCTTGGAGAATAAACAGTATATGCTGCCAGACACTGGCTGTTTCCACCTCAACAAGGAACACCAAATGTCCCAATGCTTCAGCTCCTTCAGGGTGGCTCAACAGTGACTGGAGGTACCGAACAAAGAGGGCGTCTCCAAGAAAGAATTGCATTTTACTCTTAAAGAAACCAAGTATTTTCAAAACCAAACTCAGACTCTGTGACTGAAGGATGGTGATCATTCTCTTACTAAATTAGGTAGTGGTGGGCAAGACAAAAATCCATGAGTCAAATTACAACTCCCCCTAGGCACCTAGGTAATGCCACCAGGTAAGGGCTGTGTTTGTACAAGGTACCATTTCTCAAAATGTCTTCCACCTGCTCAGAAACACCTGGAGCAACTACTGAAGTATGTAAAACATGCACCTTCCAAATGGTAACATCTGCATTTCAACAAGTGGTTCCAGGTAATTCTCATGCCCACTCAAGTTTGAGAACCACTGGTCTAGATTGGGGAGAGATAGGCACAGATCCAGGGATTCCATTTATGTCTGACTAAGCTATTTTTAGGCGTGAATCACAGAGAAAAGAATTCTGAAAGCATACCAACCCGGTATGCTTTCTACATATTTTTTTTAAATTTAAAACATCACATATTAAATCAACATTGCTAAAAATAAAAATTCAACTGGGTAAAATTTAAAGATCTTATTGGCTTTATTCAATGATTTATGAATTGGGCCCCATCCAATCTAGCAGATAAAAAAGAGCTCCAAGGAGCTGTACAAAATGACTTTTATAGGCAGAAGGGAATGGGAACAAGGAAGTTATACTAGACAAAAAAGCAAGTTTTTTTATTACAAGGTCACTTTCCTTTAGCGGTGGCAGGGGGGTCTATCAGGCAGATTACCTAACTAGTGCTGGTCAGGTGATTCCTGATTGATTGGCTTAAGATTTCATTTCTGAGAGACCTGAAACTGTAATTAAATTAAGTCTCAGTTTGGTGACATGGGGTTTAGCATAAATGACCCCATTTGGGGCCTGTTGTCTTGATTTTTAAAAATGAATGGCTACTTAAATGCAAAAGATATGTAAGACAAAGTCAAATGCTCAGGTGTTACTTAGACATATTTGCTATCAAACAGAGTTACTTTAAACTTATGCCTACATACTCATACAGTCTTATCTCACCCATAGGCAGTCTTTGGGCTTGTTCCCAGATCTGATTTCTGTGCTTTGGCTTTGACCTTATCCCAGCTGCTTGCTTTCGGGACTCGGATCCATTCCCTTCACTTCCCACCCTTCTTCCAAGAATTACTTCTCCCATCAGTTTTTATCCTTATAGAGCAGCAGTTCTCAAAGAGTAATCTGTGGAAACTTAGGGGTCCCTGGAACCCTTTCAAGGGATCTATGAGGTCAAAACCATTTTTATAACAAAACTAAGATGTTATTTGCCTTCTTCTCTCTTATTCTCTCTTGAGTGTACAATGGCATTTTCTGGAGGCTACATGATGAGTGATGATGCCATTACTCTGATGACTAATGGAATGTATTTAAGTGTATTCTTCTGTTTTCAATTTTTCTTTCTTAATTTCTCATGTGGTAAATGTCAATAGATGTAACACACATAAAAAAAAAAAGGCTCTTTGGAGATCCATTTTTATCAATGCAAATGGGTCCTACAACCAAATAATTTGAGAACTACTGCTATAGAAAATGGAGTCACATTTCCATCAAGATATGCCACACTTAGTACATTCAGAATTCTTGGTCTTTCCACTCAGCTGCCATCTTCCTGATGATCAATCAGTAAGTAAGTAGTTTCTGGGAGTGCCTACCATGTACATGCAGCAGTTTAAAGGAAGAGGGAAGGAAGGAAGAATGGAAAGAAAGGAAAAAAGACAAAGAAACAAAGATCAAAGAATCAGCTCCTTAATGAAGTTTCTAGCCTTGTGTTATTCTATCTATGGGTAGTATCACAATCATCCATAAATAATTTAAACTTAAATATGGGTTGTGGCCAGTTATTGGTATTTCCAAGAGCTCCCCAGGTGATTCTAATGCATAACATTAGTTGAGAATAACCTCTAAAATAATTGCTTCCAAAAATTGCCTCTTCCTCATATAACTACACTTACTGGAGTTTATGGTGCCTGTAAATACCCAGCAGGAGGCCATAGGAAGAAGCTTGGCCAAGTGAGTAAAGGAAGCATTGTGGGATTCAGTCATAAATGGGAGAACAAGGCAGGCAAGAAACATTGGGTATTCAAAATCCATCAATAAGATAAGATTGAGGGACCAGGATTCAAGGGAACCATGGAAAGCAAGGAAAGGCTTGAGTTCCCAAGGACAAGGGGAATCAAATAAGACTTCAGTGCAAGAACCAAGACAGGGGCCTCAGCTCTGGAACTTGAGCAAAAAGAGATGTCAGTTAGGCAGGAGGCCAGGTATTAAAGCGAAGCACACAAAGAAGGCAGAGTTCACATACTGAGCCTTTTAAATTTACTCTAGATGCAAATTTGGTTCTAGAAGATGGGGAAATGGAATTGGGAGTGGCATAACCGGCATGAAGGTTTTCAGGGACCCTACAGACGAGAGTGTGGAAGGCATAAAAAGAGGATGCAGGCAAATCACCAAGCTTTTAGAAGTAAGTGTTGATCATTCAAAAACACTTGAAAAAAAGAAAAGAAACGTGTGGTGAGAAACCATAGGAATATGTTGTTAGTTCGGGGAGAATGAGTAAGAACCCTGATTACCTGGGAAGCACATCTTGTTATACATTTGTTGCCTTGATTCTAAATATTACAAAGTATTTTCTGATCTAATCTGGGCTTTATATACAAGATCACTTTCTCATAAAACTTATTTATTTTCTTAAGTTAATCCCCTGGTCCTACCTTTTTTTTCATTTGACTTTTTAACCTAAGTTTAATTTGTTGTTACAGTTAGGATCCATTTCATTAATATCTTATTATATTTACATTTATTCTCAGTTGAAGTTCATATACCAGGCTCTTAAAGTTTCATTTAGGGTGCACCTGTTGGCTCAGTTGGTTAAGCGTCTGACTTTTGATTTTGGCTCAGGTCATGATCTCAGGATCCTGAGATTGAGCCCAGCATCTGGCTCCATGTGGGCTAGGTGTGGAGCCTGATTAAGATCCTCTCTCTCACCCTCTGCCACTCCCCCCAGTTCACATGCACACATGCTCTCTCTCTCTCAAGAAAGAAAAAAAAAGTTTCATTCAGAATGCTGCATAACATTTTCTTTTTAAAATAGTATACATTTAAATAATTAGTAGAAAGGCTTTCAGAATTTTATGACTTTGGACAGAGTATGGAGTAGCACACTTTTAGGGATATTTCATGTTTACTTCACAGAGCACCTGGCCCTACCAGAGCCATTTTCTGATTAACTGGCTGATTGATCTAATCAAACCAAGATGGTATTGTCTGAGTAATTCTGTAAATACAGTGTTTACACTCTAAGTATATCCTTAACAAGAGTTCTTTCCTCAGGAAAGAATCACTTAATTTTTTTTTAATTCTGTGCCCAAATGCACCATGAATAATATTGCTGATCCTGCATAAATAGCAGCCAACTGTGTGGGTTGGAGACACATGACCTTATTGGTACAGTAATAGATATCTAACTTATAACATTGTCATTGAATGAATGAAACTCCTCTTCCTGAATCAATGCTCATACATAGCTATTTATTAAACTCAAGTTTTTTACTAGGTAAAGTTAGATGGATCTTCCAATACATCAGATCATGCCAATGACTCCACTTTGGGAAATATATGTTTAAAACACAAAGTTTTCCCTCTAACCACGGAATATACTCTTTTACCCTTTCCCCCCTCATTTTTTGGGCTACCTCTTACATTTTATTTCAAATCCTTTCTCCTCTTTTTCTAATTTCTCTCCTAATGCTAATAATCTAGAATTCTTTTATTCTCCATCACCCAAGGTATCTTTCTCTGTTGAACCCACAGCCAAACACTTACTCTCTCATTCCTCCATTCATTCAATCAGCAAATATTTATAGCATACTTTGTATGCACCAGGCTTTAGTTACTATCTGTGGTTTCTCTTTAAGGCCTCCTCTTCCCTTTTCCTACCATTTTCCCATACCCCACTCCCACTCCCCACACACAAATACATACTCACATATGCATGGTGAGGGTTTTATAATTAAAACTGAATACATCTCATTGAGGTCAGCTATCTTTTTCTATTATATATAATAGGTAAGTCTTCCTTTTGGTCCTGCTTGTCACCATTCCTTTGGGACTCTTTATCCCATGGCTAAAGGATTTCAATCCTTTTCTCTATTTGAGCAGAATACTGGATCCTTAACACCATGACCAAATATTTTGAGGCCAGTCCTTCAATTAAACTATTAAAACAAAAGATAGAAAGGACTTTGGGAATCCTGTTCAGAGCACAGCAGCACAAGAATTGGTATAGAATTTTTTTTGGATATTTCAACAATCCAAACAACTGAAGTTTACATTCCTGGCCCCTTAAGTAGGTTTACTTTAATTTGAGGGGTGCACATAAGGTGCTTTTTAAAAATATAATAAATATTTCTTGAGCACCTGTTATGGACCAAGCCCTGTGCAAGTCACTGCAAAAACAAAACAAGTCAGACCTGAGTTCTGTTCTCAAGAACACAAACTAATGAGTCAGACACATAAACCATTGACTGTAATATTTCAGAATGAATATTAAGTTAGAGGAACACATATGAGCAAACTATTATTTATCACTGTGATAGGAGTAGAAGATAAAGGTAAAGAGTCAAAGATAGAACAGAGAGGAAGTGATGCTTCCATTATTGGTACTTGACAGATGAGCAGGACTTTTCCAGGAGTAAAAAGAGTGAGAGGGAAGAGGAAACCAATTGTAAAACTGCCTTTGAAATGGCTTGTCGAATTCAGAAGCTAGGAGAATAGAGGAGGTAGATTACTTGATGAGGTCATCAGTGGTCTCAATGATATTTCCATACATCAAAACATTAGCTGCCTCTCTCCTCCCCAAGTTTCTTTGTTTTGCTCACTACTCCATTTCAGGGCATTACCTCTAAATAAACTGTGACACACAAAGACTTCTATCTATAATGGACTTTAAGGACTTTCTTTAGCTGACCCTTTCCAATGTATAACTCTTACTGACAGAGAATCTACATTATGTGACCTTTTGAGCCTATCCTATTCCATAAGTTTATGAAATTAACGTTTATCAAATTTGAAGAATACAGTTAGGTGTGGTTAGCAAATGTATCAGGATGACAGAATTGGGGTCCAAGATGAATTCAGGTTAGAATTATGACACAGATCCAATGAGAAGAAAGATAATAAAGAGTATCTAAAGTTCCTGAATTTGGCTTCATAAGGCCAACTTTTAGGATGAGAATAGAGGATGAATAGACTGAAGTGTGGAATGGTGTAGATGTTTCCATGATCTCTAAGCTCAGTATACAGCAATAAGGAGAATCTTCCTGAAATACCTAGCAAACGTGAATTTATCAGAATTCCATACCATTCTGGAATAGTCACACTACCCCTGGAGTGTTGTACCCCCTTCTGGAAAGCACTCTTTAAAGATGCTGACAAAATGGAGTGGGCCCAGGACAGAAATCATGGGGTGATAGAGGGTGGAGAAATCACATCACAAGATAAAAAAGTCGAGTGCCAGAGAAATCAGAATAAAGGAGAGGGATCAGTAATCATCTTCAACTATGTAAAGTGTGTGTTTGTGTGTGTCTGTGTCTGTGTATTTTAAATTTCTATATGATAAAACTAAGAGCAAATGGTGGACATTTCAGGAGACTGTTTTGGAAAAGAACATTTTATAAACTTTATTATATTTCCATATATGCTAAGATCTCCTTTTGTGTTCTTTAGGCTGCCTACAAAGTTATTAGTTTAGCCCTGTACCTTTATCACACTGTTTTTTATTATTTAAATATTTTTATTATTCTATTTTATCTCCTCTTTCAGCTTTGTAGCTATACCTATTAACATCAATATTTTAGTGATTATCTTAGAAATTACAAACACATTTTAACTTATTATAGTCTACCTTAAATCCATACTTTTACCATGTTCTTTTTTTTTAATTAACATATAATGTATTATTTGTTTCAGGGGTACAGGTCTGTGATTCAACAGTCTTACACAGTTCACAGAGCTCACCATAGCACATACCCTCCCCAATGTCCATCACCCGCCACCCCATCCCTTCCACCGCCCTCCACTCCAGCAACCCTCAATTTGTTTCCTGAGATTAAGAATCTCTTATGGTTTGTCTCCCTCTCTGGTTTCGTCTTGTTTCATTTTTCCCTCCCTTCCGCTATAATCCTCTGTCTTGTTTCTCAAATTCCATGTTCTTAATACAAGAACTTTACAACAGTTTGACTCTGCGTACCCCCTCCTTCACCAATTTTGCTGTTGTTGCTACTTATTTTACTTCTGCATATTTTAAAAACTCCATAAGACATTGTTATTATTGTTGCTTAAACAGACAGTAGTATTTTATATATAGCCACATATTTACTTCTTTTGAGTCTTCTTCATTCTTTCTTGTACCTCTGTGCCTCTATCTGGGATCATTTTCCTTCATATTGAAGAACTCTTAATGTTTCATGTAGTGTGAGTCTGCTGATGACAAAATCTCTCAGGTTTGATTGCCTGAAAACATTGTTACTTTGCCTTCATTTTTTGAAGGATGTTAACTCTCTGCATAAAATTGTAGTTTGGCAGTTTGGTTCTTTCTTTCAGTACTTCAAAGATGTAATTCCATTATCTTCTGGCTTCCACAGTTTCTCTCTTTTTTTTTTTTAATTCAAGTACAGTTGACATACAATATTATATTAGTTTCAGGTGTATAAGATAGTGATTCAACATTTATATGCATTATGAAATGATCACCATGATAAGTGTAGTCACCACCTGTCACCATAGAAAGTTATTACGGGGCACCTCGGTAGCTCAGGTCACGGTCCCAGGGTCCTGGGACCGAGCCCCACATCGGACTCCCTGCTCGGCGGGAAATCTTCTCCCTCTCCCACTCCCCCTGCTTGTGTTCCCTCTCTTGCTGTGTCTCTCTCTGTCAAATAAATAAATAAAATCTTTTTAAAAAGTTATTACAATATTATTGACTATATTCCCTGTGCTGTACTTTTCATTCCTGTGACTTATTTATTTTATAACTGGAAGTTTGTATCTCTTAATTCCCTTCAGTATTTTTTTTTTAAGTTTTTTTTTTTTTTTAAAGATTTTATTTATTTATTTGAGAGAGAATGAAAGACAGAGAGCATGAGTTTTTTTTTAAGTTTTTATTTATTTGACAGACACAGCTAGAGAGGGAACACAAGCAGGGGGAGTGGGAGAGGGAGAAGCAGGCTCCCGGCTGAGCAGGTAGCCCGATATGGGGCTCGATCCCAGGACCCTGGGATCATGACCTGAGCTGAAGTCAGACGTTTAACGACTGAGCCACCCAGGCGCCCCTCCCTTCAGTATTTTGTCCATTTCCCCACTCCCCTCCTCTCTGTCAACCACCAATTTGTTCTCTGTATTTATGAATCTGTTTTATTTTGTTTGTTCATTTGTTTTGTTTTTTTAGATTCCACATATGAGTGAAATCATACAGTATTTGTCTTTCTGTGTCTGACTTATTTCGCTTAGCATAATACCCTCTAGGTCCATCTGTGTTTCAATTAAGAAGTCATTCATGGGGTGCCTGGGTAGCTCAGTCAGTTAGATGTCTGCCTTTGGCTCAAGTCGTGATCCTGGGGTCCTGGGATCGAGCCCTGCATTGGACTCCCTACTCAGCGGGGAGTCTGCTTCTCCCTCTCCCTCTGCCTCTGCCTCTCCCCCTCCACTCATGCTCTCATACACTTTCTCTCTCTCTCAAATAAATAAATAAAATCTTTAAAAAAAAAAAGTCATTCATAATTCTTACTGTTGTTCTGAAAGTAATAAATCTTTCACTTCTTTGGACAGCTTTTAGAATTTTCTCCACATTTTTGGTTGTCATCAGTTTGACTATTATGTGCCTAGATATGGCTTTATTATTATTTATCCTGCTTCTTGGACATATGGGTTTGTATCTTTCTGCAGATTTGGAAATTTCTCACCCTTTATGTCCTCAGACACTGTTTCTGTTACATTATCTCTCTTCTTTCATTCCAGCACTTCACTTACATATATGTTAGATTTTTTTATTATGTCCCAATCGCTCTTAGCTTTTTTCTAGCTGTTTTTAAAATTATTTTTCATTCTTTTTCTTTTTGCACTCAGTTGGAATATTTTCTGTGAGCTTGTCTTTGAGTTCATCAATCCTGTTTTCTGTTGTGTCCAGCCTATTGTTAAAGTCATGTGATGCTATCTTAATTTTAGATACTGTATTTTGTAATTCTATGATGTCTATCTGATTTATTTTTTATGGATTTAAACTCTTCATTTAAACAGTCTATATTTTCATTCATTTTGTCCATTTTTCTTCTATTTTTTAACATAACAATTATAGTTACTTTCCAAGTCCTTATCTATTGACTCCAATATCTGAGACATCTTTGAGTCTAATTCTTTGACTATTTGTCTCTTAATCATTAGTCAAATCCTGCTCTTTTGAGATTCTAATAATTTTTTATGTACAGTAGACATTGAGATTGGTATGTTAAAAAGATTCTGGTTTATGTCCTTATCACACTGTTTTAATTGCTCTAACAAATAATGACAATTGTGTGTCTTCCCCTTTATAGTCTTTATAACCTTTATTTTTTTTCTTATATATATGCACTTGATAATGCTCTAAAGAATAAAGGCAATGATAGCAAACATCTTTGCATTATTTCTTATCTGAAAGGAAATGATTCTAACATTTGACTGTTATGTACAATGTTTGCTATAGATTTTTGTTAGATACTCTTTATTAGGTAGAAAAAAAAGTCCCCTTATATCACTAGTTTGGAAAGAATTTTTTATACTCGTATGTTTCTATTTTTTAAGTGCCTTTTTGCATCTAGAAAGATGGTTATACTATGTATCTCTTTTAACCTGTTAATGTAATGAATACTATTTCAAGATTTTCTAATTTTGAACTATCCTTACATTTTAGATTATGGTTTTCTATTTCTAAGAAATGCTACTTGAATAGATTTGGTAATATTTTATGTAGGATTTTCCTACCTATATTTATAAGTGATATTGGCCTATTACCCTCTATATTAGTCTGGATTCTCCAGAGAAACTAAACCAATAGGAGATATAGATATATAGATTAGATCTAGCTCTAGATCACAAGTTTGTTATCCATTCATCCATTAGTGGACATTTAGGTTGTTTCCATATCTTAGCCATTGTGAATAATGCTGTAATAAACAGTGTTGCAGGTATATTTTTATTTTTATTTTTTAAATTTTAATTCCAGTATAGTTAACCTAGTGTTATATTAGTTCCAGGTGTACCAAATAGTTATTCAACAATTCTGTACAACACCCAGTGCTCATCCCAAGTGCACTCCTTAATCCCCATCATCTAGTTCACCCATCCCCCACCCCCTCCCCTCTGGTAACCATCCACTGTGTTCTCTATAGCTGAGATTCTGTTTATTGGTTTGTCTTTCTCTTTTTTTCCTTTGTTTATTTGTTTTGTTTCTTAAATCCCACATATGAATAAAATATGGTATTTGTCTTTCTCTGGCTGACTTATTTTGCATAGCATTATACTCTCTAGCTCCATCCATGTCATTGCAAATGGAAAGATTTCATTCATTTTTCATGGCCAAGCAATATATATTGTATCTATATATACACCACTTCTTCTTTATCCATTCATCTATTGATGGGCACTTGGGCTGCTTTCATAATTTGGCTATTGTAAATAATGCTACAATAAACAAAGGGGTGCATATATTTTTTCAAATTAGTGTTTTCATATTCTTTGGGCAAATATCCAGTAGTGAAATTACTGGCTCATATGGTAGTTCTATTTTTAATTTTTCGAGGAACCTTCATACTGTTTTCTACAGGAGCTGCACCAGTTCGCATTCCCACCAACAGTGCGTGAGTGTTCCCCTTTCTCCACGTCCTTACCAACAATTGTTTCTTGTGTTTTTTATTTTAGCCATTCTGACAGGTGTAAGATGATATCTCAGTATGGTTCTGATATGCATTTCCCTGATGATGTGTGATGTTGAGCATCTTTTCATGTGTCTGTTGGCTGTCAGGCATGTTGTCTTTACAGAAATGTCTGTTCATATCTTCTGTTCATTTTTAAGTGGACTATTTGGCTTTTTGTGTGTTGAGTTCTATAAGTTCTCTTTATATTTTGGATACTAACCCTTTATCAGATAAGCCATTTGCAAATATTTTCTCTCATTCAGTAAGTAGCCTTTTAGTTTTGTTGATTATTTCCTTTGCTGTGCAGAAACTTTTTATTTTGATATAGTCCCAATTGTTTATTTGTGCTTTTGTTTCCCTTGCCTCTGGAGACGTATCTAGAAAAATGTTGCTATAGCCAATGTCAAAGAAATTACTTCTTGCATTCTTTTTTAGAATTTTTATGGTTTCAGGTCTCACATTTAGGTGTTAAATCCATTTTGAGTTTATTTTTGTGTATGGTGTAGGAAAGTGGTCCAGTTTCATTCTTTTGCATGTATCTATTTTTCCCCAACCCCATTTGTTGAAGAGATTGCCTTTTTCCCATTGGATATGGTTGGAAAAGATGCATGATATGACTTTAATATTTTTTAATTTGTTGAGGCCTTTTCTGTGACCTAATGTGTGATCTATTCTGGAGAATGTTCCATGTGCACTTGAAAATAATGTGTAGGGGCGCCTGGGTGGCTCAGTCGGTTAAGCGTCTGCCTTCGGCTCAGGTCATGATCCCAGGGTCCTGGGATCAAGTCCCACATTGGGCTCCCGGCTCAGCGGGGAGTTTGCTTCTCCCTCTGACCCTCTCCCCTCTCATGCTGTTTCTCACTCTTCTCTCTCTCTCTCTCAAATAAATAAATAAAATCTTTAAAAAAAAGGAAAAGAAAATAATGTATAGTCTGCTCTGCTAGGATGGAATAGTCTGAATATATCTGTTAGATCCTTCTAGTCCAATCTGTCACTGTTTCTTTTTTGATTTTATTTGGATGATTTGTCCATTGATGTAAGTGGGTGTTAAAGTCAGCTACTATTATTGTATTACTATTGATTACTTTCTTTTTTTTAAAGATTTTATTTATTTATTTGAGAGAGAGAGAGTGCGAGTAGAGGGAGGAGCAGAGGGAGAGAGAGGAGCAAAGGGAGATGGAGGAGCAGAGGGAGAGGGACAAGCAGACTCCGTGCTGAGAACAGATCCCAATGCGGGGCTCCATCCCACGACCCTGAGATCATGACCTGAGTCAAAACCAAGAGTCAGACGCTTAACCAAATAAGCCACCCAGGCGCCCCTTGATTACTTTCTTTATGTTTGTTAGTAGCTGTTTTATGTATTTTGGTGCTCCCATGTTGGGTACATATATATTTACAACTGTTATATCTTCCTGTTTGATCTTTCCCTCTGTAATTATATAGTGTCCTTCTTTGTCTCTTGTTCTAGTCTTTGTTTTAAAATCTATTTTGTCAGATATAAGTATTGCTACCCTGGCTTTCTTTTCACTTCCATTTACATAATAAATACTTCTCCATCCCTTCACTTTCAATCTGCAGGTGTCTTTAGGTCTAAAGTGAGTTTCTTGTAGGCAGCATATAGATGGGTCTTGTTTGTTTTTTTAATCCATTCTGTCACCCAGTGTCTTTTGATTGAAGCATTTCGTCCATTTACATTCAAAGTAATTATTGATAAGTATGTACATATTGCCATTTTGTTACTTATTTTATGGTTTTTTTTGTAGTTCTCTGTTTTTTTCCCTTATCTTGCTGTCTTCTCTCGCAGTTTGCTGGCTTTCTTTAGTGATATACTTGAATTCCTTCTCTTTATTTTTTGCATATCTATTACTGGTTTTTGATTTGCAGTTACCATTAGATTCATATATGAGTCTATATATTGCAAAGCATATAGCACATGCATATAGCAATCTATATCACGTTGATGGTTGCTTAAGTTTGAACCCATTCTAAAAGCACTATTATTCCTCTACCCCCCACCCCACATTTTAGGTATATGGTGTCATGCTTTATATCCTTTTATTTTGTGAATACATTGGCTGATTCTTATAGATATACTTAATTTTACTGCCTTTGTGCTTCCTACTTTTCTTACTTATATTTATGGTCTTTCCTTTCTACTCAAAAAGTCCCCTTTAACATTTCTTGTAGGGCTCATTTGGTCGTCATGAATTCCTTTAACTTTTGTCTGGTAAACTCTTTATCTCTCCTTCTATTCTTAATGATATCCTTGCGGAATAGAGTATTCTTGGTTGCAGGTTTATTTCTTTCAGCGCTTGGAATATTTCATGCCACTCTCTTCTGACATGCAAAGTTTCCATTGAGAAATCCACTGATAGCCTCAGGGGTTCCCCTTGTATGTAACTGTTTTCTTTTCTCTTGCTGCTTTTAAAATTCTTTCTTTATTGGCGCGCCTGGGTGGCTCAGTCATTAAGCATCTGCCTTTGGCTCAGGTCAGGATCCCAGGGTCCTGGGATTGAGCCCCCACATCAGGCTCCTGACTCAGCGGGAAGCCTGCTTCTCCCTCTCCCACTCCCCCTGTTTGTGCTCCTGCTCTCGCTATCTCTCTGTCAAATAAATAAATAAAATCTTTAAAAAAAATTCTTTCTTTAGCACTACTTTTTGCCATTTTTATTACCGTCTCTTAGTGTGGACCTCCTTGGGTTGATTTTGCTGGGGACTCCGTGCATCCTGGATCTGGATTTCTGTTTCCTTCCCCAGATTAGGGGTGTTTTCAGCTATTATTTCTTCAAGTAAATTTTCTGCCCCCTTTTCTCTCTCTTCTCCTGGGATCCCTGTAATGTGAATGTTATTACACTTGATGGTGTTGCTGAATTCCCTAAGTCTATTTTCATTTTGTACTATTATTTTTTCTCTCTGCTGTTCAGCTTGATTGCTTTCCATTACTCTGTCCTCCAGGTCACCGATCTCTTCTTCTGCTTCCTCTAGTCTACTCTTTTTTCCATCTTTTATATTTTTAAATCTGTTATTGAGTTCTTCATCTCCAATTGGTTCATTTTTAAGTTTTCTATCTCTTTGTTAAGGGTCTCACTGAGGTCCTCCCCTCTTCCTAAGTCCATGAGTATCTTTACGACCATTACTTTAAATTCTCTATCAGGCCTATTACTTATCTCTATTTCATTTAGCTCTCTTGCTGTGATTTTGTCTTGTTCATTCATTTGAAATATAGTCCTCTGTCTCTTCATTTTGTCTAACTCTCTGTGTCTGTTTCTCTGTGTTAGGAAAGTCAACTATGTCTCCTGCTCTTAAAAGTAGTTGCCTTTTGGGGCACCTGGGTGGCTCAGTCGTTAAGCATCTGCCTTCGGCTCAGGTCATGATCCCAGGGTCCTGGGATCGAGCCCCACATCTGGCTCCCTGCTCTGCGGGAAGGCTGCTTCTCCCTCTCCCACTCCCCCTGCTTGTGTTCCCTCTCTCACTGTGTCTCTCTGTCAAATAAATAAATAAAATCTTTAAAAAATAAAAAAAGATAAAATAAAAAAGTAGTTGCCTTTTTAGAAAGAAGTCCTACAGTGCCCTGCAGGGCAATGTCCCCTGTTCACCAGAACCTGTTGCTTCAGGGGTGTCCCCTGTGTGTGTTGCATACAGCCTACTATTATGATGAGCCACTTTTTCCTTCAGTCCAGTCACCTGCAATGACTCTCTTTGCCTGTTATGAGCAGGATTTGTCCCTGTGGTGTTAGTGGGCTAGTCCGGGGCCTCCCTAAAGTTGAGTTGAGTCTACCAGGTGTTTGCCATAGATGAAGTATCACTGAACTGCAGGGTGCTTTCCCTATGTTGTCCCCACAGAAACTTTTATTGGTAGGTGGGGCCTGTAGTCAGACTGGTGTATGTGGTCATCTACCCCTCTCCCTGGGGGAAGAGTCACTTGGAGTGGTGCTGGTCCCTATCAGGGCTGCTTGCACACTGACATGCTTGTGGCCCCTCTTTGGATGGTCTCTAGCTAAGAACATATTGGAAGGGGCAGGTCCACAGGAGAATGTGGGGGTGGGGTGCACTGGTCTGCTGTGGGAGGGGACGAACAGCCACCTGGGAAAACTCCTACTAAGACCTGCCAGGTTGGAGTGGGAAGATCCATAGAAGCTCAGTGGGGTAGGGTGCACCATTAGCAAGCTAGGTGGAGAGTGTTTGCACTATGCTGGTTCTCACAGGTATCTATTTATCTAGGTTGGGGGGAGAGGGAGGAAAATAGCACCCATCAGCTTTTTGTTCTTGGAAAAGTGTCCCAAATATCCATGCCCCTCCAGCACACACTCTGAGATTAGTAAATAAATCTTCTTCTGTACCCAAGGCATTTTTCAAATTGCTGCTTCTATGCTGTATCCCAGTGGGCCTGTTTGTTGTGCTCTTTAAGGGTGGGGACTCAGTTTCTTCTCACTCTCCAACTCTTCCAGAGCCATGCTGCTGATTCTTAAAGTTCTACATGCTGGGGCACCTGGGTGGCTCAATTGGTTAAGCGTCTGCCTTCAGCTCAGATCATGATCCCAGAGTCTCAGGATCATCATGACCCCGGAGTCTCAGGATCAAGCCCCACATCAGGCTCCCTGCCCAGTGGGGAGTTTGCTCCTCCCTCTTCCTCTCCCTTGATCATGCTCTCTCTCTCTCTCACTCTCTCTCTCAAATAAATAAATAAAATCTTTAAAAAAAATAAAGTTCTAGGTGTGTACAAAACAGAGAATCATGGGGGGAGGGAGGGAAAAATAAAACAAGATGAAATCAGAGAGGGAGACAAACCGTAAGAGACTCTTAATCATAGGAAACAAACTGAGGGTTTGTTTGTTGGAGGGGAGGGAGGTGTGGGGATGGGTTAACTGGGTGATGGACATTAAGGAGGGCACATGATATAATGAGCACTGGGTATTATATAAGACTGATGAATTAATGAACTTTACCTCTGAAACAATAATACACTATATGTTAATTAACTGAATTTAAATAAAAAATAAATAAATAAAGTTCTAGGTGTGAAGCCCCACTGACTGAAAGAACTTACAAAGTTAGGGCTCTCTGGTTTTCAAAGCCAAATGTTATGGGAATTCTTCCCAGTGTGAGTCCCCTGTGCCTGGGGTGTCTGGTGTGGGGGTCTGCTCCTCTCCCCTCTCCATCCCCACCACATCCCTCCCTCTTGCACACAGTCCCACAGGTCAGTTTTGCTCCCGAATGCATCTCTGCCTTTCTTATCCTCTTTGATATGTCCTCTTCTCTACATTTAGCCATGGAGAGTTTGTTTGCCAGACCTTGGGTGTTTTCTGGGTTGTTTATACTGATGTGGGTCTTATCTAATTGTATCTGTGGGACGAGGTGAGCCTAGGATCCTCACTCCACCATCTTCTTGTAGGTATATTTTGAATACTTTGTCCTTTAATCTTTATAGTAGAGGTAAGTAATCAACACACCACCATATTATAGTATTAGCATATTCCGAATTTGTCTATACTTACTGTACCAGTATGTTGTATATTTTCATATGTTTTCATGTTATTAATTAGTATTCATTCGTCTCAGCGTGAAGAATTCCTTTCAGTGTCTCTTGTAAGACAGGTCTAGTGGTGATATTGTCTCTCAGCTTTTGTTTGTCTGGTAAAGTCTTTATCTCTCCTTTTCCAAAGGACAGCTTTGCTGGAAAGAATATTTTTGGTTGGCAATTCTGTTCTAGCACTTTGAATGTAACAGCTTGCTCTCTCTTGGCCTGTGAGATTTCTGCTGAGATGGGGTGCCTGGGTGGCTCAGTTGGTTAAGTGTCTGCCTTCAGCTCAGGTCATGATCTCAGGCTCTTGGGATGGAGCCCCGCATTGGGCTCCCTGCTTAGCAGGGAGTCTGCTCCTCCCTCTCCCTCTGTGCTCTCTCTCTCCCTCTCTCTCTCTCTCTCTTTCAAATAAATAAATAAAATCTTTAAAAAAAATTTCTGGTAAGAAATCTACCAATGGCCTTATGGGAGATCCCTGGTAAGTTATAAGCTTCTTTCTCTTGATACTTTTAAGATTCTTTCTTCATTTTTGTGTTTTGACATTTTTATTATAATGTCTCTTGAAGAGAATCTCTTTAAGTTGAGTTTGTTTGGTGACACATGAGGTTCTTGAACTTGGATATCCAAATCTCTCCCCAGATTTTAGACATACTCACTCATTTTTTTAAAATAAGCTTCCTTTCCCCTTCTCTCTCTCTTCTTCTGGAACTCCAATAATTCATAAATTGTTCCTTTTGATAGTATTCCAAAGATCATGGAATCATTTCTTCACTCTTTTTCATTTTTTTCCTTCTTTCTCCTCTGACTGGATAATTTCAAAGTTCCTGTTCTCTAATTCACAGATCCTTTCTTCTGCTTGATTAATTCTGTTATTGTTGATGTTCTCTATTGCATTTTTTTTTCATTTCATTCATTATATTCATCAGCTCCAGAATTTCTATTTGGTTCTTTTTTATGATTCCACACAGCTGGGAGAGCCCTGGGCACTTACGCACATGCTCTCACTTTCTCCCATGGGAAAAATCATGGGCCAAGAAAGTCTTGTCTGATTGTGGAATGTGCCACCTTGGGGGAAAGGTGATGCAGGTAAAGCTGAATTATTTCTCTTACTCTCTCCAAGGCATCAAAACTCATATTTCCCTTTTGTTCCAACAGTGTGCTACAACTTCTCTGCCAGAAACCCGGACTTCTACAAAGGCTCTTTGTCCATGGGTGATTGTCTAAGACAGTGTGCTCCTGGGGTTCCCAGACCATGACCAAGAGGTGCTGGAGCCACTTCATGAGCCACTTTAGGGTCCACAGCTGAGACCGAGGTCAGTATGCCTATTTCCCAATGCATGGATGAGCAGCACTACTCCCAGGTCCCTTGGCATATGGTGCTGGATCCCACAGCTCTCACTAAAGCACTTTTGTCCATGGATGGATGCCAAATTGTTATTGAGGAGGGCATACAATGATGGATGTCTTATTCAGCTGTGTGACTGATGTCACTCCTACCTTGGAGATTTAAATGAAGATAGGTAAGACCCACTATTAGCAAATCTTCTGAAATGGAAGAAATAGCAGCTGAATTCCTGACTTCACAGATTTTCTACAGGAGCATAAACTAATCTGAGAAATGATGGGTTGATAACTGAAAAACTCAACCTCAAACAGAAACCCTTATGGATACCTTTTGTTTTCCTTTCCCAGTCTTTAATCTTACACTTAAGTAACAATTAATCTTTGTTCATTACTCTTTACAAGTGACTTGGCTGGATTCAATATCTAAATTAATTTGCTTGAAATAAATGAAATGAGAATCTATAATTCATGAGAATGACAGCACCAGAGAAACTTAAGAAAATGTCTGTGATGTAGTAGAAAAGCCAGTTGCTACTGGTGGCATCAAATTTGGGCTCTCACTTTCCCAATCCCCCACTGATCCAGCTATGAGGCTCAACTACCTCATCTGGAAGAGGGAGAAAATAGGTAGTATAGTGTGATTAAGCACTTGGACTCTGTAATCAAAATCCTTGGGTTTTATTCCTGGTTCTACCTCATACCACTGTGACTTTGAGCAAATTACTTAACCATTCCAGGCCTCAGCTTCCTTATCTGTAAAAAGGGGATAGTAATTTCATTTGCCTCATAGGTTTATTATAAGGATTAAATTAGGTAGTATATATTAAGTTGTTGGCCAGTGATGAGTACTCAGTAAATGTTGGCTCTTATAGATGTTATATTGCCATTACAATTACTACTAACTACTACTACTACTATTACTACTACTGCATATAATTCAACACGTTTTGAGCATCTATACACCAAACATTGGCTTTGTGTTTTGGGTGGGGAGCAAGGGTCAAAAAAATTTTAATATGATTCTCCTTCTCTGAGTAAACCTATAAATATCACAGTTTTTCCTGAGCCGAAAAGAGCAATTATTCAGGGAACCCAACTTGGCTATCATGTGTCTGGGAGGAGATTGGCAATAAGCCTTCCCTCTGGCTCCCACATTTTTCATAGTGGTGACCTTTCAAGAGATATATCTCATCTGCTTGTCTGAGTTTCCACCTGGCCAAAATTGTGCTTTCACTACAGGAAAGGAATATAGTACTTGGGCATTGCAGAGTTCCCTGAGGAATTCTCACTGGTGAGGAAAGAACCTCAGGATTTTGGAAGACATTTTATAAATAGGCAAATACAGAAGTACTGTGCCTTCCCACCAGAGACTGCAGATTTGTAAGTTTCCAGGAGGCCGGTGGAAATGTTCTAAGTGTCTTATTTTAAAAAATATGTTCTATTTCTGGTACCAAAAAAACAGATCCATTGAAAACCTTAAGGAATATTTTAGGCAAAGATTTGGGATCACTTGGATGTTAGTGATTTGACTTAAAATTATTCCATAACCCATACTCACAGTTGGCCTCAAGCAACTTCAGATACAGCACAGGGATACTCCCCCATAACTTGTCACTCAGCAGGGGCTCATGATCCTTGTACATAGAGCTTGGGGTTAATCCTGTGGCAAAAATGACTTAGTTACTAGGAATAAACCTTCTCAAGCTAGCTTTAAAGAAAAAGGATGAACATGTTGTAGGGAGACAAAAACATCTTCAAGTTTTGGGCAGGAGGCACACAGACATGCTTTAGACAGGTTTGGAGCCAGGAGCTGGAAATCCTACAGGAGCTGCTTTCTTTGCATCTGGCTAATTCTCTCTTCATCTCTGGACGAAGCCAAATTTGTTTGTCCCAATCATGACTTTATATAATTTCCTCCCTTTAAGCATACAGCAAAGACTGCATTCAATCTCTATGTTCTAAATATAAATCCTCAGAAAGAGAAACCTGATTTTCCCAGCTTAGATCAGGCACCAACCCTTGGCTTAATCACCAGTGACCAGAGGGAAGACTCATATGGCCCATTACCCCCTCAGCAGGAGCTGAGAGAGACCTCAGAGAAGAGGCACAGGCCACCAGAAAAATGGATTGGCATGCCAAGATTGTGCCTTCTCCTTGCTTCCTAGCTCCAAATCGTCAGCCTCCAAGGGACAAGTGGATTAAATTGATTCAGAATGAAACATGATGAATATTACTGAAAGCCTAAACTTCAGAAATAATACTAAACAGAAGGATGAAACTGAGCAGGAAAGGACACTTGAGAAGAAGAGAGAAAAGATGTTACCCACAGGTTATCTGGGTCTGGGAGGTGGTGTGAACAAAGGGGAATAAAGAGCACTATTGACCAGTTTCAGCCACAAAATCCTCACTACTGCCCCTGCCTGCCTGCCTTGTTAAAGGAAAAGGAAAAGACGGTTCACCAGCAGTATTCGGGGCTTTTGGTCAACTTGAGTACAAGTTAAAGCTTCCTCCTTGGGGCGCCTGGGTGGCTCAGATGGTTAAACGTCTGCCTTCAGCTCAGGTCATGATCCCAGGGTCCTGGAATCGAGCCCCACATCGGGCTCCTGGCTCAGCAGGGAGCCTGCTTCTCCCTCTCCCTCTGCCTCTCGTCCTGCTCATGCTCTCTCTGTATCTCTCTCTCTCTGTATCTCTGTGTCTCAAATGAATAAATAAAATCTTTAAAAAAAAAAAAAAGCTTCCTCCTTAACATTACCTCACCCATCAATTGTTCTCCGGAGTCTCTGTGTATCTCCAGCTTTTGATTTCCATTTGAAGCACAGAGCTCCTCAAAGGGTGGCTGCTGGAGCTATCATTCCAATATGTGAACCCGAGAATTACTTCACCCAGTAGTACACTTGTGGGGCC
This sequence comes from Leptonychotes weddellii, assembly GCF_054177405.1. Taxonomy (NCBI): domain Eukaryota; kingdom Metazoa; phylum Chordata; class Mammalia; order Carnivora; family Phocidae; genus Leptonychotes; species Leptonychotes weddellii. The sequence continues at coordinate 71,817,014 of NC_138385.1, forward strand.
CCATTATCCCTTGGCAGAAATCAACCCCTCTTCCTTTCCCCTAAAACTCTATGCAGTCACTCTTACCTTCCCAACCACGATCTTAAGGATTTTTATTACCTCTGGGCAGAAGGAGCATGGAGTTGCAGACCCCCAGTGCCTTCTCTCTTTGCTTCATGGGAGTTTTCAGCCTGAATTGGCCCAAGGGTTAAACAGTGGGCTGGACCTGAGCCTGACCCCCATTGTGAAGTAGGATAGTGTTCATCTTCTGGGACTTTGTCCCTCTAGGTCACCCTCCAGCTCATTTAATCTTCAGTCAAGGAGGAAGTTCTGCCAGACACTCACATCTAAATCTGCACTGCTGCTTCCTTTGCAGGTATGAACAAAGTCAAGGATAGCATTAGCTAAGTGGTCCTCAAAGTGCAGTCTCAGACCAGCAGCATCAGCATCACCTGGGAACTAGTTAGAAATGCAGTCTTGAGCTCAAACTCAAACCTACCGAATGAGAAACTCTAGGGGTGGGGACCAGTCATCTGCATTTTATTAAGCCCTCTAGATGATTTCTTATGGACACCAAAGTGTGAGAAACTCTGCTTCAGAATGGATTAATGGCCATCCTAAACTGTAGGTGAAGTCAGATTTTAACATCTCCCCACCCAAGTACCACTTATTACAGGTTTATTTGTACCTTCCAGCTACCAGGGCTGCCCACATAATTTCCAGGCCCAGTGCAAAATGAAAATGTGGGACTCTTGTTGAAAAAGCAGGAAAATAGTGTCAGTAAAGGTACATATAGGTTTTTTCTTTCTTCTCCATCTCTTGACTTGTCGTGGTATTTTTTTATTTATAATTTAATATCATTCTAATTAAAGAAAAGTTAAAATGCTAAAATTATTAGCATAAGTTGTCTTTTTATTGTGCAAATAAATAAAATATATAATAATAAATAAATGCAAATATTTTTAGAGCATTTATCCTATATGTAGAATCCCTGAAATTTCACATTTTGTATTTTGTGGCTTGTCCCTGAAAGGTGCCTCAAGCTGGCCAGAAGGGATGGACAACGAGCCAGGTTCAAGAAGCTTGGAAGGAGGTAAAGAGGATCCCCAGGCACAGAAGTAGCTGAGGGAGCTCTTCTATGATACTGACCAGGCAAGTGCAGACTTACCCAGGCACCCAAGCCTCCAAGCCTCTGCCCTTAGCAGGGCACACTCACAGGCTTGACCTTCAACAGGTTCCCCCACCCACCAGCTGCTGGACCATGACTCTGCCCCACCTCCATCCCCCACCAGGAGCCAGGGTCTGGGCAAGTTCAGCTAGCATTTTCCTTTCCTACGGCCTGCCACCCTAACCTGTGGCAGACAGATGACCCTGACGGATCTTTAAAACTCTGTGCCAGGATGCATCAGTACCTGGATCAGGACAGGCAAGAGGTGTGCGTGTCCCCACTGAGACACAGCTGCCACCAGACACGCCAGAGTACTACCAGCCTGGGGCAAGAACAGGGCCACTCTGCCTGCCCAGGGATGCTGCGGGGAGCTCATGCCCAACCCTGTCCTCCCCACGCTCATACCCAGTTCCCTTGCCAGGGACAAAGGGTGGAGCTGTCAGGGCTGAGGTGGGGAGGGAGAACCCAGAGAGGCCTGGGGTGTCAGGAGCAGGAAAGCAGGCAGCCGAGAATCCACTCCAGGGAGGTGGAGGAGGTGGGACCTTCCCTGGGCTAAGGCTCCAAGCTCCTTGCAACATGCCCCATTGTCATGTCATTTACAAAACACAAACTCAAAAATAAGATCATTAAGAATTTCAAGACGTGACTGCATAGCATTAAACCCTAAGCCTGGGGCCCTTCTGAGCCAGGGGCCCTTCTGAACAAGGCCACCGCACTGGTCACATGCCCATGAAGCCAGCCCTGCCAGCCACACCTGAAATGAGTAGAGTGAAGACCAGCTCAATGGCATAACTACCCAGCCTCCACACTCCTTTAGGAACTAGTCTCACAAGAACCTTTGGAATCTGAACCTTGGCTATTTCTCCAGTTTCAACCCGACCCAGTATTCCTGCCATAGCTAGAGGTTCTAGCCAGACTGAACTAGGACCAGCGGCTCTTTCGCGAGTGCCTGTTGCCTCTATCTCTGCCTGAAATGCTCCCCACTTTTCACCACCATCTTCTGCGTCCCCTTACCCAGGTCCTCCCCGCCACTAACTCCATCTTTCAGGTGGATACTCTAAATGCATCAGGCATCCTATGTGGTACCATACCATACTGTGTCTATCTCATTGGTAGGAATTAAAAGTGCCCGTTTCCCTGCCTGTCCCCACAGTAGTTAGAAACTCCAGGAAGGCAGAGACGGCATCTTGTTTGCCACTCTATCTTCAGTGTTTGGCAGAGTATTAGCAAAAATAAGAATTAGTGATGCTGATGAAATGGGTCCCAGGGTAAGACTCACGGCGCGCTGTCACTGAGAATAACCGCCTGTCCAAGTATCTTATGACTAAATGCTGTAATCTTTCATTCTCTGAGTCAGACACAACACCACTTCCTTTTCTGAGACTGTTTTTACATCTGTCGGATAATTTTAAGCGGTTGAAGTTTAGAGAACCGTATTCGGAGGAGATGAATGTTTTGCTCTCATCCCTTCAGTTGAATGTCTTCTGTTGAATTTACATCTTAAAGTTCCAAAAGAAAATTCTCTTTCCCATCCTTCATTTGCTTCACAGGTACGTAGGATGACTTCAAGTGGTGGCAACCCCAGGATTATGATCCTGAAATGCCTTTGGATCAGCGGTGCAGGAGTTTGTAAGCAAGGCTGGGCACACGTCGGGTTTCTTCAGGCAGGTCAGCGTGCTTAAAGGCTTTTTTTTTTTTGCTTAGAACCCCTTTAAATATAAAAATAAATAAAATGAACATCAGTTATGTCTGCTCCTGCTGAGTGCTCAGACATAAAATCCTTTCATTTTCCGAGACACTTAAAGAGACAACTTGGGATTCACCAGAATCGTTTGGCACTGGCTCCTAAGAGATACATAAAAATGAGGCAATTGTGCAGCACGTGGAGGGAAGGTGATTCAGATGTCCTTTGCTTCAGGTCTGGGAGAAGGGAGGGCTCTGTTTTGTTTCCGAGGTCCGAACCAGAGCCCCAGCCAGAGCTGGAATGGGCAGCAGCCCTCTGAACTTTCTGCCATCCACATTGACTTGCCTTTGAGGCTCACAATGGAAGGCTACAGTTAGATCTTTCAAACTGTGCCTTGGATAGATTTGCTTGGTGTCCGAAGGCTATTTTGGAAGTATATTTAGGCTTCTGATACTCTCGTGAAATAACAGCATTAAAAATATTTAGCTTGTTTGGCGAGTATAACTTCTGAAATAATTCCCTTCTCTTCTAAGTAACACTAATTTTTACCCAGTAGCAATGTGTTTGTTTTGAAGTCTACACTATCCATAAGGGAAGGTAAACCATGATCATGTAGTTCTCTGGAGGCAGAAAACTTGTAATTGTTTGCCTTGACCCAAATGAACATAACCACGAGGACAGAGAAACATCTTTTAACTTCTATAGCTTGCTACTTTGTTTCTGTAACATGTTTATTATTCATATTTTTCAGTATCTCTTTCTACCTACAACATTTTTTTAAAAGATTTTATTTATTTATTTGAGAGGGAGAAAGTGAGCGAGACAAAGAGAGAGAGAAAAGGAGCAGGGAGAGGAAGAAGCAGACTCCCAGCTCAGCAGGGAGCCCGATCCCGGGATTCAGGGAATCATGACCTGAGCCAAAGGCAGACGCTTAACCGACTGAGCCACCCAGGCGCTCCTACCTACAACATTAATTATGAATCACAAATTGTATGCATGTGTCTTCTATAGCATTAGAACAAAGTGGTTAAGAGCACACACAGCTTCTGGAGCCAGACTGCCTAGATTCAAATCTGGACTCCAACTGGTTCACTAGCTATGAATCTTTGGGCCTCTCTGAGCCTGTTCCCCTCCCCCCCATAAAAAGGGGATAATAATAGTGCCTACCCCACAAGGTTTCTGTGTGATGCTGTGACATGAGTTAATATGTTTGCAAAGTACATAGAGCAGTACCTCACGTATATTTAACACTATAGAGGTATTAGATATCGACGTTATTATTGCTTTAATTTTTAAAAAGACTGATTTAGGGGCACCTGGGTGGCTCAGTCATTGGGTGTCTGCCTTCGGCTCAGGTCATGCTCCCAGGGTCCTGGGACTGAGCCCCACATCGGGCTCCCCGCTCCTTGGGAAACCTGCTTCTCCTTCTCTCACTCCCCCTGCTTGTGTTCCCTCTCTCGCTGTGTCTCTCTCTGTCAAATAAATAAATAAAAAATCATTTAAAAAAAAAGACTGATTTATTTGAGAGAGAGAGAGCACACGAGCAGGGGGAGGGGCAGAGGGAGAGGGAGAGAATCCCAAGCAGACTCTGCGCTGAGCGTGGAGCCCCACATGGAGCTGGATCCCACGACCCCGAGATCATGACCTGAGCCTAAACCAAGAGCCTGAGCTTAACCTACTGAGCCACCCAGGTGCCCCAAAGTCATTATCTCTTAATGTATTGGTGGAATGCTAACATTTGATCAAGATTCTGTAATTTAAAATATATATGCATGTGAGGGAGGAATATATATGCAAATACCTCCTCCATGGGGATCTAGCTGTACACATGTGACCAGCACTTGTTTGCTTCCGTCACTAAAGAAGAAAAATATCTAAGCTCTCCTAGGACGCATTCTAGTAGAAATAACTTTTCTCAAATTTAAGTAAAATTAACATTTCAGAAAGACCATCTTTTTCCTCGCTGGCACATCCTTGCCACCCCACCCTCAGGACAAAGTTATTTCTGTTTGATGGGGCCTTAGGCTCACTAAAGGAGGGTCCTTGATTCATATTAGTATTTTACATAAATGCCTCCTAGTCATTTGGGCAAATAAAAAGTTTTGGGACCTTCAATGTATTTTTCTGTCTTTTATTTAGGCCACTCCTTCAGACCTGAGTGGTCTTTGCTGCTTGCATGTATCAGATGCAGGTGACCCCATAAGATTTAAGGTTGCTTTACCACTATCATCATATCACAAAACTGACACTTTCAGAATAGCTCTCGATCACCAAGGACATTTCTACCTCTGACACTGGATGTGTTGTGTACACATGATTTTCCAGAGCCAATCCCCAGCCCAACTCCAATCACGCCACCTTTTACAGCCAGCATAGGGTGGCTTGGAGTTCAAAGATTGCCTGTCTGCCGGGCCTGCCCTACAGTCAGGTGTCTTCTCCATCAGTGACCAGACCACAAGGCAGAGGTTGTTCAGTCATGGCACTGGGTTCTGCTCCCCCACTAGGCTTTACTCGTGCGGACTCTTGCCATTTGAAGAGTTTCACTGTTAAGGAAACATTTTGTTCCTCAAAGTTCTGAAAAAGAAGGATACTGAGGATGGGGCACCTGGGTGGCTCAGTTAGTTAAGCATCTGCCTTCGGCATGGGGATCAAACCCCACATTGGGCTACCCCCTCGGTGGGAAGTCTGCTTCTCCCTCTCCCTCTGCCTGCCACTCTCCCTGCTTGTGCTCTCTCTTTCTCTCTCTGTCAGATAAATAAATAAAATCTTAAAAAAAGAAGGATGTTGAGGCAGAAGATCATATTCCTAAGATATGATTATATTAGTAAGGTTTCATGTGCCCATGTTTACCCAGTTTAACTGATATGCATTAGAATATTTTTTTTCAGCAAGATTTAAGTAATTAGCTAGTATTCAAGAAATAGTTCTTTGGCTAATCTTTCAGAAAAGAACGGATTGCTAATTCTCTGACTTTTAACCACTGAGCCATGTGCTCAAGTTTGTCACCTGAACAAATGTGGAAAACATTCCGTTTGGCGAGTTAAAGGTTAAAACAGAATTTAGTCTAAGATTTACTTGGTTCTAGTGTAGAATTATCTGCTCCCATTTTTCTTAACTCCTGCCAGAAGAAGAAAAAAAAATGATATTGTTTCATCTTAGTTATATTCAGAAGATGGGAGAGTTAAGAATTTATCCAGTGTAGCTGACACCAGGCAGAGAATCAGCCAGAACAATACCTAGCACACAGTAGGTGTTCAGTAAGTATTTGATATTGAAATGACTTACTCAAATGACACCAAATTTGGTGGTAGACATGGCATCGAGACACCCCACCCCAGAGTATGCCGTCTGCTTCTTAGGCACTCTGTTCTCACACATTGGTTTATTTTTACATGAGCACATTTTAAAAAAATGTTTTCATCTATAATTTTAATATCCAGCCAACTGTGCATAATGTTTAATGACATCTTATTAACAAAGAAACACTTTTAGAAGAACCACAGAGAAGTAGCAACTGCCATTTTTCTCCCCAGCACCTGATACAAGGTTTCTTGGCAGGGGGCAAATTGGATGACCAACTCTTGCTCCCTTCCAGTGCCTGAAGACTAAGTTTCAGGAGACAAATATCTTTTGCCATAGCCTGATCCTCAAAACAATAGTTGGGCTGGCTTTAAGCGTGGTGGAAGCAAGGCATCAGCATGCGTGACATGAACTGACATGACAGACCTTGCTCAGCCTAAAACCATCTCTACCTCTGATTGGCAGCTCATGGCCTGAACACTCCCTCAGAGGCTTTTCCATTGTGTTAAGCAATGCTCTCTCTCCTAGAACTAGTTTAAACTTTTCCTGAAATGGAAGAACTCAGGGCCAGTAATACCCAACCATGAGGTGCCAACTCCAATCAATCATCTCTAGTAGCAACATGGAGAAGAACAGCTTAAGAGCAATGGAAGTCTTGGAGTAGGGAGACACCCCTGAAGAAAGAGCAGGCCAAGTGGGAAGTGTGAAGGCCGTGGTGCTGTTTTTAACTTGTTATCATTGAAATTTTAGAAGGTTAAGGTTGAAAAATACAAGCTTTGCAGTAGATAGTCTTGGGCTTAATTCCCAGCTCCTCTACTTATGAGCTGTGTGACCATATGCAAGTCTTTTAACATTTCCAACCTTGTTTCCTCATCTGTAAAATGGTGGCAAACAACCATACCACCTACATTAGTTTCCTGGGGCTGCTGTAACAAATGACCACAAACTTAGTGACTTAAAACAACAGAAATGTATTGTCTCACAGTTCTGGAGGCCAGAATTCTGAAAACAAGGTGTTGGCAGGATTGGCTCCTTCTGGAGGCTCTGAGGAAGAATCCATTCCAGGCCTCTCTCCCAGCTTCTGGTGACTGCCAGCAATCCTTGGCATTCCTTGGCTTGTGGCTTCATTATTCCAATCTCTGCCTCCGCCTTCATGGGGCCCCCTTTGCTGCATCTCAAATCTCCCTTTTCTTCCCCTTTAGAAGAATATCAGTAATTGGATTTAGGGCCCACTACAATCCAGGATGATCTCATCTTGAAATCCTCCACTTAATTTTTTTAAAGATTTTATTTATTTATTTGAGAGAGAGAGTGCACAAGTGGGGGGAGGGGCAGAGGGAGAAGGACAAGCAGATTCCCCGCTGAGCAGGGAGCCCGACCTAAGGCTGGATCCCAGGACCCTGAGATCATGACCTGAGCTGAAGGCAGATGCTTAACTGACTGAACAACCCAGGCACCCCCTTCCACTTAATTATATCTCCAAATTACATATCTTTTTCCAATAAGGTCATATTCACCAGCACCAGGGGTTAGGAGTTGAACTATCGTCTGGTGGGGGGAGACTATTCAATCCACTACATTATCATATATGGTTATTGTCAATAGTTAGTGAGATAATATACTAAAGGCCTTAGCATATTGCCTGGGGACAGTAAGAGTTCAATAAATGGTCAGTGTGATTAAAAATATGTAAGTCCTCCTTACTTAAAAGCTTACAAAGGAACAAAGAAAGTCCTGTTCTATAATAAAAGCATGATCACTGTGTTTTTAGTGCTTACATGTGAAGGCTTTTGTCTCTATTTTCACAGTATTTGTTAACGAGTGCATATTTACTGACCTTGCACTTTGTTCTAATGTTTTACAAATATCATTAACTCTCTAATATCTGACAAGTGCAAAAGCAGTGATAAAGGCAAAGTGATAGTAAAGATACGTGTAAGATTACTAAGAATGCTAAAATAGAGATTGTATAGAGATAAGAAAAATGAGACTTCTGGTCTGGACAAGATGGTGTAGACTCATCTCTTTCTGCTCCTTTCTGCTACATACAACTATGAACCCTGAAAATAATTCATGAGACTACCAAAGGAAAACTCTGAAAGGTGGAAGATGGACCACAGGACTACAGGAACACCACGGTGTCAGGACATCTTATGAACCACCACCCAACAGAAGGACACCCAGACCTGGTATTTTCCAAACCCACAACCTGTTAAGAAAAAGGGCAGTGCCAATAGGCTCACTATTTCCCCAGATAAAACGGGAGTCCCACCAACAATATTATATGTACCTGGCAGAACCAGCAAAGGGAATCCATTGGATGCCTCACTGACAATAAGTAATCAGGGTAAATACTCTCTATCCTTACCCTGCTTGAAACTCACCTCCCCCATCTAGAGACACAGCTAAGGGGTACTGGCGAAGGGGATCCCAATGCAAGTGTCAGTTGGGGAAGCATTGTGCTTCCCTATTGGGCCTGAGGCTCTCCTCCCCTACTCAGAGACACCATGTATGCAGTGGGAGGGCAGGGGATTGGTAAGTGGGATCATGCCACAATAAGTGTGTAGCCTGGGATGTACTGTCCATTCCCCCCCAAGCAACGGGGAGACTGCCAGAAAGGTTATTTTTCCCTCCAGGCCTAAGATTCTCCCTGCCCCCGACTCAGAGACATTCAAAGGAACCTTCACAAGCACTCAGCTAGGGTGGCACTCTCCATCCCCCACAGATGGGAGGAGCCTGCTATAACAAGCACCAGGAAACACCATTCATCCCTGAAGCAGGAAAACTCCTTGCCCCCACCTACAGGCTCTAGGCAGCCCGGCCTGAACAAGCTTCTTCAGCTCTCTCCGACAGCATTAACAAGAATCAATGGAAACTCCAGTGGCTTGAGATAAGTCAAGTAGACAAAAATGGCTCTACAAAGGCTCTGAAAATGATATTGGAACCACAGTCCAAAAAATGGGCCAGGACCTGCGTGGTAAATCTAAACAAAGCGCTTTCCCATTAAAATTAAAAAGTTCATGGGACCCACAGTCTCCTAATGTAATAACCAAAATGTCCAGGATATAACTGAAAATCACTCTACATCAGAAACCAGGAAAACCACAACTTGAAGGAAAAAAGACATTTAACTGCTGCCATCACAGAGATGAATTGGATGTTGGAATTACCTGATAAAGGTTTTAAAGCAACCATCATACAAATGATTCAACAAGCAATTACAAATTATATTGAAACAAATGAAAGATAATTTAAAATCTCAGCAAAGAAGCATAAGTTATAAAAAGGACTAAATGGAAATTAAAAACTGAAAATTATAACAAGAGAAATAAAAACTCACTGGCTGGGGGCTCAGTAATAGAGTGGAGATGACAGAAGGTACAGTCCGTACCTTTGAAAAGAACATTCTAAGGACAGATCAATAGAACTTACTCAAATATTTTCAAACCACATATCTGACAAAGGTCTTGTATCTAAAACAAGGAAAGATCTCTCAAAATTTGACAGTAAAGAAACAATAAATTCAATAAGAAAATGAGCAAAAGATACAAACTTTCTCCAAAGATGACATACAGATGACAAACACATGAAAAGATGTTCAACGTCATTAACCATTAGGGAGATGCAGATTAGAACCACAGTGAGCTATCCCCAGACACCCCTCAGAAGAGCCAAAATAAATAATAGCGATAATACCAAATGCTGATAAGGATGTGGAGACACTGGATCTTTCATGTATTGCTGGTAGGGATGTAAAATGGTAGAGCCATTCTGGAAAACAGTTTGGCAGTCTCTTAAATAAACATAAAATTACCATATGACCCAGCAATTGCACACATAACATGAAGGCTTAAATTCACATAAAAACCTGTGGACAAATGTAATAGTCCCAAACTGGAAAATCACCCAAATGTCCTGCAGCTGTTGAATGGTTAAACAAATGGTGGTACATTCGTATCACTGAATACTGCTCAGCAGTAAGAGAGTGACCTATTGATACATGTAACAATTTTGATGAACCTCTAGGGAATTATGCTAAGTAAAAAAATAAGCCAATTCCAAAAGGTTATGTACTATGTGATTCTAGTTATATATTACTTTGAAAAGATAAAATTTTAGAAATGGAGAACAAATTCATGGTTTCCACGGGTCAGGTGACGGGAGATAGGGTGGTGGATGTAACCATAAAAGGGCAACAAGAGGGATCCTTGTAGTGATGGAATGGTTCTTTTTCTGGACTGCACCAATGTCAATAATCTGGCTGTGACACTGTACTATGGTTTTGCGAGATGCTACCTTTGGGGGAAACTGGGTAAATGGTACATAGGTTCTCTCTGTACTTTTTCTTACAACTGCATGTAAATTTACAGGTATCTTAAAATAAAAACTTTAAATAAAAAAACATGCATGATGGTGACCATTGCACATGCAAATGGAATGAATTATAGGAACATTTTTGCAAGGCAAAGAGCAAGTCTTGTGACAGGATGAAAAGGGCTTTGCTTGTGTAGTCGACAGTAAACTACAAGAGGGGAGGGAACAAAATTGGCCAAATATAGGAAGGCTTGTGCACCGAGGTTTGGCTTTCATTCCTGTGGGCATGTGGTGGCGTTGACAGTAGTTAGGGAGAAAGCCAGTGTTCGGCTTTGGAACTTATAGACTAACCTGAGGGAACCTTTGCCTCCAACCTTAGGCAGTTCCATAGAGTCAGGATCTGTTTCAGTCTGCACAATATCAAAGTGACTGGTGGGGGTAGTGTGAGTGTGGACACGTGGATGCCAAGAATCTCCATACATCTCAATTCTTCCTTGGCCCACCAAGAATGAGGTTACCAACTTCAGTGAGTGCTCCATTTCAATGGAACATGGGAACAGCTGCCTGAGAGAATACATTCCAGGAGGTAGAAAAAAGGTGGCCAAGTTTACAGGTTGGAAGAACCACCTCAAAATCCCGTTGGTGGAAATACTTCCAGGAACTTCAAACATAAACCTACGTAGTTTCCTCACTTTGGACGAAGACACAACTGACCTTAGCAACAGTCTTCCAGGTCCTTGCTCACCCGTAAGGAAAGCAGTTTCTCTAATTCATAGGTTTAGAGACATGATCCCCTATAAGGTTTGCTTCTAAATTGAAGGAAACCACAAACTGTCAATCTTTACAATCTTCAAATTCTCCAACTTTAGTTTAGTACTCAAGGGAGTCGGTTGGCTGTGGAGAGAGAAAGTGAGAGCCCTTCTGGGGGTAAAAAGGCCCCAAATGACAACAGAGCTTTCCAGAATGAGGAGCCATCATTAGAACATGGGTTTGGGCTCAATCCAAGCCTCTGCTGATGTGGGGCTGCAGAAACAGAACCAAGAATTCCTGACATGGCAACGACGTTTGCTCCTAAACCGCTAATGAGTGCTCTCCAATTTTGTGGGAGAGTTATCCCAGACACACTGAAAAAGGAGAAATCTACAAACATTTTGCTGTGCTGAAAAGAAAGATTTTTGGCATTGGGACATTTGGCTCCAGCAAAAAAACTGCATTGGATATTTCTCTGTCATTTCACAGGAACTCTCGGGGGAATTTGGAGTCTCGCTTGGTGTGAGAAGATAAAAAGGAGACAAACTCTCCTCGACCCTGCATCTGGTGATGGAGGCCTTCTCAATGCCAAATGACACAAAGGCTCTCTTCCTTGTCTTAAGGCAGGATAGTAGCACATCAAGTTATGTAGAACTGGTCTCCCCTCCTTGATAAACTTCTTCTGATCTGTGCATGTAAAAAAAAAAAAAATAATAAGCTTCTCTTGTGGAGATGAGATTCAATGTGTGCAGGAAGGTAACTTATATTTCTTTAGAGATGGTGGGAATGGCTGTGATGTCCCTGATAATAACTACATAGGGCAGTATTTTCTAAAGATACTTTGAGTAAAAAGTGTCCAGTGTCAAATAAGTTGGTAAAATGCTGCATCATCTACTTTTTAAATAGCAAATTAAAGGCTGGGAGAGGTGCATTGTTAAGAATCCTGCATAAATTTCTTTAACTTGACTTTGTCAGAACTTTTTGGATCACACAGCCCTGTCAGGGTATAATTTTCAAAAAGTTAAAAATCATGACTATCGTGCTAACATAGTGAGCATATGTCATTTATTTAACTTGTTAATGAGAGCGTGTATCAGTGGGATGCTAAAGCTGGTTCAAAGAAGGATCTGAGAAACCAGGATACACAGTCAACTGAGAGAGAGAAAATGCTGAAATAAGATTGCTAAATGGCTGAAACCTAAAACAGGTAAAAGTCTTACAGGGCAATAAAACTAACTATTGGGGTTATCTTTTTCATTGGACCGAGATTATTTGCATTTCTACTGGACAAAAATCCTTGGCAACTTCTACAAATTAACCTGTAACTTGACAGAATCTTTGCCTTGATCAACAGTAGTAAATAGTAAGTCAAACAATGGTATGTTCCTCGAGAGCAAGAGTTCTCAAAGTGTGCTCCCCAGACCAGCATCACCTGGAATCTTGTTAGAAATGCCATTTCTTGAGCCCTACCCAAGACCTACTGAATCAGAAACTCTAGGATAAGACATAGCCCTCTGTGTTTTAACAAACCCTCCAGGGGATTCTGAGCCATATGAAAGTTTGAGAACCACTGATCTAGAGAATTAATCCTCAGGCAGAATGAATATGCTGCTAATACTCTGGTATGACTTTGCAAAGCTTTGTAGGCTTCATTTTGCCTATTTCTAAGCTTTAAATACATTTTCTTAGCGTATTTTTCAGTATCACACTTTGGAAATGTCAATGTACAATGAATAAAAACCATCCAGAAGTTTAGAAAAAGGAAAGACTTTATTTCTATTTCATCCTACTTCAAGTAACAGTTCAAGTCACACCTTCTCCAAGAAAATATTCTAACTCTCTTAGTCTTCTGCAATCTTTTTCCTCCCTGGCCTTGTAGAGACTCTTATATTACAGTTTAACCATCCATTTAACACAGTGCTAATAGTTTTATTTATGTTAACCACATTGAAAACTGCATGTAGGCAGTGATTGTGACTTAAGCCCCTCTTCTCAATCCAAACTTCAATGCAGTTACAGAATCATAGATTCTCAAGATTAGAAGCTATTTTGAACATCGATTTGTTTAGCTGAGTATGCTATTTGCATTCTCTTATGGATGGTAGGACGAATTCTAACATGGCCTCCAAGATCCACCCCCACCACCACCACATATACACCTTGCATAATGCCTGGGCTCTGAATGTGATGGATTTTACTCCCATAATTTGGTTATGTTATATGGAACCATTGACCTTAAGACAAGGAGACTATCCAGGTGGCTTGACCTAACCACATGAGCCTTTTAAAAGCAGTTTCTTCCAACTGGCCACAGTGAGGAAGTCAGACAACACACAAGGATTCAGCACACCATTGCTGACTTGAAGATGGAAGAAGACACATGACAGGGAAGGTGAGCAGCCTCTAGGAGCTGACAGCAGCCCCTGGCCCACAGCCAACAAGGAAATGGGGACCTCAGTCTGTTAAAGAACAAAACTCAACTGACTACATTTGAGGATGTAATTGGCTTTATTAAGTGATTCATAAATTGGGCAACATCCCATCTAGCAAGTAGAGAGATGCTCCAAGGAGTTGTACAAAATGGAAGGTTTTTATAGGCAGGAGGGTGGGGCAAGGAAGTTATTAGCAAAATAAAAGGAAAGATTATTTCAGGCCAGGGCAGATTCTTTTTTGAGGGGAAGAGACCAGCGGAGTTTTTATCATGCATTACCTCCTTAGTGCTGATCACGAAATTTCAGATTGACTGTTGAAAGGTCACACTCCTGGGAGAGGCTGAAATAGTAATTGAGTCTCGGTTTGCTGTCCTGGGGAGCAAATGACTCCATTTGGGGCTTCTTTCTTTCTAACAAGTCCTACAACCACAAGGAACTGAATTCTGACAACACGAATGAGCTCTGAAGTGGACTTTTCCCTAGAATCTCCTGATGAGAATTTGGCCTGATCAACACCTTGATTTCAGCCTTGTGATACGCTGAGCAGAGAGCCAGCCATGCTGTGCTGGACTTCTGACCTATACAACCATAAGCAATTAAATGTATGTTGTTGGGGTGCCGTGGCTCAGTCGTTAAGCGTCTGCCTTCAGCTCAGGTCATGATCCCAGGGTCCTGGGATCGAGCCCCGCATCAGGCTCTCTGCTCCACGGGAAGCCTGCTTCTCCCTCTCCCACTCCCCCTGCTTGTGTTCCCTCTCTTGCTGTGTCTCTCTCTGTCAAATAAATAAATAAAATCTTTAAAAATAAATAAATGTATGTTGTTTTAAGCCTCTACATGTATAGAAATCTGTTATGCAGCTATAAAAAATTAATATGTTATTTTCCCAAGAGCTAAGTGTGCTTCTTCTTGAATACTTGGGGCAACAGGGAACTCATTCTCCATACCCCAGGGCCCGTTGCCCTCTTCACTCCTGCAAGACAGCCCAGTTCTCCTTTGGACACCTCTGACTTTTAGAGATCACTTTATCATATTGAGCATCCATCCATACTCCCTTTATTCCTGTCTAAATCTGTTCCAGCTGCCGTAACAGAAAACCATAGACTGAGTGGTTTATAAATAACAGACGTTTATTCCTCATAGTTCTGGAGGCTGAGAAGTCTGAGATCAAGGAGCTGGCAGATTTTGTGTCTGGTGAGAGCTCACTTCCTGGTTCACATCTCGCACCCTCTCCCTGTGTCTCCTCACATGATGGAAGGGATGAGGGAGCTCTGTGGAGTCTCTTTCATGAAAGCATTAATCCCATTCACCTGCCAAAGGTCCCCTCTTCTAGTTCCACCTTCACGGGGGGGCGGGTAGGATTTCTACATAAGAATTTGGGGGGCAGAGCACATTCAGTCTCTAGAAATCCCTGACCTTGCTCCCATTTGCCTCTCTCCTCAGGATAAGGTAGGTTGTATTAGAGAACGTGTCAGCAGACTTCTTCTGTATAGTAAATGATTTTAGGTTTTGAGAGCCATACAATCTTTCCATACAATCTTTGTCACAACTACTTTGCCAATAGAGCACAAAAGCAGCACTGGACAATATGTAAAGAAACAGGCACATTGTGTTCCAATAAAGCTTTATTTATAAAATACACTATAGGGGCGCCGGCGTGGCTCAGTCGGTTAAGCATCTGCCTTCAACCCAGTTCATGATCCCAGGATCCTGGGATGGAGTCCCACATCGGGCTCCCTGCTCAGCAGAGAGCCTGCTTCTCCCTCTCCCTCTGTCCCCCACTCGTGCTTGCTCTTTGTCTCTCTCTCTCTCAAATAAATAAAATCTTAAAAAAAAAATTAAAAAATAAAAATGAAATAGGCTATAGGCTGGATTTGGCCCACAGGCCATAGTTAATCATTCCTGCTGTAGTTTGGTTCTAGAGGGTTTCACACCAGCAATTAACTTTCAATGCATAGCTTAGAAGGAGCATATATCCCTTTGACTTACAAATTCAGTGGCCAGAATTAAGCAGATGGCCCTACCCAGCTACAAAAGCAAGGAAGTATAATTCTACTGTGTTTCCAGAAGGAGGAGAGCTGGAAATATCTGGTGAATAATATGAATGACTACCACAGAGGACATGTATTAAAGTCACACGTTTGCATGCCTGTCCTGTCCACTACGAAGTAAACCTCTCAAGGGCAAGAACCTTACCTTGGATACAGACCTAAACAGGTGTAGTAGATGTGCTGTCAAAAACTGATCTCTGCTTTGGAGTCAAAATACGACTCGAAGACAGAGTTTGGGATAAAGAGGAATAATAGCTTTATTGCTTTGCTGGGAAAAGGAGGCTGCAGCAGGCTCTGGCCTTCAAAAACTGCAAGCCCCCTGGGAGGAAGGGGCTGGGGGGGGGGGCGGCTTATAGGGAAATAACAGGATCTAGCCGGCCTCTTAGTTGTCTTCAGGGTGGTACCAGGTTCCTGAAACAAAAGGTTAAGGAGGGAGGAGGGGAGGTTTGCGGAAGAGAGAAAAAAACTTACTTTAAATTCAAGGGGCACCTGGGTGGCTCAGTCGGTGAAGCGTCTGCCTTCGGCTCAGGTCTTGATCCCGGGGTCCTGGGATCGAGTCCCGCATCGGGCTCCCTGCTCAGTGAGGAGTCTGCTTCACCCTCCCTCCCTCTCCCATCCTCTCCCCTCCCCCTCCCCTCCTCCTGCTCCTGCTCTCACTCCCTCTCTCTCTCCCTCTCTCTGTGTCTCTCAAATAAATCAATAAAATCTTTTTAAAAAAGTAAAATCAAGTTTGCTGAAGCATTAGTGCAGCCATTTTGATTTTTGTTCAACTTTATGCTTTTAAGCAGTTTCAGTGTGTAAATATGTCGGATTGGTTGAGAAGGGAACAGAAAGAAGCAGAGAGAAGGGAAAAGGTATTACAGAAAGGCCAGTGGACTGGGGGTGATAGTAGCAGTAATGGGGAAAAGGGTTATCACTATTGGTAGTGGTGATATTTATCACAATTATCATGTTAATGCTATAGTAGTGATGTTCTTAAAAGAGTGATCTATACTACATTCATGTTCCATTCATTCCTGGACTAATTTCCATTTGGCTTTTTCGGCCAAACCCCAATTCTCTAAGACCACACTCTTGCTAAGGTCACAAATAACCTCCTATTTGCAAAACTTAAATGACATGCTTCTTTTTTTTTTTTTTTTAATTTGAGAGGGAGAAAGAGAGAGCAAGAGAACAAGTGTGGGGAGAGGGTGAGGGAGAAGCAGGCTCCCTGATGAGTGGGGAGCCTGACGTGGGGCTCGATCCCAGGACCTTGAGATCATGACCCCAGCCGAAGTTGGACGATTAACCAACTGAGCAACCCAAGTGCCCCTTAAATGACATGTTTCTTAGTCCTTACCTTACTGAACTCCTCAGCTATAGGGGAAAACACCAAATACACCTCCTTGGAAATTTCCAGCTCCGCATGCTTCTGTGACACAGCACTTTTCATGGTTCTCCTCTGTGTCTCTCCAACTAGTCTCTGGATTTCCCCTACTCTTCTAACTCCTTAAATATTAACGTTTCCTAGGACTTAGTCCTCCTTCCTCTGCTCCTCTTTTCACTCTGCTATCATCACCTGGATGGTCTCACTTACCCACATATTTCCTACTAGTGCTATCGATTCCCACACTCATGACCCCATCCATACTTCTTCCCAAGTTCAGAATCATGTCTCCAACTTTCGGTCTCATGCTTTCACCAGGAGGTCCTCTGTATATAGTTCAAATGAAACATGGCAGAAAACACACTCCTGTCCTATCTCAGTGGTCACAATAGTCTCTGCATAGTCATCTAAGCTAGACACCCATGTGGTATTGTGCATGCTTCCTCCCTACTCCCATTTCCCTATCTAGCCTAAATATTTCTTTCTCTTACTTCCTTGCCAGACTACTGTCCTGGACTATATCCCTATCAACTTTCACCTGGATTACCAAGCAGCTTTCTAACTTTTTTCTCTAATTCTTTTGGTTTTATCATGAAATACTTCATACAGAAAACAATAGCAATAAATATAAGGTATACTCAGTTTTATCAAATCTGAATTTGTTGTAATATTTGCATCTGATTTTTAAGGGGAAATATTGATAGATCTAGGAGAAGCCCCATGTGTTACCACCCCAGCTCATTTCCTTCCTCTTTCCCCAGAGGTAATCAGCATCGTGAATTTAGAATTTATCATTAGCACGCAAGCTTTAGATAAATTATTACATTTGTATACATTCCTAGAACATACAGAGTATTATTTTGGGGGGGGGTTAAACTTTATATAAATGGGACCAAACCACATGTATCTTTGTGAAATTTGCTCTTGTCACTCAGTATTATGTTATAAAACACAATGTGAAGACACCCTGAGGACTTCAATTGGGTTTATATGTTGATATTTTATCCAGCAAACTTGATGAATCCCCATTTGTTTTAATAATTTATCTGTAGCTACTCTTGAATTTTCTATGTAGACTATCACACAATCTTCAAATAAAGACAGGTTGTCTCTTCCTAATCCAATTTAGATACACTTTGTTTTTCTTCACTTTTTGCATTGGGTTGGACAAAAGCACTTATTAGTACTTATTGAAATTCTGACTTTAGGAGAGTGTGTCAAAAGTGTCACAGCTGAATACATGTTTTGGATGGGTATATTTGATTGGATTTTATCAAATCCTTTCTCTGCTCCAGTGACATGATCATACGACTATGTTCCTTATTAGTGTGGTATATCACAATAGTAGATTTTCTGATAATCCATTATCATTTCATCTTCAGGATAAATTCTACTTGGTAGACGTCTTGAAATGTTCCTGAGATTTGTTTTAATCAGGTATGGTAAGGCTGTCACCTACACGAGACAACTGCTTTTGAAATAAGAGTTTATTACTCACAGTTGTTCCCAAGAGGAGAGGGCATGTCATACCATGCAGGGCCACAGAGAGAAGGACCACGGTCAGTCAGGAGCCAGAATTTTCCCCCTCAGAAGTGAGGGGGAAATATGAGCCTTTATTCTGGTTTTCATAGGAAGGAATGGGCAAGGTAAGGTGAGCATGTTAGGATTGGTGAGTTTGACTAATTTTAGCAGGCTCCAGGCTATGGAGATGGTCCGCAGTTGTCCTGTACCTGACCCTGGGGTGATTTTGGGCAGGGGGAATACTGGCTTGTTGTGTGAGAGGGTAAAAGAAGTGGTTGGAGACGTGGCCTCTGGATTAGTTGGTTTGCATATGAAAGACATGCTGGCACGCAAGTTGTTTATTCTTTCTAGAAATTGGCTTACCCTGGGAGGGGAAGTCTCTCTCAGATTAGCAAGTCTCCAAGATGTCAAAACATATAAATACAGAAAATTTTTAAATATGATTAATACAGTTGAGATGTTTTTATTTTTTATTTTGTTTCATTTTCAGTACTGTTGAATTTGATATGATAACATTTGCTTCATGAGATAGGTCTAGGATTTTCTTCTCCTTTATTTTCCTTCATAAATTGTGTGTGCGCATGTACGATTGAGGCTTTCTTGGAGATCAGGCAGGGCTGAGGCAAGGACCATGCTAGGGGAATAGGGCCTGCATACCAGGCCAATACTGGTCTTCAGGGCAATGGTGGGGAGCTCAGGCCCGACCTCTGTAGGTGAGGGGTCCATTTGGGCACCTCAAAGCAGAGGCAACCATAAAAGGAAGGATAGTCTGGTTGACATTAGTGCAAGAGGGATAATGTCAGTGGGGGGCAGACTTTGCTGAAGAGAAGTTGGGTGTCGTAGAGCTTTAAAGGACCTACACAAACAGAGATTTGGGGGAGTAAAAAGGGCCTAATAAGGCCTGAGGTGAGGAAGAAGGGAAAGAAAAGAAGGAGAAAGGAACAAGAGGGGTGATTCTGGAGTGCAGGGAGGTCCAGCTTTTCTCCAGGACCCCAGCGGAACAGTACTGTCACAATACTAATGCCTCGCTCCTCTCTCCTGGCTTAACAGGGCCCTGCTTGTCGCTCCACATGGTGGTCATTCTGAACATAGGGCCTGGGAGGAGGCAGCTGAGCAGAGATCTTCTTCAGGCCAGAGGATGATGAAATCTTTCATATTTCATGCATCCAGGCACTCGTGGCACTCAAGTATATGGTGCAAGTCAAGGATGCCGTAAGCAAGGAAATCTGCAAAGGTGATCTTGTCCCCTGAAAATTGTGGCCTCTTCCCTAGAAACTGTGAGAAGAGCTTCATCGTTTTAGAGAGCCCCTCCAAGTACTCGTGCTTCAGCTTCCCTAAGTCAGGGTTGATTGGAGGTGTCCATAACCTAGTTCTTCAAAATGTCCACACAAATCTTCCCTTCTGTTTCCCCTCATAGGTTGTGTTTGTGAGCAATGCAGTGAAGGATGGCACTGCTCTGGGTGATCTTGTGAGCTTTATCAATTTAGTAGGGCAGATTGAGAAAGTCCAGGCTCAACTTGAATGTTTCATTCCACCACTGGCTTCTGTCATAGTTGGAGCATCCCCCATCACATGTTTATTTTCCTCATAGTTTTGAGTTTGTGTGTTCCAGAAGTAGGTGAATGGTATAAGCCAGCCCATGGATGTCCCAGTAAGCCAAGGTCATAGACAGAGTTCAGCTTTCTGTGGACTTGGGGAATAACCTCAGTGGAGCTG
>NC_138385.1:71837791-71849775 GCF_054177405.1 Leptonychotes weddellii
TGGACCACAATTTGAGTAGCACTGATCTAGTTAAAATTCAATTCTGAAAATTCCACTTAAAATTATGTAGTGGAACTCCATTATCTATAAGAAAACTTCCGAATTCCAAATAATATGGCACACAAGGGCCTTTGTGATCTGTCTCTCTGGTTTCATCTCCTACCTTTGTCTGCCTCAAACTTTATACCCAGAAACAATTCAGTGCTTGCAATTTCTTAACTAAGAATCATTGAAAAAGGTGAAGAAACAAACTCTAAGCTGATATTCCTAGAGCAAATCTCATTGCCAGACTGCGGAAAGAAAAGCCACCGAATAAGCTACTATTTCCTCTATGTCAGGAAGCTTCTAGCTTCAGAACCTATAGCCACTACAATAATAAAAAAAAAGCTGTTACAATCAGAACAATCATCATTACCAGGGCCACTGCAGAACTACACCATACCTGCTATGATCTACACCAGGAAAATTGACATCCCACACCCTGCCTCTCAACACCCATGAAGCTAGTTACTTGACATTGGGACCTCTGTTAATGCTGCCGTAGAAAAATTTTGTCTTCTATATCTCTTTTTTTTTTTTTTGGATAATTAGCTTTTTTTTTTTTTTTAGATTTTATTTATTTTTTAGAGAGCAAGCGAGAGAGAAACAGCATGAGAAGGGAGAGGGTCAGAGGGAGAAGCAGGCTCCCCGCTGAGCCAGGAGCCCGATGTGGGACTCGATCCCAGGACCCTGGGATCATGACCTGAGCCGAAGGCAGACGCTTAACCATCTGAGCCACCCAGGCGCCCTGTCTTCTATATCTTACATGAATGCACCTGATTGGTTTAACCTTGTATAACATGCAGAACCAGTTGCAATGGAATCTATGGAATGTAGATTTTAATTTCCCAACCCCCACAGCAGAGAAAAAGACACTAGATCAGTGTTTTTCATAATCCATTAGTGGTTTATAAAATTAATTTAGAGTGTCCCTTGACTCATATTTTTTAATGAAATGGAATGGGATAGGATAGACTAGAAAATACCACAGTGCACATTCAGGGTTACTAATGTTTCATGAAAATTTTGTTTTAGTTATATAAATAAAGAGAATGTAATATGGAAATGTACTGGGATACTATATAAATGCGTTTATTACTGTAGGTTCTAATCCAAAAAGTTTTATTTTTTTTTTAGGGAGAGAGAGAGAGAAAGCGGGGGTGGGGTGTGGTAGGGAGAGGCAGAGGGAGAGGGAGGGAGAATCCTCAAGCAGACTCCCCACTGAGTGAGGAGCCTGATGCAGGGCTCCATCTCACAACCCTGAGATCATGACCTGAGCAGAAATCAAGAGTTGGACACTCAAACAACTGAGTCACCCAGGCACCCCCAGAAAGTTTTAAATGCATTATACTAGTGCAATAATTCTCAAACTTTAGCCTGCATCAGAATCCCCTGGCGGGGGGGAGGTATTAAAGCACAGATGCTGGGCCCCATACCAAGTTTCTGGTTCACATCTGGTGTGAGGCCTGAGAATTTACATTTCTAACAAGTTCCCAGGTGGTGGTGATGCTGTTTGTCCAAAGAACACTCTGAGAACAGCTGCTCTAGAACAGTGGTTCTTAACATTGGCTGCACGTTAGAATCATCTGTGGAGCTTTTAAAAGTCCTGATGCTGGGCTGCACTCCAGATCAATTACATGAGGTTCTCTGGGGTGAGACTGGACCATCAGTGTTTTTTTTTTTTTAATTTTTTTAAATTTAATTTTATTATGTTATGTTAATCACCATACATTACATCATTAGTTTTTGATGTAGTGTTCCATGATTCATTGTTTGCATATAACACGCAGTGCTCCATTCAGTACGTGCCCTCTTTAATACCCATCACCAGGCTAACCCATCACCCCAACGCCCCTCCCCTCTAGAACCCTCAGTTTGTTTCTCAGAGTCCATAGTCTCTCATGGTTCGTCTCCCCCTCCGATTTCCCCCTCTTCATTCTTCCCTTCCTACTTTTTTTTTTTTTTAACATATAATGTATTATTTGTTTCAGAGGTACAGGTCTGTGATTCAACAGTCTTACACAAATCACAGTGCTTACCATAGCACATACCCTCCCCAACGTCTATCACCAGTTTTTTAAAGCTCCACCCATGTGAAGCCAAGAATGAGAACCAATGTTCTAGAAGAATGATGGAATAGATGTTGAGCATCTTTCTATAATTTTTTACCATATTTATCTAAATCCACCATTCTTTACCACCTCAGGAACTGTTTTAGAACCTCTTGATCTCTAGATCATGCTCCTTTCCCTGATTTGAAATCAGAAAACTACGCTTTGAGTGCTGACTCTCTTTCTTACCAGGTATGTGACCTTGGACAAGAAATGAGGCTGTTTCTTCACCCACATAATGCGGAAGATAGCAAAACGTCTTCTCACAGGATGGACATGATAACATAATACAGGCAAAAACCAATTTTATAAATGATGAAGCTGCTGTGCCTGAAGTTCAGGGTGCATGCAGGGTGGAGTGTCCAGTAATGAAGGAAGATATTTTGATTGGTGTTAGATGTTTAAGGCTCTTATGTGTTTGAATATTCTCTTGGAGTTTGGACAATATGTTGCGCAGTGGAAATTCTTAAACAAGGAATTGATATGAATCATTTGTGCTGTTTTTCAAACAATAACTCCGGTGACCAGGTTTCTCTAATGGGAAACAGAAAGAAAGCCCAGAAAGCAGTTATGAGGCTGTCATACAAGAGCAAGTAAGAGAGGATGAGGGTCTGGACAGCAGCAGTGGAAGATGGGACAGAGATTGTGGTGCTACTTCAAGACATCTCTTGGCAGAATAAACGGACTTAGGTGAAACAATAAGAAAATTCACTGGGGTTCACATGTGATACTAAAATATTCAGACTTTTCAAATAGAATTTCATATATAAGCTATATATATATAGCTATCTCGTTACTTGGTTAGACATTCAAATAAAGTGCTGAATATTTTGGTATTGTTTTATTTTTTAAGTTATTATTTAAATTCCAGTTAGTTAACATACAGTGTAATATTAGTTTCAGTTGTACAGTATAGTGATTCAACACTTCCATACAACACCCAGTGCTCATCAGAACAAGTGCACTCCTTAATCCCCATCACATTTTGGTATTCTTTTAGATTTATTATAGATCAATTTAAGGAAATTAATTCATACTTCCAATCTGGTCAGAATTTGCTTAGTTGCCCAGTACAGTTTCACTTCTTTCACAAAAATAAAGTAATGCTGCTCTTTACTTATGATGAAGAAAGACATACTGGTAACTTGATGTTAACAAGACATTACAAACAGAAAAGGAGCCAAATCTGGTATTTTTACCACAAGTCGGACTACTATGAGGCACACAAACTGATCACAAAATGAGACTAAAAAGCTCTTCCAAGAACCAGAGCCTGGGGAATACTGCATACTGCGTCCCTCTCGGAGAGTCAGCATACGTATTAGCATATTAAAGGCTCCAAGAAGTCGTGCGCAAAGAAACGTGTTCTGTTCTGCTTAAAGCAGCATTTCCTATCCTTATAAGACTCTGAAAGACTTTATTATTTTTATTTATTCATAACATCTATTTATATTCTATAAAAAGGGTGGAAGTTATAGTACACTTTGGGTTATGTAAGCTTAGAAAAATGGTCTCCCAACTTTTAAATAATACACCTGCAAGCACAATTGTACTTATATATTACTTATATTTTGCATGTTATACAATCGCTATTGTATTTAGGTATTACATACATTGTATAACACACATGAATCAAATTTAAGATGATGTAATATAAAATAATCTTGGGGCGCCTGGGTGGCTCAGTCGTTAAGTGTCTGCCTTCGGCTCTCAGGTCATGATCCCAGGGTCCTGGGATCGAGCCCCGCATCGGGCTCCCTCCTCAGCAGGAAGCCTGCTTCTCCCTTTCCCACTCCCCCTGCTTGTGTTCCCTCTCTCGCTGTGTCTCTCTCTGTCAAATAAATAAATAAAATCTTAAAAAATAATAATAATCTTTTAAAATTTCTTTTTATTTATTTGTGGCATACAAACTCTATGTTAATATCAGACAAAGTAGATTTAAAAGCAAAGAAAATTACCAGGGATAAAAAGTGACACTACATAATAATGACATTACATTCACTAATAAGACGTAAGTGTTCTGTATGTGTATGCACCAAACAACAGAGCTTCAAAATACATGAAGCAAAATCTGATAGAACTGGAAGGAGAAATGGATAAATTTGCAATTACAGATGGAAATTTTTCAACATCCTTCTCTTAATACTTGACAGAGCA
This sequence comes from Leptonychotes weddellii, assembly GCF_054177405.1. NCBI lineage: Eukaryota > Metazoa > Chordata > Mammalia > Carnivora > Phocidae > Leptonychotes > Leptonychotes weddellii. The sequence continues at coordinate 71,842,099 of NC_138385.1, forward strand.
AGTATACAGAAATTCAGCAAGGATATAAAAGAACTGGACAAAATTATCAATCACGTGGACCTAATTGACACTTATTTATAGAAAGCTTCACTTAACAGCAAAATGCTCATTTTCTCAAGTGCATATAGAATGTGCACTAATATACACTACATCTTTGCTAATAAGACAAACCCAAACAAATTTAAAAGAATTAAAGTGATGCAAAGTATATTCTCTGACAATAATGGAATTAAACTAGAAATTAATTTCAGAAAAACATCTCGAAAACTCTTAGAAATTAAACAAAACACTTCTGAATAATCCATGGGTCAAAAGGAAGTACCAAGAGAGATAGGAAAATATTTTGAACTGAAAGAAATGTGATAATAGAGCATAACAAAATTTGCGGGATGCACAGTCAACACACCAATTAAAACACAATTGCCAGATTGGATTAAAAAAACAAGACCTGCCCATATGCTATCCACAATTATCTATAATTAGGGAGAAATGTATAGCATGAAATGCTTGTATTGGTAAAGAAGAGAGGTCTCAAATCAGTAATCGAAGCTTCAATATTAAGAAACTGGGAAAAGGCAAACAAAAATAAGTTCAGCAGCTCTTTTTCACATTTGGCCTTGGGATAGCCAGTGAACTTGTGTGTGGTAGAAAAAATTTTTAAGGTCACTCATTCTATTTCTTTTTTTTTTTATTCTATTTTGATATATAGTTTCAAAGTGTAGTTTTTACTTTAGAGGAAAATATAACCTCCCAGTCAAATCTACTTAACCAGTCTCACATAAACGTCAATACCCTGAAATAGAACCAACAAATAGTGAGGGGACCTCCGTCAACCTGTCTACATTTTATGGGATACCAGTTTTCTCTCAGGAAACCATGGACACTGGGCACATGACACACAATAGCCTTCTATGCAGATGGACTGAGTGAGGCCATCAGTGTTAGTCTGGATATTAATTGCTGAAAACACTTAGTTTCTTTCTTGTTTTTTTTTAAAGGAAAAAATCCTAATATTTTCTCCCCATACCCAAATGGATTGTTCACATACCCCAACCCAGAAACTTCTAGACTAGAGAATAAAGGGGTAAAAGGACCTAGTTTTGAAGCAATTTCATCTCTGAAAGGATCCCATGGAATTCACTCACAGCAGACAGAATATACTGACCCTAAAGTAAAGCTATGTAAAAGGTAGCTATTTCTGAGGCTGAAATAATCCTTTGGAGAACACACTGCATTTTGTTAAGTTGTCAACCCGTGGGTTTCTATTTCTCCTTATATGTTGTGCTGTGACTATCTTCTAAATACCACATTCCACTGTCAGCTTGATATTTAAAACCGGTTGGCCGCACTCCACTGCCATCCATTATGTTGCATTGTTTTACAAGAAATATAACTTCTTTCACAGCAGACATGTTGAACCCAAGGAAACTGTTTTTCACATTTTACTGTGTGGATTTTTAAAATATATTTATCCTAGACACAAAGGATCTAAACGTGAAGCAATTGAACTTACTTAAACAGCTAATAGATTTATACATGCTGCTCCCTTCTCTCCAGATGAATTTTTTAAAATATTTTTAAATAAAGTTTAAAACCCCATCTTTGTTGGCTCAGATGCTTGCAGAGGAGTTGGCTCATGATGCTTTCTCATTTGGGATCATCTTCTGTTGCTAAGAGATTTGCATATGCTTAGGATGACTTAAGATCATTGGTACAAAATATACTCAGAAATTAATCCATAAGTGGCATTTTTATACAAAGAATCCTGGTCAGGTAGACTTTCTTTTTTTGTTGTTGTTATGTTAAGTTAGCCAGATACAGTATGTCATTAGTTTTTGATGTGGTGTTCCATGATTCATTAGTTGTGTATAACACCCAGTGCTCATTACAACACGTGCCTTCCTTAATACCCATCACCCGGCTACCCCATTCCCCCACCCCCCTCCCCTCTGAAACCCTCAGTTTGCTTTCCGGAGTCCAGAGTCTCTTATGGTTTGTCTCCCTCTCTGATTCCCACCCCCTTTCAGTTTTCCCTTCCTTCCCCTAATGTCCTCCGTGCTATTCCTTATGCTCCACATATGAGTGAAACCATATGATAATTGTCTTTCTCTGCTTGACTTATTTCACTTAGCATAATCCCCTCCAGTTCCATCCATGCCGATGCAAATGGTGGGTATTCATCCTTTCTGATGGCTGAGTAATATTCCATTGTATATATGGACCACATCTTCTTTATCCATTAGTCTGTTGAAGGGCATCTCTGCTCCTTCCACAGTTTGGTTATTGTGAACATTGTTGCTATGAACATTGGGGTGCATGTGCCCCTTCTTTTCACTACATCTATCTTTGGGGTAAATATCTAGTAGTGCAATTGCTGGGTTGTAGGATAGCTCTATTTTTAACTTTTTTGAGGAGCCTCCATACTGTTTTCCAGAGTGGCTGCACCAGCTTGCATTCCCTCCAGCAGTGTAAGAGGGTTCTCCTTTCTCCACATCCTCGCCAACATTTGTTGTTTCCTGCCTTGTTAATTTTTGCCATTCTAACTGGTGTAAGGTGGTATCTCAATGTGGTTTTGATTTGAATTTCCCTGATGGCTAATGATGTTGAACATTTTTTCATGTGTCTGTTAGCCATTTGTATGTAGACTTTCAAAGAAGCTATCTTTCTTTTCCTTTGACAACAGTGGGAGTGCGAGCCTGAAATTTAAGTATAATTCATCACTACTGTGGTCAATTTGATTCATTGTTCAGGGTGATATCAACCCTGTTCGAACCTGAATTTTCCTACTAAATTCCAAATATTTGCCCTAATATAGAATGAAAAAGAAAGTGCAAATACTTAACAATTGCACATATTTACACATGCTTAGTGTATTACTTATCTATTGCTGCATAATATAATACCACATAAATTTGTAGCTTAAAAAACCCCACATTTATTATCTCATAGCTTCTGTGGATTAGGAATCTGAGCACAGTTTAGCTGGCTCCTCTCCCTCAGGGTGTCCTAAGAGGCTACAATCAAGGTATCAGCCAGGGCTGGAGTCTCATCTGAAAGCTCACCTAGGGAAGGATCTACTTCTAAGCTCACTGCATGATTGTGGACAGGATTCAGCTCCTTTTGGATTGCTGGACTGAGAATTCCAGTTCTTTGATGGCTGTTAGCCAGAGGACACCCTTAGTTCCTTATCACGTGGGCCTCCTAAACAAGGCAGGTTGCTTCATCATTACACGCAAAGGAGAGCTCTGGATAGCAAGATGGCATGGCAACAATCTCTTACAAGTTAATCACAGAAGTGACATCTCCTCATAGTTGAGATAGTCCATTGAAGCAAATTACTCAAGGGAAGGGGATTACACAAGGCTGTGAATGCCAAGAGATAGAAATATTTAGGGGCTATCTTAGAAGCTACGCACCACACCTCCTTTCACTATGGCCACTTTCAGTCTTCTCACTTCTTAATAACACATGCAGGACATGCAAACAATAAAAAAACAAAAACTTTTTTGCTTACAAGTAATAATGTACCAGTGAATTCAGCCAGATTCAAGTCAAAAGAAGATTGACAGGTAAGGCTTTAGACCAGATGTTTTTATTTTTCAACTCCTGATATCAATACATATTTTTCTTTCTTGATTTATAACCTCTACCTCACTAGTAGAGTCTGAATATAATTTCTCCCAAATTTAATGTAACAAATTAAAAATTGAGTATAACATTTTCCAAACAATTGGTGCCACATGATAGTCACAAGTCAGGAAAGTGTCTCTAGCCTCCATTAGCAAACTTAAAGTCGAAATATATTAGAATCACTGACTTGGGTTGGGTTTATCCAATAAGGAGACTTTAGACAAGTATTTAAGTGTAGGCATTTCAGGGGTGGGTGGGGAAGCGGCATTAGGAAACACTAAGTAGGGGAGTAGGGAAAGGAGAATGCAAGCAACTACAGTCGATAAAATGCGTGTTTTCAAGCTAGTTATGATTGTGGCAACTGGAGGTCAGTTACAGTGGGGACCTGTGGGAGACAGTGAAGAACATATCTCAGAGTTATCTCAACTAAGAGTAAAAAGGCTGGGGTATTTATTCACTAGTTCCTTATAGTCATTGGTTGAAGACTGCTTCCAGAAGCATTAACTCTCTGGCACTTTATGCTTACTTATGTGTGAAGACTGAGCATGTTCCCCCAGCCAGAGGGGAAAAAAAGGTCCCCGGGCTGAGTCACTGGCATTCACAATGAGCAGCCTTCAGCATGTAGAGATGAGTGTGGAAGAAATACGGATAGGGCACAACTAATGTCTTCTATAGTCACTGTAACTGAAGAGCTGTTGAGAAACCACCCAGTTCTTTTCCTGCTTTCATCAAGGGTTATACCTAAAAACTTCTCTAAGGAGACAAGCAGTTCTTATTTCAGTTCATACATTCCTGATCATGGCAGGCAAGTGGGGAGATAAAACTAAGATGTGAAATGTACAGGAAGCTCTGAAACTTTCCCAGAAAAGCCTGTGCCCCCAAAACAAAAGCAATGGTTCTAGGTAGCAACAACTCTAATGCTTTATTGATCCTTGGACTGGGCAGGTCGCCTAGAAAATCATTGATCCTTTGACAGCTTACCAAGTACCCTTGGAAGTAGCGATAGGCCACAGAAGACTCAAGGTACCCTGGGAGGTTGAAATAGATCACATCAGCCCCTCAGTAACCTGGGAGGTAATAATGGACCATGTTAGCCCTAAAATCCTAGGAAGTAGTGCTGAGCCACATCAACCCCAAAGCATCCCAGAGGTTTGGGATGGCCCACATCAGATCTGAGATAAAAGGATCTCTGATTTTCTAATTCCAAGACACCTTTCACAGACAGGGAACAGTGGGAAATGTAATGGGCAGCAGGCACACTCTGATAGTCATGCATTTTTCCAGCCAGCTGAATAGTAACTGACCTCAAGGTATAACTGAACTAAGACTCCTAAACAAAACAGAGCTTTTTCCAAACTTAAATTAAATCAACATTTGAAGTCATTGGTAAAATGATTAATAGCTCCCCAAAGACATGGTCTTAATTTTTTTCATTTTTATAAAGATTTATTTATTTATTTAAAGATTTTATTTTAGAGAGAGAGAGAGCAGGAGCAGGGGCAGAGGGGGAAGGAGAGGAACAAGCAGACCACGCTCAGCAAGGAGCCTGACCCAGGGCTTGATCCCACGACCGGGAGATCATGACCCAAGCCGAAACCAAGAGTCTTATATTCAACAGACTGAGCCACCCAGGCTCCTCAAGGCATGTCTTATTTTGCTTCCTTTTGTGTCTCTAGTCCACTCTTTGGAATAATAAATAAGTATTAAGTTAATGGATGAATGTCTTAGTTAATTGTCCTTTAAGGGAGAAACGATTAATAAGCACTTCTTTGGAATAAAAGGAGTGAGGTGTCTATTTTCAAATACATATGGGAACCAAAGAGTTAAACAGACTTTTTTACTATGGGAATTCTCAGAGCCTTTAATATGCCAAGGTGCATTTTAAGTCACCAGGCTAGGGAGATGGCATTTGCACTATTTCCTGAACTTACTTAGCCACTAAACCCTTTTTCTCTCCCATGGAACATTTCAAAATCCCAAAGAAGTTTGAGATGTTCTAACTCTTAAAGGTGGCTTAATGGGGCGCCTGGGTGGCTCAGTTGGTTAAGCGACTGCCTTCGGCTCAGGTCATGATCCTGGAGTCCCGGGATCGAGTCCCGCATCGGGTCCCTGCTCGGCGAGGAGCCTGCTTCTCCTTCTGACCCTCCCCCCTCTCATGTGCTCTCTGTCTCTCTCATTCTCTCTGTCTCAAATAAATAAAATCTTTAAAAAAAAAAAAAGGTGGCTTAATGATTGAGAATCATAAGTCATAGCAAAGTTGAATTGTTGTGGGGGGATTTTGAGGGAAGAGAAGAGAGAAGGGAGCATAATGATTTAGGGTCTCACACTAACTGTGGCCACTGGTAAAAATGAAGTGTCATAACACAAGACAAAGAGCACTATAAGGAGCCTGGAGTAATTTCTGCATCATGACACATTCTTTCGGACAATTAGATCGTCTCCATCATTGGATTCCCATGACCAGTACTACCCTTAGACCTGGGCAACAAGGGCCCCTCACCTATAGGGAGGCCCACACTTTAAAGTTTAGAAGACCCTGCTTTAGATTTCCTCCAGCAGTACCCTCCACATGAAGCAAGTAATCATAAAGCCAAGGAAATGTGTTCACTCAAACCCCACAACCCCTCTTCTAGGTCAAGTTCGGGATGCCAAAATTCTCTACCCAAAGGGATCCAAGCCACTTCCAGGGCCCATGCAGGCCTGTTCCCATGCCCATCCTCTTGAGAACAGACTGTGTGCTAAGGGATGGTTGGTGAATTGAAAGAAAGGGGTACAGAACTAGATGGAACATAGTTACATGGGCTGAAGTAGCCACCCAAGGCCCCTCATGGTTCAGAACAAAGCCAGAAGTGGAAAGGAAAGGGGGGTGGGAGCTGTATGGGAGGGGTCTCCATTGACACTCTTGTCTAAAGCCCTACAAATATTAGGGGCAGGCCTACCTTTGCAAGTGATAGGTAGTACCTGCTCAATGAGTCCATGTGTGGAGTAAATTTTTGATACATATTCTAGTAAACTTACTTGTGATTTTCTCATCATTTGCACACCTAGGAATTATTAGATAACAGTGACATTTCCAAGATTTATCTCTAACATCTCACCATTCCTGCCCTCACATTTCACAAGGATGTACAAGAGATACACTCCTGTACATGGCCATTTCAATTATATGTATCACAACCAAGAAGACATTTTTAGAAGCCTCTGGAGAAACAATCTGTGTCACAACAGTGCACTTGCATCAATTCACAAGGAATCACTGAAAAAGCAAACAGACTGCCTCAGCCAATAGTCTACATTGTGATGACAGGAAATGTCACGGCTCTGCCCAGTGGGTGACCTTCGTCTAGCCCATATCCAACCTTAAAACTGAAAAACTGGGGTGTCAAGAGGATAAAAGGTCATGATTGGTCTGCAGCATTGGAAACTCAGAAGTGGTAGACAGAGATTCCTTCCTTCCAGGGAGGAAGATAGCCACTGAGCCAAGAAAACAGAAACCACTCCTAAATAACAAGTGACTCAGACTGATAAGAGAGCACAAGAAATATCTTTTTCTTCCTATTTTTCTTTTTATTGTATTGTATCATACTGTATCATATTGTATTTTACTGTGGTAAGAATATTTAACATGAGATCTACCCTGTTAATAAACTTTTAAGTGTGTAATACATTATTGGTACAATGTTGTACAGCACATCTCTAGAACTTGTTCTTCTTGCTTTATTGATTAGTAATTTCCATTTCTCCCTATCCCCAACCCCTGGCAACCACCACTCCACTCTTTAATTCTATGAATTTGCCTATTTTAGATACCTGATATAAGTGGAATCATGTAGTATTTGTCTATGACTGGCTTATTTCACTTAGCATAATATTCTCAAGGTTTAGCCATGTTGTCTCATATTGCAAAATTTCCTTCTTTTTAAAGCCTGAGTAGTATTCCATTGTATGTATATACCACATTTTCTTTATCCATTTATTTGTCGATAGACATTTATGTTGTTTCTACCTCTTGCTATTACGAATGGTACTTGCAATGAACATAGGAGT
>NC_138385.1:71849875-71860840 GCF_054177405.1 Leptonychotes weddellii
GGTTCATCTCCCCCTCTGCTTTCCCCCTAAGTGCTCTTAATATATTTTCTTTCCTTTTTTTTTTAAGATTTTATTTATTTTTGAGAGAGAATATGAGCGGGGGGGAGGGGCAGAGCGGGGGGGAGGGGCGGACGGGGAGGGGGAGGGGCTGAGCAGGGAGCCCAATGAGGGACTCAATCCCAGGACCCGGAGATCATGACCTGAGCCGAAGGCAGACGCTTCATCGACTGAGCCACCCAGGTGTCCTCTTAATATATTTTCAGAAAGACAAAGCTACTTCTCTTGGTTGTGGCTTCAGTCCAGGCTTTTGTCCCAGTGACTACACCATTTGAGGGTGGGATGGATAGCATGGCCATCCCATGGATCCTCTCATGGCCAGGAGGAAAGTTGGATGGGCTATCCCATCTCCCCACCCCCCTCCCCTCTAAAACCCTGTTTGTTTTCCAGAGTCCATAGTCTCTCATGGTTGCCTGTTGTTTTTTAGGTAATAGCCATTCTCACAGGTGTGGGGTGGTCTTTGTGGTTTTGATTTGCATTTCCCTAATGATTAGTTATGTTGAGGATCTTTTCCTATATATGTTGGCCATTTGTATGGGTGTGGTTTTTTTAGAAATAGAAAAATGTCTATTCAAGTCTTTAGCCCATTTTTTAATCAAGCTATTAGTTGTTTTGATTTTTTTTTACTATTGAGTTGAAGAAGTTCCTTATATATTGTGCAGATTATCAGATAGATGGTTTGCAAATATTTTCTTCCATTCTGTAGGTTGCCTTTTCACTCTATTGATTTTCTCTTTTGCTATACAGAAGCTTTTTAGTTTGATATAGTCCCACATGTTTATTTTTGTTTTTGTTGACTGTAAAGAAATCTCTTAATATAAGTCAAGCTGACATCACTGGTCCACCCACAGACTACCCTTTGAGAAGCACTGTGTTAAACACTCCATATCCCCCTAATCCTACCTCATATCCAGGGAATCAGAATCACAGGGGAGAAGCCCAGAACCTGATCTTTTAACAAATATCCCTGATGATCATTCTGGTCTAAATACACCACGTCTTTTATGCACACTAAAATTCATGCTCTTTCCTTTTTGAGGAGCCCCTCAGACACTGACTAGAGCCCATTACTGTTATCTATACAATAGTCTTAAAATTCTGATTATCTGATTTCCCACAGAGAGTAGATTAGAAGCTATCTACTTGTGGTGTGGAAGCAGGTTTGTTTGTTAATTTGATTTCATTTTTAAGCTATAATGTGAGATTTTGTTTGCAGAAAATAATTTGCTATCAAATGAAAAGGTTATATTTTATTTATTAAACTTACAAACTCCAAACCCATTTTTTCTTTAAGCTTTTGAGTTCAACCTACAAATCTTATTATTCTGCTTACAAATCTAGCAAAATTTAATGATCACTCACACAGATGCCTTTGACTGATGATTAGTCCCATTTAACTAAATGTCCTTATAAATTGAACACTTTACTTTTTAAGCCCCTTAAATATCTGACTAACAAATAAAACCTTCTCAGCACTAAATTAATTCCTATAAACATAGTAAATTAAACTTAAAAATATAGTAAATCTCAGAGTTCTCTTGAATGTCCAAACATGTCAGTATAATGCCCTTAAAACTAGGGATAATGCCTTGAGAAATTCTTCCAGATGTCTTTTTAAAATCTGTAAAAGTTGTGTTGAAAAGGATGGAAAATGCGGGATCTGTCAAGTCCAAAGTATTTAAAATGAAAACATAAAGATTTTTAAGTATCTTGAGATATTAACATTAAAAGTCTCATTTTGTGAAGGAGGTTGCAGGATTCTGTGAGTGGATGGAGGAATTTGGTAATAATTAGGCACAAACCAGGGACATGGGCTATGTGATTGTGATGGTTAACTTTATGTGTCAACATGACTGGATCATGGAGGGCCCAAATATTTAGCTAAATATTGTTTCTGGCTATGTCTGTGAGGGTGTTTCTGGATGAGATTAGCACTTGAATCATTGAACTCACTAAAGCAGATTTCCCTGCCCATTGAGAGTGGGCACCATTCAATCTTTTAAGGGCCTGAACAAAACAAAAGACAAAAGAAGGAAAACTTTGCCCCTTCTCTGACTGACAGATTGAGCTGGGACATTGGACTTCTACACACAGACTGAGACTTACACCATCAGCTCTTCTGGTTTTTAGATCTTCAGATTTCAACTGAACTATACCACCAGTTTTCCTGGGTTTTCAGCTTGCAGATGGCAGATTGTGGGATTTCTCAGCTTCCATAATTGCGTGAGCCAATTCCTAATGCAGTGATCATCCCTTCTTTAAACTTTATTATATATATAGTACAAGACACTGTGAGTATAAAAAGGGGGCTCAGCTTGACAGTTGAGATAAGGAAAAAAAACTGCCTTGTCTGGCTGCTACTCCAGACCTTGCAGCCCAGCTGATATGTCTGGACACTATGCACCATCAACTCTCAAATATTTGGGATGGTATAATGGGGCAATTAACAAGCCCCCAAACCTCAGTAGCTTAGGACAATGTAAGTTTATTTCTCTCTCATGGAAAGTCCAATGCAGATGTTCCTGGACTAGGGTTTTCCTCCAAGCATAGACTTGAAGATCCAGGCACATTTAATCATGTGAGACTGCCATCTTCAACACATGGCCTCCAAGGTTGCTATGGAACAAGGAAAGACAGAGCCTGGACAAAGCACACCAGCTTTTAATTCAATGATCTGAAGGGTCACAATACCTCTGCTCACAATCTATCAGCAAGAATTGGTCACATGACTGCTCCAGATGAAGGGCTGCTGGAAATGTGGTCTAACCATGTACTAGAAGAAACAGATTTGGTGAGTGTCTGGCAACTCTCTGCCAGGGATGGCATAAGTGTTTCTTTAGAGGGTGTATTAGTTTTCTAAAGCTGCCATAACAAATTACCACAAACTGGGCAGCTTATAACAACAAAATTTTTTTCTCTTACAATTCTGGAGGCCAGAAGTTTGAAATCAAGATGTTGGCAGACCATGCTTCCGCTGAAGGCTCTAGAGGAGAATCTTTCTTTGCCTCTTCCAGCTTTTGATGTTGCCAGCAATCACTACCATTCCTTGGCTTTTAGCTACATCACTCCAATTACTGCCTTCATTCTTACTTGGCTATTTTTCCTCTGTTTGTGTATGTGTGTCTACAAATTTCCCTCTCCTTAAAAGGACACCAGTCATCAGATTAAGGGCCCACCCCACCTCAGTATGACCTCCTCTTAACTTGATTACATCTGCAAAGACTTTCCAAATAAGGTCACATTCACAGGTACCAAGGGTTAGGGTTTCAACAAATTCAACATATTTGGGGGGTACACAAGTCAATCCACTACAGATGGAATATTAGTTTTCTATAACAGTTTCTGTGCATAAAGAGTTCTGGCACAGTTTAGATCAAGGTCTTACCAGGCTGAAATCTAGGGCTGTGGTTCTTACATAAAGCTCAGGGTTATTTTCCAAATTTACTGGTTTTTGTCATAATTGAATTCCTTGTGGTTGTAGGATGTAGGTCCCAGGTTGGTTTTTTGTTTGTTTGTGTTTTGGTTTTTGGGTCCTTTTGTTTGTTTGTTTGTTTGCTGGAGTTGGCCGGGGTCAGCTACATCTTCAAAGTCAGTAGAATATTTCTATTATGCTTTATCTTCTTTTAAGGTTAAGTCAGACCCTGTCAAGACAGGAATCTCTATTTTGATTAACTCAAAGTCAACTGATTAGTATCTAATCACAGCATCTCATCATATTTCTAAGTTCCAGCCCCACTGAAGAAGAGATGATTATACAAGGATGTGGGTCATTGGGAGTTATCTTAGAATTCTGCTTACACAGAGGTAAGCTTCTTTTAATCACAGGAAGATTTAGAATTAAAGCTTAAATCTTTAAGAGCTATGTTTTTTGACTTTTTTGCTTTAAAGAATCTGTGCAGGGGCTCCTGGGGGGCTCAGTCAGTTAAGCGCCTGCCTTTGGTTCAGGTCATGATCCCAGGGTCCTGGGATTGAGCCCCGCGTGGGGCTCCCTGCTCAACGGAGAGTCTGCTTCTCCCTCTGCCCCTCCCCCTGCTCGTGCTCTCTCTCTCTCAAATAAATAAATAAATAAATAAAATCTTTTAAAAATTAAAAAAAGAATCTGTGCATATTAGGTATTTCTGTACTTGCAATGTTTAAGAAAATTTGCCTAACTGGACTAGTAAGTCAGCCTTTTGATTTCTATCTAAAATTATAATTGTAAAATGAATTTGGGCAGGTGCATTAAGTTGAAACATTCTAGTATCTTCCATTTTAAGAGAATTTACAATTGAGCCTTTTCTCAATTACTACATGAGGATTCTGTCTGTGCTTTTTATATGATTGAGTTTTTCTGAGTTCAAAGGGTGCCATTTCTGACTTCTTCCCTCTGCTCAGGGAAATCTGTAGTCCTCACTGAGGTTATAGTTAACCCTCAGCCTTGATTAGATTCTTAAATTTTAAAGCTGTCTTTATCCTAATGTCTGGTATCTCTTTCCCAGCCCTGTAAAGTAAATGAGTTGTTCTGGAAGTAATTTAATAAGGCCATAGCAAATAGCCAAACTGTATGGCTGTAAAGTACTTTATCATTTCCTGCCCAACATCACAGACTCCCAACAAACACCTGAAGATGCCAACTACAAAAATGAATTATATTTAATTCTATATTATTAGTAACACAACTTAAATCAACAGGCAGTAGAGAAAGAAGGGTCCACCTCCCACAGGTGCATCTACCTGTTGAGCATGGTAGCACATTTCCTTCCTCCAGCTACAACCTGGCTAACATTTCAGTGGGGTCAGTCAGTTAGAAGTTAAATTGTTGATACCAGGACAAGACTAGAGTGAGGCTAGTGAGGCATCCAGGGTTCAGAATGTAAAGCAGTGCTCACTCAGGCATGTGCTGAAGAAGGTACTGGAACTTCTTCACAGTGCAAGCACAGGGTCAACACCAAGAGTGTGTGCCACCTTATATTTTGCACCTTGGTGCCTCGCTTTCCTCACCCTAGTCCTAGCCTTATTGACACCTTAAAAGCCCGCTGTTACAAAGATCTTCAAAAGATCAAAAAAAGACTACCCTCCATCTTGCAGCGAGAATTCCTGCTTTAATAGGCTTTCTTGCTAGGTGAGGCCATACCTGAAGGATTCAACTTCTTTTGACTTGGTATTGCCTCCTCTTTCAGAGCAACATCACCAGGTCAAATTTTCTCTGACCAATCTCATGTCTGCCATGGAAAACCCATTACAGAACTGCCTAGAAATACCTTTGTGGCATATTCATTTTTATAAATATCGGAAAATTCAGATCTACAAAAAATAATGACATTAAAAAAATCACCTTTAATCCCACAACCCAGAAATAACTGTCATTTACATTCTGAAGGATGACCTTTCAGTCTTTTTTATGCATATACTTTTTTAATAAAATCATAGACCCAAACTGTACATATTGGTTTCAGTCTTTTTTTTCACTTCTCATTATATCACAAACAATTTTCCATTTAAAAATCTTCTACAACATTGTTTTAAAAGGTTACTTAATACTCCATTGTGTGATCTATATCAGGATTTATTTATTCAATCCCATATTGTTGGAAATTTAGATTGTTTCCAATTTTTCTCTATTATAAATTTCACTATTATGAGAATTCCCCAGAGTTAGACTTTGCACTCATCCTGAATTATTTCCTTTGGATAGAGTTTAAATTATGGAAGCACATTTTGAAGAACGAATATGAAGATTTTTGCTACATTTGCCAACTTCCCCTCCAGAACGCTTATGCCAATTTTTATCTTGGTCTTTTGGCTACCAGTTGTTCAATCAAGAAAACCAGTAATAGTAGTAATTGCAGCCATCATTTAGGGATAACTCAACTTCTTTTGACTTAACATACATTATCTCATAAAGTCTCCAAATAGTCATAAAGTTAAGTGGTGTTATCCCTATATGAAGGCTAATTTTACGTCAACTTGGCTGGGCCACAGTGCCCAGATATTTGGTCAAACATTATTCTGGATGTTTCTATGAAGGTCTTTTTGGATGACATCAACATTTACATTGGTGGACTTTGAGTAAGGCAGATTGCCCTCCATAATGTGGATAGGTCTCATCCAAACAGTAGAAGGCCTGAATAGAACAAATACTGACCTCCTTTGGGCAAGAAGGAATTCTGGCAACAGACACATTTTAGACTTGAATTACAACTCCTCCCTGGGTGTCCAGCCTGCTGGCCTGCTCTACTGATTTTGAACTTACTAAGTCTCCACAGTCACATGAGCCAGTTCCTTAAAATACATCTCTCTCTCCCTATCTCTCTTCCCTCCCCCCATATAATATATATCCATATCCATATCCATATATCCATATCCTATTCATTCTCTTTCTCTGGAGAACCTTAACATACCCTATTTGGCAGATGAGAAATCCAATACTTAGAAAGGTTGATGCTCCCAAGTTTACACAGGTGGAAAATAATAACATCAGTATTCAAATCCAATTTATCTGACTCCATAACCCATGCTCTTAACCATTATATGAAAGAACTATGCCAAGGTCATCAGACCATGAGCCCATCATATTTCATACTTGGACATTCCCCATCACTGTGGAGAGGTTTGGGTAACTTCCCCAGCACCTGCCAATAGCAGTGAATAATCCAAGAGCCCCTTCAGAGTAGAACATCCTGAAGGGTCAAACTCAGTCACACCAAGACAGCTACCTAACCCACAGTCTCTCCCACGACCACTAAAAAGAGAAGACCTTCTGATGAACTTACATTATAGTCTTTTGAAGAAGAAACCAGGGGCTTCTGTCAGTAGTGGCCATACCATTGTTTCTCTGTTTTTCAGCTCTCAGTGCAATGGGTTAGGTTCAGACATTCTTCCTATTTTTGTGATTTCAGGGTCACCTATATGATGAAGTTGAAGAGCACAACCTCTTGTGACAGTCTGATTTGGAATCAAAATGGGAATTCAAATGTGAACAGAGGTAAATAAATGAAGAAAACTAGCAGATTTTGTTTCTTATCTCTTCTAATTCCAGCACCTAGGGAGCCACCCTGTCTGAAATGAAAACATGAACAAACCCCCTGAAAGGAACATCATCCTGCCCCAATACTCCAAGTTCTTGCCGTTCAACAATGTGCTGATATTAAATAAAGATGACGGACCTGAACAAGCTGCTCTCGGACTGTCACTTTTTCTCACTGATTTTAGGAGAGCCCCAGAGGCCCTTAGGCATAGTTGCTGAGGAATTCAAATTTTAACTACAAATTGTGCACTGCAATTGGCAGATGGGAAAGCTAGAACACTAATCTATTTCAGGAAATGCTCCAGCTTTTGGTTTCATGCAAGGGGTGCTGACTGCTACTTTTGGAATTCAGACTGCAGCTCAGCTCTGCATCCAGTTCCATCATGTTGGTGTTCAATTGTCAGGACAGTCTGGGAGTCTTTCACAAGGATGAATGGGTATTACTTCATATAAAAACGAAAGCCACAGAAACTGCCCCAATTCAAGTTTTCCTATGTGAAGGTGATGAAACCATATGCAACCTAAAGATTGAAATGTCCCCACCAAGCCCAAGACCTAAAGAGATGACCCCTACATGCCCAGAGAACCTTTAATAACTTTGGTGGAGTTCCAACAAGGTTCAGCTGCCCCCAATTCTGCCTCAGTCAGATAGATACAACTTTAGTTTGCTTAAAGGAAAAACAAACACAAAATGGAAACTTCCAACAACAGGAATAATAACCTCGACAAACTGGACATAGAAGGAACATACCTCAACATAAAAAAGGCCTTATATGACAAACCCACAACTAACATCATACTCAATAATAAAGGGTTGAGAGTGTTTCCTCTAAGATCAGGAACAATACAAGCATGCCCACTCTCATCACTTCTATTCAACATAGTGCTAGAAGTCCTAGCTAGAGTGATTAGACAAGACAAAGAAAAGAAAACATTCAAATTGGAAAGGAAAAAGTAAAATTATCATTACTTGCAGATGACATGATATCATATATAGAAAACCCTAAAGATTCAACCAAAAAAACTTGTTGGAACGAATAAATGGATTCAGTAAACTTGCAGGATATAAAACCAACATACAGAAATGAGTTGCTTTTCAATATGGTAACAATGAAACATTTGAAAAAGAAATAAAGAAAGCTATCTCATTTCACAACAGCATCAGAAACAAAAAATATGTAGGAATAAATGTAACCAAGGAAGTAAAAGATCCATGTAATGAAAACTACAAGACTTTGATGAAAGATATCCTGTGTTCATGAAACAGAAGAATTAATATCATTAAAATGTCCATACTACTCATGCCATATTTGAGTCAATACAATGCATATCAAATAACCAATGACATTTATCACAGAAACAGAGAAAAAATAAGCCTTAAACTTGTATGGAACAACAAAGACCCCAGATAGCCAAGAGAAAGAAGACCAAAGCTGGAGGCATCACGCTTGTGATTTCAAAGTATACTACAGATGGAGAGGAAGATGGCAGTGGAGTAGAGGACCCTAGCGTCATCTCATCCCATGAAAACAACTAGATAACTATCAAATCATCCTAAATATCCCAGAATTTGACCTGAATACTGACAGAAGAAAAACCCACAACTAAAGGGAGAGAAGAGGCCACATTGAAGAAGGTAGGAAGTGCGGAGATGTGGTTTAGGGGAGAAACAGATCACAGGTGCTACAGAGGGGAGGGAGCCATAGTCACAGAGTAAGGAGAGAGAGAGGAGAGTACATAAGTGAACTCAAAAGGAGAATGTTTACCCAAAGCCATTGGTTGGAAAATGAGAGGGGCTGAATTTCATGAATTCTTGCAACCAGTGGGCCTTAAAGCCTAGGGTTTTAAAGGTCACCAGGCTTGGCTGGGATAGAACCCAGAGAGCAGTGCACTACTCCTGGTGAGAAGGCAGGCAAACAACCCAGAGGCAGACAGTGTGGAAACAGCAATCTAAGGAATGGCTGGGGCACACAGGGTGGAGATAATTCACCCTTCTCAGTGTGTCCCCGAGAGGCAGCATTCACAGAGACACACCTCTCAGAATGAACTGACGGACACCATTTCCCTCAGCACAGAACTACCTGCAGGAAGCAGTGCAACACTGACACTGGTTGCCCAATTTGCATACACCAAGCCCCCCCTACATGCCCCCCACACACACTCTGGCAGGACTGCCCTTCTCAGTTGAGTTTGCCTCAGTCCTGGTGCAGTGGGCCCCTCCCTCCGAAGACCAACATAAACCCCTGCCCACATCACATCTACTGAGCAGAGAGTTCTGCAGGGCCTCCGTTCTCATGGAAATGGTGTCAAGTCTCATTTTATAAGCAGACCAGAGCACACTTAGTTAAAATTTGCCACAATCAGGCCAGGGACCAAACAGTGCCCACAGCAGGCAGGGAGAGCCTCTGCAGGCAACTGGCCTGAAGGACAGAGCAGCCAGAACACAACAGCAGAGCTCATGCAGCACACACTGGAGACACTCCCTGAAGCACCAAGCCCTGGGCACTCCGTGACCTCTTCTTCATAAAGCCATTACTCTCAGGAGCAGGAAACATAACTGGCTTTTCCAACACAGAGAAGAAGGCAGAGACTTAGACAAAATGCCAAGACACAAGAATTCATCCCAGATGAAAAGAACAAGATAAGGCCACGGCCAGAGATCTAAGCAAAACAGATATAAGTAACAAGCTTGATGGAGAATTGAAAGCAACAATTATAAGGATATTCACTGGGCTTGAGAAAAGAATACAAGACATCAGTGAGACCCTTACCACAGAGATAAAAGAGTTAAAAAAGAATCAGAGATAAAGAACACAATAAATGAGATTGGAAACAGGCTTGATGCAATGAACAGCAGGATGAAAGAAGCAGAGGAATGAATTGGTGACCTAGAAGACAAAGTAATGGAAAATAATGAAGCAGAACAAAAGAGAGAAACGAATTATGTAACACAAGAATAGACTTAAGGGACACAGTGACTTCATCAAATGTAATAACATTTGTATTATAGGAGTCCCAGAAGAAGAGAGAGAAAAGAGGGCAGAAAATTTAATTGAAGAAATAATAACTCAAAACTTTGCTAATTTGAGGAAGGAAACAGACATCCAGATCCAGGAGGCACAGAGAAATCCCATCAAAGTCAACAAAAGCAGACCAACACCAAGGCATATTGTAATTAAATTTGCAATATATGGTGATAAAGAAAAAATTTTAAAAGCAGCAAGATGGTGGGGGGAGCAAGATGGCAGAGGAGTAGGAGACCTAAATTTCATCTGGTCACAGGAATTCAGCTAGATAGGTATCAAACCATTCTGAACACCTACAAACTTAACAGGAGATCGAAGAAAAGAATAGCAGCAACTCTATGAACAGAAAAACAACCACTTTCTGGAAGTGTATATTTTTCTGGGGTCGTTGTTACCCTGTTAGCATTTTGTTCTCTCATTCATCTATTCTCCTCTGGACAAAATGACAAGACGGAAAAACTCACCTCAAAAAAAAGAACAAGAGTCTGTACCAACTGCCAGGGACCTAATCAATACGGACATTAGTAAGATGTCGGAACTAGAGTTCAGAATGACGATTATAAAGATTCTAGCTGGGCTTGAAAAAAGCATGGAAGATACTAGAGAATCCTTTTCTTGAGAAATAAAAGAACTAAAATCTAACCAAGTCAAAATCAAAAACGTTACTAATGAGGTGCAATCAAAAATGGAGACTCTAACTGAGAGGATAAATGAGGCAGAAGAGAGAATTAGTGATATAGAAGACCAAATGATGGAGAATAAAGAAGCTGAGAAAAAGAGAGATAAACAACTACTGGATCACGAGGGCAAAATTCGAGAGATAAGTGATACTGTAAGATAAAACTCTATTAGAATAATTGGGATCCCAGAAGAAGA
>NC_138385.1:71861340-71915247 GCF_054177405.1 Leptonychotes weddellii
TATTGAGGAGGGCACGTTCTGCATGGAGCACTGGGTGTTATGCACAAACAATGAATCATGGAACACTACATCTAAAACTAATGATGTAATGTATGGGGATTAACATAAGAATAAAAAAAAAATAGCTGTCAAAAAAAAAAATTTGTTGGATCCGTGAATGAATGAATAAATGAATGAGTTTCATGGGTAAGAAAAGGTTTAGAAGCCAGTATCATCAGCCCCAAAAAGCAGAGACAAGCATGGCATATTTTGGAAAACTTTCCATCCCTCAAATGATTCAAATACCAAAGTCCATGAGTTAAAAGTTAAACCTTTAGTTATCCACCCTCTCCACCCAAAATGGTTGATGAATCATCTGTCTCCCTCACTCTTTCTCTTTCTCTCAATCTTCCTTTCCCTGGGGGCCAAAATCTGCAGTTATAATTTAGTCATGCAGTAAGTTGATTATTCATGTATTGGTTTGCTTGCAAAAGAGCTAGGGGTGAAACTAGAGAGAAAACAAGAGTCAAGAAGCCACAATTTCTTCGAAGTGGAAAATTCTCACTCTTTATACCCTACAGTGGCAATGGCATACTTGGCCCAATTCAATATTACATCTCTTTCACCTTCTTAGAAAAAAGATAAGCCAACCCCCCAAAAAAGGGGTTGCCTCCTTCTCCCCTTCCATTTACATATTCAGCTTCCTGTTGGGTAATAGAGAGATGCAAAGTGAAAAGTAAATTCAACCCCTACTCTAGAAGAACTTACAGTTTAAAGACAGGCTAGAAAATATTAATTTTAAAGAAGGGCCAAATTTTTATTCAATCTTTCTAGAACACGATGGATAAAGCTCTAATCATGGGATAAAACTTCATCCAAACTACATCCAATATGTAAATATTTTTGCCTCCTCCCTGTATTTTCCTTTTGTCTTTTCATTAATGATTTATAATAGAGACTCGGAAGTTAGTTTAATAACATGCTCATTTATCTAAAGTTATAATATCCTTAAAGGAATTTTTCTGTGCTTACAAAACAGGCTCTGAGAGATTTTCAATGATTAAATGGAACCAGTGGACCTCTAAAGCCTGAAAATTCCAAGTTTCAAATGGTTTTCCAAGAAAGTGAAAACATTTCCATTACTAAAAGTATGGCAAAGCAAAGAATAGCCTATCTGTCTCTTTTGATGCTTCTTTGTGCAATGGGATCCATGTAGGAAATGACTTCACATCATCTAAGTCTCTAAAAGTGGCCTCCAATATGTCTAGTCTTAGAAAAGAACCAAA
The DNA here is from genome assembly GCF_054177405.1 of Leptonychotes weddellii. Classification (NCBI taxonomy): domain Eukaryota; kingdom Metazoa; phylum Chordata; class Mammalia; order Carnivora; family Phocidae; genus Leptonychotes; species Leptonychotes weddellii. The sequence goes on from NC_138385.1 coordinate 71,862,606, forward strand.
TCCAACCTGCCAGCTTCAAGTAACCCCTCTTGATACTCTCAGTCAACAGGCTCTTCTGGGCCAGTAGCTTTCAATCTTGGCTGCACATTTGAATCACTGAGAGTTCTAATGGGTGTGCCCTATTGACCAAATCAGAATTTCTGAGAATGGAACCAAGACATCAGTACTTTTTAATGTTCTTTGAGGCATTGTAATGTGCAGCCAACGGAGAGAACCACTGCTCCAAGCCAACGTTTCTCAAATTGTCCTCCAACAGACCAGCAATATAAGAATAGCCAAGAGAACTGGTTCAAAGTGCATGCCTTTGACCTCCACTATAGACCCAGTGGATGGGTATTTTGGAAAACCTTCTAGTATAACAAACCCTACACAGGTAATTCTTATGCACATTGTAATATATATTGCAGATTAGTTTTCTCAAATCCATTCCAGTTCTCCTAGAGCAGTGGTTCTCAAAGTATGATCTCTAGTTAGCAACACCATCACCACCTGGGGATTTGTTAGAAACACAAATTCTCTGGGGCCCCCACCCCAAACCTACTGAATTAGAAACTCTAAAGGTGGGCCTCAACAATTTATGTTTTAATATACTCCCAGGTGATTCTAATGCATGCTCAAGTTTGAGGACCAATGAATTATAACATGCCCTACTGAGGGCTGGAGTTTAGAAAGTTAAAGACTACCTTTCCCATACTGTCTTAGAGCTCAGGCTCTTCTTGTGACGTGGTTTATGCCAACTATATGCACCTCTTTAAGGACTAAAGGGTAGGGATAAGAGGGAGACCACACTCCTCTAAGCAAGCATAGCAGTGGGGGTGGTTGGTTTTTCTGTGCTAGTGGTAGTAGGGGTTCCAGTGCCTCGTCCCTACTCTAGTGGAGACTTACAAGCAGGACACAGAGCCTCTTCTTTGTTGGCATGAGTCAGCTGTGGAAGCGTGCCCTTGAGCCAAGAGTGGTGGCAATGGCTTCTTTACCCCAGGAGGCAGCTGAGGTAGTGTGATACTAAAGTCAAGGGCTGGCAGAAGCATCCTGAGGCCCCACCTCCTGATCATTCTCCAGTAAAGGTAGAAGCTCCCTTAGTGTACCAGTTCCATGGTATGCTAGGCATCATTCCTGGAAGTTCAGTCTAGAACCTGCTTCTTTAATCCTCCCAGGAATCTCCTAAATTTCCCAATTCCTATCATGCTTAAACTAAATAGAATACATGTAATAATCTGCAACTGGCCCCAGGCCAATGCAGCACTTATATTAGAGAACTGTTACTGTAGTTGTTGATGTCAATATCTTTCCCAGAAGACAGTAAGATCCTGGAAGGCGTGTGTATGGAATTGTCCCAAAGTACTATTACCAAGACAGAGACTGTCTTAATTATTTGCTTTGACTCCAATAAGGGGTGTCTTGGTCAGCTGTCCAATCTGCTCCATCATTTCCATCAGAACCCACCAAAGTCATCCCAAATTAACATGCAGTTTAATTAAAACCTATTAGTAAGCAAACATGGGTCTGAGGCAGGTCCCCTAACCTCCTCTAATCCCCCTTAAACTGTAATGAAACCTCCCTTCTATATGGAAATTCTAGAGTTTCATTTGGCCAACTATGTATCTGCTTACTAAACTCTTAAAATTCAAGAATGTATATGAAGAGAACCTTACCTTCAAACGTTTTGAAGACCAATGTAGGAGTGGAAAGATTCCTTAAAGATTCTTATATTTATAGAAATGCAAGCAAATGCCCACCAAATATTCCACTGCATCTAGTTTAAGTCATGAAGAAATGATTTAAATTGCCATCAATAAGTTTTGATGCTGTTCTTAATTCAACAACTTTACTCCTGGCTTAGAAATATTTTGGCTTCTTTGCAACTCAACAACAGCACATGAAAGTAACAACAGGTGTAGAAAACCACAGAACCTGGAATAGAGCAGATATTTAGGAAGTGTAGAGCTAATGGATTAGTAAGGTGGCTTTATCTTTTGGACTGGGCCATTAAAACCTTCCCGCACCCCTTTCCTGCAGTTTGTATCCAAAAGAGATAATGATTCTGTCACAGCTCATCACTGGATGAAAGGACTGGCATGACTTAAACTGGGAGAGAGTTGATATCAATAGCCAGACCCATCACGTCTATCAGAAACAATTATGTATTCTATACACAGGGTAAATCTGACCCCAGGGAACAGACAGTCATCGCTGTCATATGGTTTAAGGGAGGAGAGCAGAAATACCCTCCAAAATCTCCAGCCCATCCTGTAGCACTCCTAATTCTAACATTAAAACTTCATCTCTAGGATCACAGTTTTTCTTGATCTCAGCCAGGATAACAAGCCCTGAATGTAAGCCACAGTGATGCAAAACCATGGAATCAAAGTGGTACATCTTCCTTGAGAATCTGTTTTGCTTGAAAATTTGGGGAGACACACACTCTCTGTACATTTAAACAGATATGCACATATTTCAGAGTGGAATTCAAGCCTCACATTTATTTTTTTTAAATCTCTATTGAGGTATAGCATGCATACAGATAAATATATATATCACAAGAGTACAGTTTGATGACTTTTTCAAAAACTGAATACATCCATGGAACCAGCAACCAGATCAAGAAATAGAACATTACCAACATCTCAGAAGTCACTCTTATGCCTCTTTCAGATGCTACCCCCAAGGGTAATTCCTTAACTTTATATAAATAGAATCATACTATTTGTTTAGCATCTGGCTTCTTTTTGCTCAACATTATGTTTGTGAGATCCATCCATATTGTTTCATGTAGTTGAAGATCATTTATTCTCGTCACTATATAGTATTCCATTGTGTGAATATACCACAATTTATCTATTCTGCCATTCATAGTCATTTAAACGGTTTCTAGTTTAAAGTTATTATGTATAGTGCTGCTATCAATATTCTTGTACATGTCTTTTGGTGGAAATAAGCATTTCATTTGAGCCGTGTATATAACCAAGAGTCGAGTTGTAAGATCATACAGTGGGCATATGTTCAACTTCAGCAGACACTGCAAAAAGGTTTTCCAAAGTAGTTGTACCAAGTTCCATTTATTTCTAAAATTAGTTTTTAAATGACCCTCTAAAGAAATCTCATCCTTGGGTTGATGTTTTGACTATCCCTTTGGAAGATCTCAGTTCATACTCTTTGATTTATTTCAAGATTTTGTACTGGGTGCCTCGGAAGGTGGACTCCATTTTTAGTCAAGGATACCATAGTTACTGGGGCTAATTTTCACAATTATTTACTTAAGAAATTATAAAAACCATCACTACCTGTATTCATCATCTATCACTGCATAACAAATTACCACAAACTTAGCAACACAAAAACAGTTTCTTGTAGGTCAGGAATCCAACCACAGCTTAAACACAGTTTGGGGTCTCTGACTGCATTCAAGGTCTTGGTCAGGGATTAGTTCTCATCAGAGGGTCCACTGGGGAAGAATTTATTTCCAAGCTTTCTCAGATTGTTGGCAGAATTCATTTCCTTATAGCTATAGCACTGAGGGCCCCAGCTTTTTATTAACTGTTGACTGGAGACTTCTCTCGAGTCCTAAAGGCATACCTTTTTCCCAGTTCCCATGTGGACTTCTCACATTATTGCTTACTTCATCAAAGCAGCAAGGAGAATCTCCCTCCAATCTGCTACTACAGAGTCATATAATGTAGTCATGGAAGTAACATCCCATCACCTTTGTCATTATCTATTGATCAAAACAAGTCACAGGTTTCCACCCACACTCAAGGGGAGGGGAGTAGAGAAAGGTGTGGATACCAGGAAGCAGGAAATCACTGGAGGTCACCAGAGGTCTGTCTATCACATTGCTTCTTGAGCTCCTGTTAGGTTCTAAGCCCCACATAAGCACTTTATTCCCATTAGCTCACATAATCCTTTCAAAATTTTCACAGTAAGGGTGCCTTGGTGGTTCAGTCATTTGAGCGTACGACTCTTGATTTCAGCTCAGGTCATGATCTCAGGGTCGTGAGAGAGAGCCCTGTGTCGGGCTCTATGTTCAGTGGGGAGTCTGCCTGAGATTCTCTCTCTCCCTCTCCCTCTGCCCCTCTTCTCTCTCTCTCTGTCAAATAAATAAAATAAATCTTTAAAAAAATTTCACAGTAAATATTTGTGAATATTTGTGTTTGTCAGGGTTCTTGGCTACAGACTAGTCATAGTCTGGGTAACAATAGTCATGGGTAACTTTAGTTCAGATATTTTTTTATTGGAAGGATATTGGGTAGTTCACAGAGTCCAGAAAAGACACTAAGCCTAACTTGGAGAATGGACAAAATGAAACAGTGGGGAGAGTGGATCAGGGGCCAGAAATTAGCCAAGTCATACCATAGGAAGAATCTGGTTGAGATGCCTCCACTACTTCCCCTGCTACTGAACATCATGCTCCTTGCTTCTGCATTCCTCCAAGAATAAAGTCTAAGTCACTTCCACTCACAGAAGGTCTCCAAAATGTTTGTTACTCATCTGCAACAAGTACAGAATTTGAAAATAAGCATTCAGAAATTTTTAAATAAAATTTTTATTGTTATGTTAATCACCATACATTACATCATTAGTTTTTGATGTAGTGTTCCATGATTCATTGTTTGTGCATATCACCCAGTGCTCCATGAAAAAGTGCTCAACATCACTCGGCATCAGGGAAATCCAAAGCATTTAGAAATTTTATAGTAGTTTGATGGAGTAAATTTCTCTCAAGAACCTAATAATATATAATTGAGGTTTGTAGTTTTAGGACTTTTTTCATTTATTATTCATTTTTCTACCGACTCATTTTTATGGTCTATTATAAAATATCAGTCCCCAGCAAATTGGAAATTTTAAAAACCTGGCCCTTTAACACATAGTTTGTAATGGTCTAAACTGTCATGGTGGCATTAGCTACTGACTTCGGAGGTGAACCCAAGAGGCAGTACAGGGGGTTCAGTAACCTGCTGTTTTCAATGTCTGTGTATCTGTGCTGGAGCCTCTCATAGGTGGGCTCCCCAGATGTAGAAAGGATGCAGATGCCAACAAGCCAAAAACATGCCAGAGGGAGTGGGGAGGAGGGAAAGGGAAATATTTATCTTAAGGAATTGCCTCACACTGTTGTGGAGTTTGGAGATCTGAAATCTATAAAGTAGGCCAACAGGCTAGAAACTCTAGCAGAATTTCTATGTTATAAGCTTGAGGCAAAATTCCTTCTTCTCTGGGAAATCTGTTTTGCTCCTAAGGCCCTCAACTGATTGGACGAAGGCCATCCACATTATCAAGGGTAACTTCCTTTACTTAAGGTCAACTGCTTGGAAATATTAATCAATTCTAAAATACCTTCATGGCAACATCTAGACTAGTGTTTGACCAAACGACTGGGCACAATAGCCTAGCCAAGTTGACACATAAAGTTAACCATCACAGTGACATATCCACTAAATTCTATTGACTGATTTACAGACAGGATACATAGGGGAGGGGCAACAGAGGACCAGGGTTTGGGGAAGGCAGGCTTGAGGAGAGAGGGCAGTGCAGACTCCAGCTTACAGGCAGGGGGTTGTGAGGTAAGGGTGTGCAAAGAGGCAAAGGGTATACCAACTATAGACAAAAGGAAAGAAGCTGGAGAGGGGGAAGACTTGCCCCTCCAAAATACTTCCTTAATGTCATCACATTAGAACGGCCAGCCTTGGAAAATAACCTGAAAATATATTAGTCAATCAGTCCATATTTCAAATTCCAGCATTTTATTTTTCATATGGTAATAGAAAGGAAGAAAATCAGGTTCATCAGAAGAGAAACTAGGCAAAGGATTATGCTCCCGGAAGTTTAAGATTAGTTTTTGACCAGATTGTATTTTGATTTAAGGTTCAGTTTTTTGGTGGAGTTTTTCTAGTATTTGTATGGATGTAGGTGAGTCTAACCCTTCAGCACTAAGTATCCCCATTTTAAATAAGGGACCCAGTCTTCTAGAAGGCTCAGCACGGTCAGATCTATACCTCCACTTGCTTCTCCATTTCACTTTGAGCCAACGCTGGACAGTGAGACCTGTCCCTGTTCACTTCGAATTCCATATTTGGATACTTAACCACAACTTGACTGCAAGAGTAAGGGAGCCCACTAGGTCTATTTTGAAATCTTCCAGGCAGGAAGTTCTGGGCTTTACTTGCTTCCTACATCTCAGCAGCTCATGCAGTCACAATTCCCTGGGTCAGCTGCCCCTGGAAGGAGGGAAGAGATGGGACTGACATTGAGCTTGAAGTTCAATGCTTTCAATTGAGAATGAACTAGTGGGGAAGTGTGGGAAGGAAAGGGGCTCTTTATTTTTCCCAACTTTTTATTATGAATATTTTTAAACAAACAGAAAAGTTGAAAGAATAATACAACAAACACCCATATACTTACCATCTTGATTCTACACCTATCATGTTGCTATGCTTGCCCTATCTCATATCTATGCTTCTCCTCATGCTTCTATCTTTTATAACTTTATCTTACATTTTGGATCCATTTCAAAGTAAAATGCAGTCATCAGTATATTTTACTGCTGAACACTTCAGCATGCATAGCATTAACTAGATTGAGCTGAGTTTTAGTAACTGAGAGTAACAAGAAAGCTTTGGAATCCACCCAAGATATCATTAAGGGATGCAAAAGATACTCAATACAGCGTGGTTGAAGGCAATGATTGTCGAAAAATAAAATCCCTGGGAGGAAAAACTTCTATGTAAGTGCGGTTCATGATGCTACTTGTTCCTTCCTTTGAAGGACATCTCTTTAATGTTTGTCTTTAGTCATATTATGCATATATCTCTATTAGCACTGCACTGAGGGTCTATTATACCAGTGTTCCACTGGTATAATGCAGATATTCATTAAGATTTTTAACTGTTTGTACATGAAGGTTTCATTATCAGTGAGCTTATTTCTATCATGATTATTTATTCAGTAGCAATGTATGTAGACACATTTTCTAAGCAATTACTTGTATAATACTTGTATGCATGTGTGTATATAAATATATATACACACACATATACTTAGACATTAATTTAAGTAAGGAATGTGGGAGCTAATCTAGTGCCAACCATAATAGAGAAGCACTAAATATCTTAGATTAAAATATTTTCCTCCTTGTGACTTCTTGTGACTCAGAAATAATATATTTCTTTTACCCTTTGCACTCTTTTATTTTATTCTGAATTTTTTAAAAGACTTTATTTATCTATTTGCCAGAGAGAGAGAGAGAGCACAAGTGGGCAGAGAGGCAGGCAGAGGGAGAGGGAGAGGGAGAAGCAGGCTCTCTGCTGAGCAGGGAGCCCAACATGGGGCTCAATCCCAGGACCCTGGGATCATGACCTGAGCTGGAGGCAGCTGCTTAACCAACTGAACCACACAGGCGCCCCTTATTTTGAATTTTATGAGGCTTCACACCCAATGTAGGGCTTGAACTCACAACCCTGAGATTAGGAGTCCTATGCTCTACCAACTGAGCCAGCCAGGCGCCCCATACACTCTTTTATTTTAAACCTTCCTTCCTCCCTTCCTTCTATTGCTTATTCTATATTACATACTTTATGGATGATACCCACCACCCACTTAGACTCTAAAATTTGCTTTGAGCTAAAATACCTCATGACTTTCACAAATGGCAAAACAACCCAATTTTAATCTGTTGACCTAAGGCAGAATAATATATCTTTATTGTTTTCAGGAACCTTGGATTCAGATTCTTTTGAACACTGTCACCAAGCCATTTGTCTCAGGAGATAGCCTTAATCAAGGTAGAAGTATTCCTCATACTTTAGTAATAATAATAATAAGTAGTACTATCTACTTTAGCGTCTACCAAATAGCAGGTAGTACACTGGGTATTGCACTGATTTCATCCATTCAACAGCTATTTGGGACTGCTTACTATGTGCCAGGCACAGGGCCAGGTGATGGAGATACAACAGTGGATAAGATGGACCCATGAAGCACTTTAAATTGCAACTGGGACACGTTTTAACAACAACAACAACAACAAAAAGTGGTATTTAGAATGGATTAAACAGGGAAAGCCCTTACCTGTAGTCTGAGAGAATGGAGCAGGGTGGGGAGTGTTCAAGGATGGCTCTCCTAAGGAAAGATGTTTGATCTGAGACTTGATAGATGAGTAGCAGTGGGCCAAGCAGGAAAAAAGAAGAGCATTCTAAGCAAAGAAAACAGGATATTTAAAAATCCTTGATTAGGAAAGACGTAACTAAAATTAAGCCATCCTGCTTGGAGCCTTGGAGCCTTAGGGTGCAAAAGGAAGCTAGAGAAATGGGCCAGGGCTAAATCACACAGTCTTAGGGGCAATGCTGAGCATTTTGACATTCACATTCATTGATGGGTAGCCTCTGAAGGGTTTTAGGTAAAATTAGGAATTGTTTTAACCATAATTCAAACATTATTAGCAAAAAGTGCATTGTTGATAAATACATTGTTTCACCTTTCGGCTATTGTGAATAATGCTGTAATAACTTTGGCATACAAGTATCTTCTGTTTGAGTCCCTGTTTCCAATTCCTTTGGGTATTTACCTAACAGTGGATTTGCTGGGTCATACAGTAATTCTATATTTAACTTTCTGAGGAACCACCAAACTGCTTTCACAATGGCTGCACCATTTTACATTTCAATCAGGAAAGTACAGGGTTCCAATTTCTTCTCATCCTGTCAATATTATGATTATGATTATGATTGCCATTCCAGTAGGTGTGAAATGGTATCTCATTGTGGTTTTGATTTCCATTTCTTTAATGATTAATGATGTGGAGCATCTTTTCATGCACTTGGCAATTTGTATACCTTCTTTGGAGAATTTTTTTAATTCAAGTCCTTTATGTATTTTTAATTGGTTTGTTTATCTTTTTGTTGCTGAGTTGCAGGAGTTCTTTATATATTCAGGATATTAAAGTCTTATCAGATAGGATTTGCAAATACTTTCTCCCATTCTGTGGACTATCTTTACACTCTCTTAAGAGTATCCTTAGATGAACAAAAGTTTTTAATTTTGATGAAGTCCAATTGATCTGTTTTTTCTTTTGTTGCTTGTGCTTTTGGTGTTATATAAGAGTGCACTTATCTTGATGAGCACTGAGAAATGTATAGAATTGTTAAGTCATTATAATGTACACCAGAAACTGATATAACACTGTATGTTAATTATACTTGAATAAAATTTTTTTTTAATTCATGGAGGAAGAGCAGCATGCTCACCATGCCCAAAAGTTTCAATGAAGTAAAAAGCTTGGCATTTACATGTAACTGGGAAGTGATTAGTAAAAAAAGAGGTGGTCTTGATTTGAGATATATATTTGAGAATGGGAAGATTTTTATGTTATTTGAAGCCATGGTAGTTAGAGGAACATCTAGAATAAAAGATGTGGGCCAAGGATCAAGACAATGTATTTCAACATTTAATGATGAGAAGGATGAAAATAGCCCATCACAAAAGACTGAGGCATGTGTGTACCAGAGAGTGTGGTGTACCTCAGAGAAACCAAGGAAAAAGAATATTTCAAAACTACGGGGAAAAATTAAAAAACAAAAATAAGGATATAGTCAACAATGTGAAAAGCTGGCGAAAAAGTCAAATAAGATGAAGACTTTAAAGTGTCCATTGTTTTTAGCAACAATTACTGGTAATTGTAACAAGAGAAGCTTCAGCGGAGTAGTTTTAAATGTGGATAGGAAAGATTGAATGATGAACTTGAACAAAAAGGAATATATATCATTTAGGATACAGTCATGAAATATACGGCAGACTTAAAATAGGTAAGTTATAAATGAAGTATTTACAAAGTTGTTGGCAGGGTGAGGGAAACCAACAAAGGATGTTGATGCATCCCAGGGCTGGCGACAGCAGGGCAACCATTATTACCCTTAGGCCTGAGGGGACAAAGAAGGAGCAGTTGCCATTTCCTAGAGACATTAGCTATAGGAGAGGGATGTCTAATAGGTGTTGTGTTGAGAAAGGAGCCAACACACTGAGGATCATCAGGGAGGAGCTCAGGGAGTATGTATCTTGACCTCTCTCTACTCTCTTTCTCTAATCTTCTGGTAGGGCCTCCAAGTTGGCCAAACCCAATTTGAAGGCAGAGGGCCAGGAAGGTCATTGAAGTCAACTGTTGACATCAGCTTTCTTGGACATGGTGCAGAGTAGAAAAGCATAGAGAGTAGATCTGGGACAAAGAGAAGATATCCAGCATGGACCGAGGTATGTTATGAACAAGTCTCTGAGAAAGTGAGAAAGGAAGAGATGCAAAGAAAAGTGGAGGGATTATCCTTTCATTGGAAAAGAATCCCTCCCTCCTTGGTAATAAGAGGGAATGGGGAAGACTCATTGTGTTGCCAGTGAGTTTATAAGTGTGATGGTGGGAAGCTGATGGAATTCTGATGGGATGGCTTCTGTTTTCTCTGCAAAGGACAAACTATGTTATCTTTTAAGAGTAAAAGAGGTTAAGGAGAGGAGCAGAAACTTGAGAAAAGAGTTGAGAATGTATGAAAAGTACTGAAAAGAGTTGGAGGACAAGATGGCCAGAGAAATGAAGTCAACTGACTATACATACCCAAAGCCCAGATTAGGTTAGTGTTAAATAACAAAAATTCAGCTGACTAAATGTGGAAATCTAATTGGCTTTATTAAATGATTCATGCGTGGGGCAGCATCTAGCAAATACAAAGGAGCTCCATTAAGCAACAGAAAAAGGAAAGTTTTTAAAGGCAGAAAGGGAACAGAAAAAAGGAAATTATTAGCAAAGAATCCATTGTTCTGGGCCAGGTTGCCCTCCTAAGGAGAACGGAAGGGGCCTATCAGTAAATTTCCTAGTGCTGACCATGAAATTCCATGTTGACTAGTTAAAGGTGACATTCCTGGGGGTGGGGGGTAGGGGGTGGGGGGGTGTGAAACTGCAGTTAGGTTAGGTATTAAATCTTGGTTTAGTGACAGAGACTTAACGTAAGTGACTCCATTATGGGCCTGTGGTTTTCTTTTTAACACTAGTCACCTTGAATTTAAAGTGGACATACAGCTGACTGCTTGTATGATTTTCTCCAGTTGCTCTTCAAATATAATCTTTTAAAAATACTTACAAATATCAGTTTGAAAACAACAATCTCACAAGATAGGTATTATTTTTTTAAAAGATTTTATTTATTTATTTGTCAGAGAGAGAGCACAAGCAGGGGGAGCGGCAGGCAGAGGGAGAGGGAGAAGCAGGCTCCCCACAGAGCCGGGAGCCCGATGTGGGGCTCGATCCCAGGATAACAAGCAAGAAAATAGGTGGAACATCATAGTCAAAGGAGGATAGGAAAATAGAAAGCAAGTGTGTGAGAAGGAACAGAAGATAAATGTCATACCCAAGGCAATTTCTTGGGCAGTGGTGCTCTGGGTCATTGGGTCATATATAAAGCCCTTCACATGAATAATTGGTCTCATGCACACTAGAGTATGCATAGAAGGAAAGCTGATCAGAAGATAGCACACATTTTTATCTGGTTTGTGCTACTTGGTCATATAGGATGACCACCTAATTCTAATTTTGAAGAATTAAACATTTGAAGAATTACAATTGCATGCTTTTTTGAGATATTTATTTCTTGAACAACAAAACTGGACTAATTTCATTGGTAAAACTAAAAAAATGTTGGGGCACGGAGGTGGCAGAGTCCGTTGATCGTCCAACTCTTGGTTTCAGCTCAGGTCATGATCTCAGGGTCATGAGATAGAGCCCCACATTGGGCTCCCCACTCAGCACAGAGTCTGCTTGGGATTCTCTCTCCCTCTCCCTCTGCCCCTCCTGCTCGTGCACTCTCTCTCTCTCTCTCTCTCAAATAAAGAAATCTTTTAAAAAGAACTAAAAAATGTTATCTTTAAAATATTTTTAGGGGTGCCTGGGTGGCTCAGTCTGTTAAGCATCTGCCTTCGGCTCAGGTCATGATCTCAGGGTCCTGGGATCGAGCCCTGCGTTGGCTCCAGGCCCAGCGGGGAGTCTGCTTCTCCCTCTCACTCTCCCTCTGTGCTCTCTCTCTCTCAAATAAATAAAAATATTTTTTAAAAATAACAAAATAGGGGCACCTGGGTGGCTCAGTTGGTTAAGCGACTGCCTTCGGCTCAGGTCATGATTCTGGAGTGCCTGGATCGAGTCCTGCATCGGGCTCCCTGCTCGGCAGGGAGTCTGCTTCGCCCTCTGACCCTATCCCCTCTCATGTGTTCTCTCTCTCTCATTCTCTCTCTTTCAAATAAATAAATAAAATCTTTAAAAAAATAAAAATAACAAAATAACAAAATAAAATAAAATATTTTTAAATATGAAATTCTTTTTTAAAATATCATTATTTCCATGTAAAAGACTTTTCAAAATGATTTTCCAAAATTGAAAAATACATAAGAAGAATAATTATTCTGGGTAAATATACATACACTTTAATCAGTTTATTAGCAATATTTATTTGTAATATTATGCTTTTGACTTTTTTTCAGAAAATGTATTTTTTCAATAGGGCTTAATAACATTGCCTGCAATGTTCTCCAAAGTTGTAGTTTATAGCCTAACTTCAATTTATTCTTTTCTGAAGATTTTAGTATTTTTAATTGAGAAAGTATTCTCCTTACAGATGTTAAAGTATCTGGTAAATCTAGAACAAGTTCTGCTAATTAGAGAGTATTCTCAATTCTAATTCTTTTCCTGAAAAATGTATAAACATTTTGAAGGGTACTATCTTTTTGTTTCCATTTAGGGTCCTTCAGCAAATATTTTTACAAGATAAAACTCATTAAATAAGTTCTCTCAATTTATGATTCTTTTGAATGGTTCACCAGATTTTAACACTGCCAAATCAAGGCCCTCTCAAGTTTGTTCTATTTCAGCACAGATTATAAACTTCTCTAATTAGAAATAAGAGACGCATCAAGTCAAGATGTTACAAAGTGCAGTTGTAGAACATCAAAGTTAAACTTTGTACGCAGTTTGGGCTCTCATCATACAATCTGTTAAATGATAAATGATAAATTTCAATATCTTCCCAAATAGAAGCTCTATTTTCATAATTGCAATTTGCTAAGAGCTTCAAAAGCTGAAATTTTTGGTGCTTCATTCCTTGAGTACTTTGATTAAAAATTTCCAAATGCTTTTGAACAACACGCAAAGAACTTGTTTACAATAATGTTCAACACTGTGTAGGCCACTTGAGTTAATTAACAATGCACTCCTACAAAGGCTCAAACATTTTAAAAATCTGAGTCATGACAAACAAAGAGAGAATCTATACTGCCATGTTCCACATCAGAATTGTCACAGAAGTTTGTAATTCAATTATTCTAAATGCATATATGTATATGTAAATACACTTGTAAATGTTGACAGCTAAAGCTTTTCTTTCAATTGGTAGAGTATCGCCTTGTAGATGTAATGATGAATTATACATGCTCCACGACCAGTTCCAAGTGTATTTCTGCTCCATAGGTATCTTTTTTTTTTTTAAAGATTTTATTTATTTATTTCAGAGAGAGAAAGAGCACGAGTGGTGGGGGGGAAGGAGGGAGGACGTGGGAGGCAAGGGACAGGGTGGCTAGGGAGAAGCAGAGGCAGAGGGACAAGGGACAAGCAGACTCCCGGCTGAGCAGAGAGCCCAATGGGGGGCTTGATCCCGGGACCCTGAGATCATGACCCCAGCAGAAGGCAGACGCTTAACCAACTGCGCCACCCAGGTGCCCCAGGTTTCTTAATTTAGTAAGAATATTGTTTTTGCCAAGATAATTATATCCCACCTAAATTTGTATTTGTATCATCATCACAAAAAAATAATTTTATCTTCAATATTGGACTTTTAAACTGAATTTATAAATAAACATTTTAAAGTGAGATGTTTTACCTTTAACAAAATGAACTTCTGGGGTGCCTGGGTAGCTCAGTCGTTAAGCGTCTGCCTTCGGCTCAGGTCATGATCCTGGGGTCCCGGGATGGGATCCTGGCATCGAGCCCCGCATCAGGCTCCCTGCTTGGTGGGAGGCCTGCTTCTCCCTCTCCCACTCCCCCTGCTTGTGTTCCCGCTCTTGCTATATCTCTCTGTGTCAAATAAATAAAAATCTTTAAAAACAAAAACAAAATGAACTTCCAAAAGCTTGTCTTTGGTTTCATAAATTTGATGAAAAAATTAAGCCATTACTGAAATTAGCCAATTTTCTCTTGGAAACGTCTAATGTCACCGATATAAAACTGGCCTCATTTAACTGTGTGCAAAGATCTTCTTCTGTAAATGGAGCCAACCTGTTAACAGCTATTATTTCGCTCTTTATACATACACAGGGGAAAACATGGAATTGAAAATGAATGAAATTAATTTAGAGGACTTGTCATTTGATCTAATTGAAAAGCCATGCTTCGCAGAATGCCATGCAAATTCACCTTCTGTAGCTAATTTTTAAATAGATGTTGGTGTTTTCTAAGCAGATTTGGATATTCTGGTTTTCACATAGTCAAGTGATACCACTATGACTTCTAGTTGGAAGGTAAATGTTGACAAACATTTTTGTGCAGGTTACACATTCACCATCTGTTTTCTTTTCTTTTCTTTTCTTTTTTTTTTTTTGAGAACTAAAAAATCGCTAGTTATTTACAGAACATACACTTTCTTTGTCTCATTGCCACGGAAAATGCATTTCTGTATAGAGGGTCTATTTGCCAAATTAAAAAAAAAAAAAACCCACAACATTACCAAACAAAACATGTAAATGGCTGTAGATTTACACCTTAACATAAATAATAAAACTGTAGCAAGGGTGTTCTGTTTTCTCTTTGGGCTACAGAAGGGACTGCTCAGGCTCCATTTCCCACACGCATTTCACTTATAGTTAACCCATGGCATCTCACATTTCCTACCGACCCTTTGAACTGGCAACTTTATGCATCTTTTTTTTAAGAATTATTTTTTAAAGATTTTATTTATTTATTTGAGGGAGAGAGCGAGAGAGAGCGCGCGTGCACATGAGTGGGGGGAGGGGCAGAGGGAGAGGAAGAAGCAGACTTCTCGCTGAGCAGGGAACCCAAAAGGGGGCTCGAACGTTATGCATCTTGACTGTGGCACGAGCCACACAGGTGGCTGGTACACTAACTGGCCAGCAGATGGATTAGCATCAAATACATCACCTGAGGCCAGGGGTTAGCGATCTCTAACTGATGGAGTCTGAGAGAACTTGGTTCTACAAGCAAGCGGCAGGCCGTCCTTGAAAAGGAGGTGTTTGTTATATTGCGTCTGGAAAGAATTGTCATTTTTTACATTTAACCACATGTTAAAGTGACAACTCTGCACACTGCCCACACATCTCACACACTACCACATGAGGCATTGCTTTGCTTTGAAATCTATTTTACCTGGTATTTTTTTTTTTAAAGATTTTTTTTTTATTTATTTGCAAGAGAGAGAATGAGAGACAGAGAGCATGAGAGGGAGGAGGGTCAGAGGGAGAAGCAGACTCCCCGCTGAGCAGGGAGCCCGACGTGGGACTCGATCCAGGACTCCAGGATCATGACCCGAGCCGAAGGCAGTTGCCCAACCAACTGAGCCACCCAGGCGCCCCTACCTGGTATTTTTTAAGTAGCCTCCACACCCAGCATGGAACCCAACACAGGGTTTGAACTCACGACCCTGAGATCAAGACCTGAGCTGAGAGCAACTGTCAGCCGCTTAACCGACTGAGCCACCCAGGCGCCCCTGCCTGATATTTAATATTTCTACTCCTGCTTTGTTGTTGCTGTTAATATTTGCATGGCACACCTTCTTCTGTCCTTTTACTTTCAACCCATTTATGTCATTGTATTTAAAGTGAGTTTCTTGTAGACAGCATATAGCTGGGTCATGGGTTTTTTAATCCACTCTGCCAGTCTCTGTTTTTTTAAATTGATGTACTGAGACTATTGACATTTAAAGTAATAATATGTTAGGGCTTCTACTTCCATTTTATTATTTGCTTCTGTTTATTGCCTATATTTTCTCATTCCTAGCCTTCCAATAGATTACTTGAACATTTTTAAGTTTTTATCTTGATTTATTTAATTTAGAATTCCTTCAAAGAAAATGAAATACTTACTTATAAATCTAATGAAACATGTACAAAATTACAAAGTGTAGATGAACGAAATCAAAGAAGAACTAAATAAAAGGAGTGACATACTGGGTTCATGGGTAGGAAGACTCAACATAGTGGGGCACCTGGGCGGCTCAGTGGGTTAAACGTCTGACTCTTGATCTCAGCTCAGGTTTTGATCTCAGGGTTGTGAGTTCAAGCCCCACGTTGGGCTCCATACTGGGAATGGAGCCTACTCAAAAAAAAAAAAGACTCAACCTAGTAAAAATGGGAATTCCCCCGAAACTGATCTATAAATTAATACAATATTTATCAAAGTTCCAGCAGGGATTTTCGTAGACCTTGAGAAGCATATTCTTTTTTTTTTTTTAGAGATTTTATTTATTTATTTCCAGAAAGAGAGTGAGAGAAAGAGAGAGAGCAAGGATACAAGCAGAGGGAGCTCCAGGCCTAGAGAGAAGCAGGCTCCCCGCTGAGCGAGGAGCCTGACTCGGACTCGATCCCAGGACCCTGGGATCATGACCTGAGCCGAAGGCAGACGCTTAACCGACTGAGCCACCCAGGTGTCCCACGAGAAACATATTCTAAGTTTATACGGATTAACACAGACCCTAGAATAACTAAAACAATCTTGGAAAGGAAGAATAAAGTGGGTTGAACCACTGTAGCCCATGCTAAAGCTTACTATATAGCTATAGTAGTCAAGACAGGGTAGTATTGGGTCATGGCTCACGGGTCAATGGAAAAGAATAGAGAAACCAGAACTAGACCAACACGAATATGTCCAACTGGTCTTTGAAAAAGGTTCAAAAGCAATTGGTAATGAACTGTCTAAATCTGCTTTTGATGCTTGACTGCTAACCTTTCAGGTATTCCCTATCCCTTTTCCTCTTCTGCCCTACCTACATCTGGGCATGCTGATAAGGAAGCCTGGGCACTTCCCTCCCTTGGCACCTCCAGGGAAGGTCAGAGTATGAAAACCTGCTCACACGCGGGCATTCTCACCCTAGCCCCAGCCCCTAATCATAATAAAATCCAAAGCCACTTGTCCTTCCCTTGACTCAAGCCATTTCAGACTGGCTTGTGTACGTGCCCCACTCTCCCCACAAAAAGTCCTATCCTGTGAACTCTTCATGCTGTCTTACTGCGTGTGTATGGTGTCATCAGTCTCAACATCTCAACCAGTTTTGGGTGCGGAGGTGATCCCGCTCACCACAAAACAACTGTTGTTGTGAGCAGGATTGTGCAGCGTATCCTTACACTTTTATCAGAATCATTCAAATAAAAAAAATAGTGATCACATCGAACGTTGGCAACAATGCAGAGAAAACTGGGTCTCTCATACACTGCTGGTAGGAACGTAGAATAGTACAGGGCTTCTGCAAAAGAGTGTGGCAGTTTCTTTTAAAAACCAAACATGTGCTTACTATACAACCTAGATATTACATTCTTGGGCATTTATCCCAGAGAAATGAAAACTTACGTCCACACAAGGACTCGTACTCAAATACCCATGGCATCTTTTTTTTTTAAAGATTTTCTTTATTTATTTGAGAGAGAGAATGAGAGAGGGAGAGCACATGAGAGGGGGGAGGGTCAGAGGGAGAAGCAGACTCCCCGCCGAGCAGGGAGCCCGATGCGGGACTCGATCCCGGGACTCCAGGATCATGACCAGAGCCGAAGGCAGTCGCTTAACCAACTGAGCCACCCAGGTGCCCCGACCCATGGCATCTTTATTCATAATAGCCTGAAGCTGGAAACAACTCAGTGTTCATCAACTGATTAATGAATAAACAAAATGTGGTACATTTAAACTGTGGAATGATATAAAAAGGAAAAAAACTACTCATACTGGCAAGTAATTTTAATGGTTCTCAAGGAAATTACGTGGGATGTTGGGAGGGGGGAGGCAATTCCAAAAGGTTATATCCTGCATGATTCCATTTATATAACAGTTTTGAAATGACAAAATTATAGAGATGGAGATTAGTGATCGCCAGGGCTTGGGTGGGGGGATGAGGCGAAGGTAAAGGGTAATACAAGGGATCCTTGGGATGAAGCTCCTCTGTATCTTAATTGTGGTGGTGGCCACAGTAGTCTACACATTGATAAAATTGCATAGAGCCACACCCACACCCACACACCCACACACACAGAGGAATGTACATAATAAGGAAGGTCGATTGTATCAATGTCAGTTTCCTGGTTGTGACATTGTACTATAGTTATGCAAGATGTTACCACTGGGGGAAACTGAGTGAAGGATATAAAGGATCTCTCTGTATTCATTTCTTTTTTTTTTTTTTAAAGATTTATTTATTTATTTGATAGAGCGAGAATGAGAGAGAGTACATGAGAGGGGGGAGGGTCAGAGGGAGAAGCAGACTCCCCGCTGAGCAGGGAGCCCGATGCGGGACTCGATCCCGGGACTCCAGGATCATGACCTGAGCTGAAGGCAGTTGCTTAACCAACGGAGCCACCCAGGCGCCCTCTCCGTATTCATTTCTTACAACTGGGGGGTGAATACACAGTTATCTCAAAATAAAAACTTTTTAAAAACAACTCTCCCAATGTCTAGGTTAAAAATAAAAACCAAACACATGTTCCAGTTTGGACAATAAGTTAAATGCTCACCCTCGTTATCTTCTCTAATACAAAAAGGTTCTAGAAATTGCTGTCGCTAGATCTACACGCTGCTGCTGACAGGGAGAAGTGGGGGGGAGGGGAGCACTCATGCTCATGGGGAGAAATTCTGAAGGTCAATGCCAATCTCAAGAGTGACTGGGGAGGTGCCCCGCTGAGAGCTGTCACATGAAGTCCTTGTTGCGTTTCTTGTTTCCTGAAGCAAAGCAGTAGAGACACCGACTGGGGAGGAGAAAGGGAGTCTTGCTATTCCGTTGTTTCTAACTAATGAGTTTTCTCGACATTTGGAAGTGGTGACACTCGGTGTTCTGGTCGTTCTCACTCTGTAGGCAGAAAAACACATTTATATGAAAAAATACGGTAGAAGTTGAAGAAGACTCAAGAAGGTTCAGAGACCCTGGGGAGAATGTAAACCAGAATTCTTCATTGTAATCTGACCCCATGATCCCAGAGAGAGCCTGGTCCTAGAGAAGACATTTACACTGGGATCACTGGGATATCTGATCATTTTAGCCAGATCTAAATGATTCTGAGTCATGCCTTCCTATTTCTCCTTCCTCATCCATACATACAAACCTCGTCTTGGGTTCCCATTTCTTCTATTCAAGTAAGACTATCTCTTCTTCATTGCTTTATAAACTTGGGACCTAGGGCGCCTGGGTGGCTCAGTTGGTTAAGCGACTGCCTTCGGCTCAGGTCATGATCCCGGAGTCCTGGGATCGAGTCCCGCATCAGGCTCCCTGCTCAGCGAGGAGCCTGCTTCTCCCTCTGACCCTCCCCCCTCTCATGTACTCTCTCTCTCTCTCATTCTCGCTCTCTCAAAAATAAATAAATCTTTAAAAATAAAATAAAATAAAATAAACTTGGGACCTAGTATGCTGCAGCTTTATTACTGTTATTATTATAATGAGAAGGTCTATCCCTATTCTTTGCTTCTGCCCCAAAGACAGGTACCCATTACTGGGACAATTTTTGAAGAGAAATATTCTATCAGAACCAACAACCTCTCAAAGGCATGAGAGTATCTTTGTTTGTCAGAAATCTTCTGGAAATCACTTTCTCCAAATGGCTCAGACCCCAAAGTCGTGCTGTTAGCTGAGAAGGTCTTTCTCCAAACTGCTTCCTATGCTCAGAATGATTCACATGGCACTGGCATTTGCAATCAGGATGTAAGCACACCTAATTCACTTAGACAACATGCCATGTTAGTCGACAGTTACAAGGAGAAAACTATAATTGTTTTGATGACAATAACTGAAGACAATTGTGCCGAGTTCTAGGATATTACATTCCTCTTGGTGAAGCATGAATAATCTATCACTTGTAAATTTTTAGAAACTGTGCTCTGTGCAACTTACAATTTTCCCTCGTACCTGCTCCTCCTCCTCCACTGTTGCCCAAGCCCTTTAATGGTGTTAGCTACTGTCACCTTCTGCCTTCCCCAGCACTGCTCAGTGTGAGCCTGAGAGACCTTCACCAGCTCCAGCTGTGTTCCCAGCTGGAGAGCGATGGGAATCTCTGCCACCAAGTGAGTCAGGAATTACTGGTACAACCATCAATCTCGCATCCTGAGTGTTTTTAGCTGCAAAACTGAGCTTTCCCAGCACTTTTGGCTTTCACTCAACCCCCTTTGGACTGGGCACATCGGCTCTCTATCTGCCAGCATGGGGACAAGTCTCTAGACCTGGTGACTTTCTCCTCTTCTTGGTGATTTTCCCACCCCCACACAAACATCACATACATCTCTCTCTCTCTCTCTCTCTCTCTCTCTCACACACACACACACACACACACACACACCCCTTAGGTACAGCAAGGATTTTATACTGTTCTTTTTGGTTCCCTCTTCTTTGAACCAGGATTTCACACAAAAATTACTCTCAGTACCTGGTCATTAAATTTGTTGACAAAAAGCCATCCTAAACAACATCTAGTGGAACGGAGAAAGGAGTAAATTGCTCTTGTAAAGCTGATTCTCCTTAAAAACCTGGAAGACCTATTGGGATGAGAGAAGTAAGAAACTAATTCAGTGGAAAGCATTAAATTTATAATAAGGATACAAGCAAACCATGAGCACTACTGCTAACATAAAGCCACAAGATGATAATTCATGGGGCCATACTGATTAAATAAAATGTACCCCGGAGTTCAAACTGCTGGAATAAATTATTTTCCAAAGTGGACAAAGAGGATTCTTCCCTCCCACGTTTATTTTTCATGTGGAAAAAGCCACCTTGAGTCAGAAAGTTTGGACCAAGAAAGTGACCTCCTTACTCCACTCCTCCCCCAAAATAGGTATTAATCTGAAGCTGACTAAAGCAGGAAGCTCTAGAAAGCAACAGATGTCATGACGACTATCCCATTCAGCTTACTTCCCAGCTGGAAGTCTATGCAGTTCAAACATCCAGGTTTCCAAATGGCCGGGAAAGGCAGACTCTGAAAGGTGAAGACTCCTTGTCTTCATTGAGAGTAGGCAACTCATAGGGCAGGCAGAACCTGATCAATACCTCCTCAATCTAGAAAATTCCTACCATAGTCTTTAGCTCTGCTACTGAAGTATAAAATTCTGCCTCAATTCAGAACCCTATAACTTACCAAAAACCAACTGCCTGGCAAAGCAGACAAAACTTCTGTTGGAGTCCTAATTTACATTGCTCAACACCCAGCCAAAGGGCTCCTGGAGAGCTTATGAATGCTTTTGCCTTTAGGGGATTTCTTAACATTATAAGCAAAAATTTGAGTTCATGTGCTTTTTTTCTGAGAAGAGGGTCCAAAAATTCCAGCAGATTCTCAAAGGAGACCCTGACCCTCAAAAAGGTCAAGACCATTAGACTAGCTGTAAAGAGACTCCATGACTCCTCCGTTATCATAATTTCAAGGGGAAAGGATCCATGAACTTGAATTTAAACCTGAGCAGGATCTAAATTCACAGCTCCAGCTCCGGGGGGGAATTTACATGCTGTCTATACACCTAGATCCATGAGGGTGACTTTTCTGGACTCCATTATTCTTTGTTCCAAGGAGACAAAGTGAAAAGGACACTTGCAAGACCTGGCTTGTACCAAATAGGTTCCCAGCACCCACCACCACCACCACTGTGACCTTCCAATTTCTCCGAACTCTCTGACTCCAGTGCCATTGAGAGAAATGGAGTGAGCGAATAAAGGGAAAAGAAAGGGGTTGCCTGTGAGGGTTTGGAGGAAGGGATAAACCTGAAAGAAAAATCTGGCTGGGAAGAAAAGCATGAAGAGAGCGGAACAAAATGAACAAGAAAAGAAAGGAAGAAGCTTGGAGAAGAGAAAAAATATGGACTGGAGGACAGAAACCAACATGAGGAATGAAAAGTACAAAGCGCTCAGTGTCATTAACAAGTATGACTATCCCCGAACAAGAGTTTATGTTATAGATAATGTGATGGACTCCAGGTCTCTTGGTAATAACCAAGTTGAACAAGCTTACACAGCGCGCCAGAGAAAGTATGGCACAGGACCTTTTGTGTGGCCCATGGCCCACTTGTAGAGGAGAAAGAGGAGCAAGGGGAGGAGGGGATGCTGGCAGGAACCCTGTAATCCAGCTGAAAATTGTCCCAGTGACAGTTCCATGGATCCTTTCTAGGCCATTGGCTAGAACACAAGAGGCCTGTGAGGAATCAGTCAAAGATACTCCACTGCCTGAGCTGCTGTCCAGAAACCCCCACTCTTATCTGCTCCCCTGGGTCATGTGGGCCCCTAATAATAGCAGCCCATGCCCTGCACCTCCTCCACCAAAGCAGGAAGGGCAACTGTATCAGGGTCCTATGGGGTGGGGAGAATAGATACAGTCAGGACAAGGAACAGTCTTGCAAACGTGCAATAATTCATGCTTGCCCATGTGGTCGCCCCAATAAGCCCATGGCTGCGTGGGCCACTGTGGGTTAATGTAGGGGGCATTTTCCTGTTGCTCTGGGGCTCACCTGCTTTCATACGCATCCTATGTCTGCAGTGTGAACAGCACCCCTTTAAACGTGATGCCTTGCTCAGTGCACAACCTGAATGCCCATAAATGGATGTTTCAGCAGTAACCATTAGTAGGCACTTTACTGGTAGGCACAAACACCAGGCACTGTAACACAAGATCCATAATCCTCAACAGCCTGCGACAGCTACTGTTTGTTAGGTTAAGAAGCTGGACTGAGGGGGCGCCTGGGTGGGGCAAGTCAGTTAAGCATCCGACTCTTGATTTTGGCTCAAGTTATGATCTCAGGGTTGTGAAATCGAGCCCCATGTTGGGCTCTGCGCTGGGCAGTGGAGCCTGCTTGAGATTCTCTCTCTCCCTCTCCCTCTCTCCTCTTTAAAAAAAGAGAGAGAGAGAGAAGCTGGGTTAAGGACACATAGCTAAGAAGGGATGGAGTCAGGATTCAATCCTAAACAGGGCAGATGCTGAGGCCCTAGCTCCTCTCCTCCTCCTCTACACTGTGCTGCCCTCCTCTCTAGGGGAGACTGCCCTACAGAGAGGAGCACCCCATTCGCTCCAGTATTGCAAGAGCCTCGGGGTTGAGGCTCCTTTTGTGCATGTTTTAGAATGAGAGTTTATTAGGGCTCAAAGAAGATGATCAAGTTCCCAAGCTGTGTTTCCACCATTTCAGATGGGCTTAAGAAGAGGGAAATGTGGACTTTGTGCGTGGAATATACAAATAATCTTATTTATATGAAGAAAATGATTTATCCTGTTGATTTAACCTTTACCCTTGAAACTGATAGAGGCCAAGTCCGTGAATCACTGCATCAGCCTGCCCTGAAGGCCTGCCTAGTCCCTTGAAAGCTTTGGGGGCTGGGGGCTACAGGGTCTCCCCACCTTCTTTCTGCACTAAAACGGCTGCCGGCCTTGGCCAGTGGCTCCAGCTTTGCCTGTACCTGGCAAGTTCACAGAGTCAGCTGTGGTTTCAAAACTTTGTGGTTCAAGGGCTCCATCTTGAGGCATGTTCTATTTCTCTCCGTTTCCTCTGAGTTTGGGAAGAAATGTGAAGCATGATCAGGAGTTTGTCTGCATAGCACAGCGACTTGTATTTGCTATATGTTTTTGTCAGTCTTCATAACAGACATTCAAGCTATAGAACAACGACATGGTCTTGAGCCGACACGATGAAGGCCTTTTTACAAGTGATAGCTCCTTCTACAAAGATATTTATCGTTCAACAACAGGAAAAGGCATGTGTTATTCATTTGTTTGGGTTTACAATAGGCTGTTTTCTGGAGGAGTTGGGAACAGTTCACAGAAGCCACGCCGCTAAGAAAATGCAGATGAAATTGACAAACAGCCCTGAGAGCTGAGCCTCCATTCAAAATCCTCTGAGACCCTTCATGGGATCCTACTTCCAAGGGATCAAGCAGAAAGGCAAGCCATGATTCAGCCTCCCAGACATAGATTGGCAGGCTTCACGGCAGCAAGCCCCTGGACCAACGAAGTGCCCCCACTGGGCCCCCAGACCTCCAAATCCACTAACAAAGCCCTTGTCCTCCCAGCCAAGTGCTCTCTGTGTCTCCAACTCAAGGCAGGACAAGTGCAAAGGCAATATCAGAAAGCTTTCCACCTGAGAAATGTTCTGAGCCTTTCCAGGGGTTTCGGCAGACCCCTGAACATACTCAGCATCTTCATTTTCCACGTTTTCTTCCATATTGTTACCTTTGTGTGAATCATCACCACCCCCCTCCTTCCACTGCTATCAGCTTTACAGTTTGCTTGGTGAATTCCCACCCAATCTTTCAAGGCCTATGGTTCAAGAAACTTCCCACTCACCCACTCAGCCTCTGCAGGGATAACAACAGGCTTCTCCTTGTGTCTTTTCAGGGGATGATGACCAACCTTTCATTGGTACTTTCATTTATTTATTTATTTATTTATTTATTTATTTAGGAGTTAGAACCATTGATACTTTCATGACATTGCATCATAGGATAACTTCTTTCTTTCTTTTTTTTAAAGATTTTATTTATTTATTTATTTGACACACACACACACACACACACACACACAGAGAACGTGCACAAGCAGGGGGAGTGGGAGAGGGAGAAGTAGGCTCCCCGCTGAGCAGGGAGCCCGATGTGGGGCTCGATCCCAGGACTCCAGGATCATGACCTGAGCCGAAGGCAGACGCTTAACCAGCTGAGCCACCCAGGCATCCCCAAGTCCTGAATTCTTAACCATGCAGACTGTGTTCTTCATTTTAACAGCTGGCCCTGCTATCTATCCAGGGGTCCAAATGTAATGTAGTTTTCCCTCACTAGGGTGTGGGCACCTTCAGGAAACATCTTATTTATTTCAGTTTCCCCAGGGACTGTCTCAGTGTTCCACAGACAATGGACACATAATATATGTTGGAAGACACACTGTCTTAAAAAGAGGGGAAATATTAGCACAGTCACTAAATGATGTACATGATTAAAACATCTAGTATGGGACTGGAAAGAAAACAGAAATATTGGGGGGGAGATCAAAATTTAAAAAACAAAACAAACGAACAAACAAAACAAAACAGAAACAGACTCATAGATACAGAGAAGAATCCGATGCTTGCCAGAGGGGAGTAGGTGAGGGGGGAGGGAATAGTAAAATAGGCAAAGGGGGTTAAATAGCACAAACTTCCAGTTGTAAAATAAATAAGACACAGGAATGCAATGTACAACATAAGGGATATGATTAATAATATGTAACAACCTTATATGGTGACAGATGGTAGCTAGATTTATCGTGGTGATCACAATATATATAAATGTTGAATCACTATGTTATACAACTGAAACTAATATAATGTTATATGTCTACTACACTTCAATTAAATAGAGAAAGGAAGAAAGGGATTAAGGAAAAAAGGAAGGAAGGAAAGACGGAAGGAAGGAAGGAAGGAAAGAAGGAAGGAAGGAAGGAAGGAAGGAAGGAAGGAAGGAAGGAAGGAAGGAAGAAAGGAAGGAAGGAAGGAAGAAAAGAATGAAGGAACCAACTGGGTTTCCTTAAGAATCAACTTTTTCTTTCTCCTACCCTTCCCAAACTCCAAATAGCTGTCCTACAGAAAGATAACCACTTCACAAAGAAGACTGATTCTGAACTTCTGTAGCCACATTTTTTTCCAAACAGGGTGGGAAACAAGATAAAGACAGGAATGAGGGAATTCCCTCCCAACCTTAGTGCCTACTCAACACCTCCATCTGGATGTCTTCTAGCCCCTTAACTGCAAGGTAGATGTCCAAAAGGAAACTCATGTCTTAACTAGAGGAGGTCAAACTATGGCTCTCAAGCCAAATCTGTTTTTGTAAATAAAGTTTTATGTGAATACAGCCATGCCCAACTGTTTATATATTGTCTATGACTGCTCTCATACTACTACGGCAGGGCTAAGTAGCTGCAAACAGAGTCGGTTTCGCCCACAAGGCCAAAATTATTTGCTATCTGGCCCTTTATAGAAAGTTTGCCAAGTCCTGGTTTATTTATTTATTTGTGTGTGTGTGTGTGAGAGAGAGAGAGGACAAGCAGGGGGAGTGGTGGGCAGAAGGAGAAGCAGGCTTCCCGTGGAGCAGGGAGCCCAATGTGGGCCTCGATCCCAGGACCCTGGGATCATGACCTGAGCCGAAGGCAGACGCTAAACCGGCTGAGCCACCCAGGCGTCCCCAAGTCCTGGATTCTTAACCATGCAGACTGTGTTCTTCATTTTAACAACTGGCCCTGCTATCTATCCAGGGGTCCAAATGTAATCCTTCTCTTTCACACTTAGCCAATCAGTTACCAATTGAAACACTGCTGTTTCAGCCTTCCAAATTTCTAGAAACTTCCAAACTTCCAAAGTTCTAGAACTTTCTTTCCCCCATCTGCATTCACTACACTGGTCCACAGCAGCATCTTCTTTCACCTGGACTATTGCACAACGTCCTACCTGCTCTCCCCACCACCAGTCCAGAGTGACCTTTCTAAACCGGAAGTCTGATTGTTACTTCCCAAAGTATGTCCCCTTGATAACCTCCCATTGCCTTCAGGATAAGATCTAAAATCCTCAACTTGGCCTACAAAGCCCTTTGTGATGTTGCCCAGCCTTGATCCCCAGCTCCACCTTCAGCAACACCCCCTGTGCCTGCCCACAGCCATTGATTTGTCACGGCATTTCCTCTCTTCCCCCTTCGAGCCACAATGTGTCTGCTATTCTTTGGTCTGGATTCATCTCTTCCCTCTTCTGCACCTTTGGGTTTCTGCTTCTAACTCCTACTCATCCTTAAATGTGACTTCCTCCAGGAAGCCTTCCCTGACTGCCACAGATTACACCTCCCACCTATACCTTCCCATACTACCTTATTTATAATAAATATGTAATAACATATTTTATATTATATCTTATATTTATAAACAGTATAAGTGTAAATAAAGAATATGTCATATATGATATAAATTTTATATATATATGTGTGTGTGTGTATATATATATTGCAATTTATTACAAATTTTAGTTACCTGACTCTCCTGCTAGTTTTGTAAGTGCAGACATTCTTATTCTATTTCCTGTCTCATCCACAGTGAACAATACATGATAGGTGTTCCATTCTACAGAGAATGGAGCTTTCCTACCCGATATCTCCCTCGACTGCCAGACACCTGCTACCTCCCCTTCGATAATAACGTCTATAGCTGGGGTAGCCTCAACAAAGTCATTACCATTACTGTGTATTCTTTTTGTCAATCCACTCCCCACTCTTCCCTTGCTGTGCTCTGTATCATGGTGGTTTGAACCATGCAAATCACATATCCCAGGCTTCTGGTTAGGTTCAACCAGTGGGAGGCCCCAGCAAAAGACTAGAGAAAAAAAGAAGAGCAGAGCAATGTTTTTCTCCCTTGCTCATTTTCATCTCTCTCTCCCTTCCTCCTCCCCTCCTTCTCTCTGCTTCCAGGGGCATCTCCAGCAGTGGCTGTGTCCCTTCAAGGTCCCAGATGTTGGGGAGGGGGCAGCCCCTGCCATGATTTCAGACCCTCGAGGTGATCCTGGCTCCTGGGCTCTACTCACACTGTCTTTTCCATTGTCCCTTCAGCCCTAGAGATGCTTCTCCAATTTGCTCTTTTGGCTCTTCTAACACCTTTGTAATTTAAACCCCACTATTAGATTATTTAATTAAACTATCTGGTATAGTTTCTTTTTTACTGACTAGTCTCTGACTGACATAGTTACTGAAGCTGTATTCTTACATTTAGAATTCTACCTGACATTCATATATATTGACGAACATCTGTATTAATCACACAATTTGGGGATAAATCTCATTGAACAGAGACCTATGTTAAAGGACATGCTGAAGAAGGATTGTAAAATCCTAGATTTATGGAGAGGAGAAAGGACCTCGAACAAAAGAATACTGCCTTGTGACAAAAAGTTTGAACACCAAAGTTTGTTGCAACTGACAGGCTCTAATCTACAAAGTGGAAATGCAGAAAGGGGACCTGGGGTGAAAGCGGGAGGGAGAGAATTGTATTGAGAAAGATTTTTCTGGAAATGTCAAATTCCTAAACCAATGACTTCAAGCTGAGGGGTAATTTTCAGCTTGGCACTATGAAGCCAGACCCAGGCAGAAGTGAAAATACCATCAACTAAACAGCAATTCTCAGCAGACTGCAGGAAACTCTGTTCCTACAGAGAATAATGCAGAAATAATAACCTGCCCCCTAGAACAGTGGGGAAACCATTCATAAGAGCCTGGAACAAAACAGAGCATGAGAATCAGCTGAAACTTTGAAAAACAGAAAGGAAAATGTCAATGGATAACAAATTAAAGAACAAGAAGAAATTCATGCAGTTAGAGCTAGAAAATCAGCTTATTGGCATTTTGATTTTGAAAATATTGTTTTTTAAAATTGTGTTCATTTGGCTCCCAGTGATGTGTGATTTTTAATGATTCCATTTAAAGTTGGCTGAAGTTTTCCATTTTCACTATATGGAAAAATTATCCAAAAAGAAAGTTAAGCATTTTTAAGACCATAGGCCATTCATTAAACCAGTCAATCAATCAGTCAATCAATATTTTAATTTTTTCTAAGACTAAGGACATAAGAAAATACTTATGATTCATTCATACATTTACATAAGTAGAGATGGAGACAAGGACTAGAAGGCAGCTAGCTTATTTAGGAATGATTCCTAGAATCATTCTAGGAATGTGGGAGTGGGGAGGGTGAGAGGAAGAAACAGGAAAAGCCAACAAGAGTACATTATTGAGCTGATTATCTCTGTGGGCAACTGAGGCTCAATACCATTGGGGATCCTCTTGAAATCCATTTAGAACAGTGTATTAGAATTATCCTTCTGAAGGACAGAAGTCGAAGTATTTACCTACCAACTCCCATCCCCATTGGTCAACAATCTCACGGGAGTTCACTCCACTGTGCCTCTGGATAGAATGAGCAACTTTCTGTGGCTTCAGAGAAAGCCCTCATGCAGAGCAGCAGACTAGCATGGATAGGTACTGTCCACCACAGTCAAAATCCAGTGGGCCAAGGAGATGTGACACAGGGCACAAACAGTATGACCCTTGCACCACCCAGATGTGCTTCAGCCCAAACCAGGTGCACTCTGTCACTAATTCTTCAAGGTGGCGGCTGGGCAGCTGTAGTCTCTCATAAAAGACTGAAGACAGAAGGGTTGGTAACTACAGTCCTTGATGGTGCCACTAGACCCAAGGCTGTAATTGAAATTCATTATCTCAATTCTTTGCCATGTATTCCAGATTTCCTTCACTTTCAGTCTAAGGTCAACCCATCTAGATTGCTTACCAAGGAAAGTAAATACACATTTTTTAATTGCGTAATTTGGATGTTCCATTAACTCAGATTGACCTCTCCAATTAAACCCCGAGTAGTGATGATTTGCTGGAGGGTCTCTTACACTTATGAAGTGTAGGCAAAATGGAAAAATCAGCACATGTCAGATAAGGCATATTGGAAAAAGCCAAGTCCAATTCTGGGATATCATACCCTCTGTCTCCAATAAAATGAGACACCAGAATGCTAATATACGATATAACTATTACAGTAAGTTTGACATTAAATATCAAATTATCCTAATTCACATAAAAAAATGAGCCTCAGCAGACCCCAGTTACCAAGAACAAAATTAAAGATAAAGCCACCAGGATTGGAGTTATTTGAACAAATCCCCTACTCCTGATGACCAATTTGGGTTATTTTTTCTTCTCAGATCAAAAACATCTCTTTCTGGGTTAACACTCTCTAGATTGTAATTTTTAAATGGCAGTAAACAGGACCCAGAGAGTTACTGTATGATCTCCAAATTAAATGGTAAGCCTGTTTAAACAAGATTAAAATGTGAGAAAATCCAAATACGCCATCCACGCCAAGTACATCACTTGTTTAGGCAGAAACGGTTCAAACCCAAGCACTGTATAATTGCATCCACCACACTTGCCTGAGCTGCATTTACACTCCAATGTACTGCTTTTTGGCCCGAGAATCCAGCCAGGTCTTAAGTCAGACATTTATGATATTGATGGGCACTACTGGTTTCTGTTCCGGCTGCCCCATGGAATCATCCAAGCAAATTCTGCTTCCTGAGTGAAACTTACCACTAAGAAGGAAGCTCAGTGCCGGTGATTTGTCACCAATATATTTCCCATCAGGAATAACTCCATTCACTTGCCAGCTTATAATTCAGAATCATGGGAATAAATCATTCAGAGCTTGATCACTCCAGGTAATAAATCTGACCATTCAGACCCCTGTGCTTACAAGTACATAGCCTATTTACTTCCTCATTTCCTTTGTCATGTCTTACTACATAAATATACTGTTCAGGCACCAGATTCACAAGAATTGATGTGGAATATGGTCTGGAAACACAATAGAATATTTGACATAAAGTTATATGGTTGTAGTAGTAGTAGTTTAAGCCTTTAAAGATCTTTAGAAACATCTATCAAAATTATGCTATACCTTCCCACTGAACTATAAGACTGTGTTAATAAATATTATAAGCTCTTTAAATCTATGCCATTTAAAAAGAGTGACAAGTTATTTCATATAGAGTTACTCACTTCAACTAAAAATCTTCAATAAAAATAACATTTCCACCCAGTCTACTTACCTTAGATAGAATTCTTTCAAATAAAGGTGTTAACTCAGGGGCGCCTGGGTGACTCAGTTGGTGGAGCATCTGACTCTAGATCTCAGGTCTTGATCTCAAGATTGTGAGTTCAAACCCCACATTGGGCATGAAGCCTACTTAAAAAAAAAAGAGCTAACTAAATAATATCCATCACTCAACATTACAGTTCAGTGGAGAAAGGATGGTCTTTTTAACTAATTATACTGAAGCAATTGGATAGCCATATGAAAAAAAATGCATTTGACTCTTAAATCACCCTTTATTTTAAAAAATTCAGATGGATTGCAAATCTAAATGTGAAAGGTAAAACAATAAGTCTCTCCAGAGGAAAACATAGAAGAACATCTTGGAATTGGCAAAAAATTTCTTAAAGAGGGTATAAAAAGCACTATCCCTGAATAAAAAAAGTAAATAGCATTATATCAAAATTAAGAACTTCTATTTATCAAGAGACCATAAAGAGAGTGAAAGGGCAATTGACAGAGTGAGAGAAGTTATTCACGATACATGAATCCAGGAAGGACTCATATTCTGAATAAAGAACTCCTAACAATCAATAAGAAAAACACAGACAACTTAATAGAAAATTAGGCAAAATACTCAAAAATACTTTATTACAGAGGCTATCCAAGTGAGAAAAAAAAGTAGGGGGAGAAGAAAATATGCTCAACCTTCCTATTATCTGGGAAATGCAAATTAATAGCACAATGAGCATGCTTCTGATTCCAGCCAAGATGGTGTAAGTTCGCTAAAGCATCTCCTACTGATTACAACTAAAAATGCTGGACAAAATACTGAGGACTAAAAAGTAAACAAAAGCAGAAGGAAAAAAAAAAATCAAACTTGCAGAAGTGATTCATACGGGGGTAAATTTCTCATTTTTTCCTCTTTCTTTACTCTTACAAAATTGCTCTCAGAACAGACCCCAGTCATGGAGCTATGAAGAGGCACCAATGTGAACAGCTAAAACTGAGACAGAAGGTCCATCTTTCTGGCCAGAGGAACCGAAAAAAAGAGTCCATTTGGTCCAAAGAGGGGAAAAAGCCCTTTTTGGTCTCTTTTCTCTTCCACCTTTGCCCCAAGGGTGGGTGCCAGTTACAGATCTGCACTGTAGTGGCAGGATGGGTAGCTAAAACTCTCAGATAAACCCCAATTTTCTGGCCAGAGTAACCGGGAAAGGGACCCCTGAGAGGCAGAAACGGTGGGGGAGAACCAGAGAGAAGAGAACTGGAGAAAAGACCCCCTAATTCTCTATATGAATCCCACAAGTCCTGGGCTCACCCCTGCATTTTGCATACATAAGAGAGACCCAAAGAAACAGAGTAGATGCTTTGAGAAGTGAAGTCAATCCACTGTCAAGTCTCAACCTAACCCCAAGTGGCACATATGAGGGACAAACCACAAGAAGCATATATGGTGGGATAAAACTTGCAGTCTGAATCTGAGTTAATTTTATGCCATACAAAATAAATCAACTTTCTGCAGAGAATTATAAGTATGCTCAGTGAAATGAAGGTAAACATATATGCTCTGAATGGCAAGATGGAGCTTCTTAGCAAAGAAATAGAAACTGCAAAAAAAAAAAAAAATCAAATTTAAATTTTAAAACTGAAAATAAAAGAGCTGAGGTTTTTAAATTCCTGGATGGACTAAACAGCAAAATGGAGATGACAGAGGAAATAGCCAACTTGAAGATAGATCAAAAAATATTATCCAATATGAAGAACAGAGAGAAAGAAGATTTTTAAAAAAAAATGAAGAAAGCCTCAGGGTCTATGGAACAATATCAAAAGATCTAACAGCTGTATCATTGGAGTACCAGAAGGAGAGGTGAAGGAGGCTGGTGAAGAAAAAAATACATGTTAAAAAAAATAACGGCATACAACTTCCCAAATATGGTTTTTACAATTTCTTAATTATACAAATAATCTTACAAATTCAAGAAGCTCTGTAAATGCCAAACAGGAGAAACCAAAGAAAACTACACCCAGACACATAGTCAAACTGCTGCAACCAAAGATGAGGGAAAAACGTTGAAAGCAGCTACAGAAAAACAACATGTTACATACAGGATAACAACGACTCAAATGACTTAACAGATTTCATATCAGAAAACAGGTAAGACAGTGGAATGACAGCTCTGAAGTGCTAAAAGAAAAGAACTGACAACTCCGAGTTCTATATCCAGGAATATCATTCATGAATGAAGGCTGAATGAATACATTCTTACAGGAAGGAAAACTAAAAAGGATTCATCACTAGCAGACTTCTTCTAAAATAAAAACTAAAGGCAGGGCGCCTGGGTGGCTCCTTCAGTTAAGCAGCAGACTCTTGATTTTGGCTCAGGTCATGATCTCAGTGTCTTGGGATTAAGCCTCACATGGGGCTCTGTGCTGAGCATGGAGCCTGCTTGAGATTCTCTCTCTCCCTCTCCCTCTGCCCCCTCCCTTCCTCCCTCCCCCCTCCCTGCCTTGCCATTTTGTATGTGTGCTCTCTCTTAAAAAAAATCTTTATAAAAAATAAAGTAAAAAACAAAATAAATTCTAAAGGCAGTTCCCCAGTCTGAACAGAAATGATACTAGGAGAAAATGGAACTTCATGAATGAAGAAGGAGTAGCAAAAATGGTAAATACCTGTGTAAATATAATAGATTATTTTTCTCCTCTTAAGTGCTTTGTAAAGGTATGACTGCTGAAAGCAGAAATTATAATGTCCGTGAGTGTCAGGTGTATGTAGATGGAATACATATGACAACAAAAGCATAAAGGTCAAGGGGAAAGTAAAGGGACATATGTGGTTGTAAGGCTTCTACATTTTAGTTGAAGTGGTAAAATATTGGGAAATTAAACAAACAAACAAAACTTCTAAAAAGCTTACTGGTCAAATGAGAAGTCACAAGGAAATTTAAAAATATTTTGTATTAAGTGAAATGAAAACATAACCTGTCAAACTCACGGGATACAGCTTAGATGGAAATTTAGAGTATGAATTGCTTATATTAAAAAAGGAGAAAGGATGGGGCACCTGGGAGGCTCAGTTGATTAAGTGTCTGCCTTCGGCTCAGGTCTTGATTCTGGGATCGAGCCCCGCATCAGGCTCCCTGCTCAGCAGGGAATCTGCTTGTCCCTCTCCTGCTCCCCCTGTGTGTGACATCTCTCTCTGTCTGTCAAATAAATAAATAAGATCTTTAAAAAAAAAAAGGAGAAAGTTCTCAAATAATCGACTCCAATCAAATGGCTAGGAAATATGAGGGTCCTGTAAATAAAGGGAGAGAAAGAAGTGGATGTTGGAGAGGCAATGAATATCTGCAGGTTTAAACGGTTCACTATATCCCTAAACGTAGCGATCTTGGTCATTTTTTTTTTTTAATTTTAAAGGTTAAAAAAACCCACAAACACTCAAGCATGAAAAATAAATTACTAAGGAACGAAAAGCAAGCTGAGTGTAGAGTTCTTTTTCTGCAGTACAAAATGCAGGAAGACAACAGCTCAATACCTAATAAATTTAAGGGAAAAGGAACACAACCCACTTATTTCATATCATGCATAGTTGTCATATATGTATGTGTAGACAACTGAAAATCAACTTACATATTCAAAGCCTCAAAAAATACATTCATTATATATGCACATATATATACATATATATTTTGAAAAACTTACTTGAAAATTAACTCCATCAATTGGGAGATTTAAAAGGAAATTGAGAGATAAAGAAAATAAACAGCTCAAAAGTAGGTAAATTCTATTACAAAAGGACTAGCAGGGAACATCAAATCTATTAAACCAAAAATTAATGTAAATGATTCTTGTGAATTTGGTTGTGAAACTGCCTGTAATTGTCAAGAACCTTTCTTAAAAGAAAAGAGATATAATATAAAAACGCTACTTGAATAGTAATAATACAGGTAGAAGACTCCAGACCTGGAATTAATTGGATCAAAGATGAAGAAAGGAAATGCCTTTTTAAAGAGTTTCTTGTCTTTAAATAGAGAGGATTGTTTAAAATGGCATTCTTTCTTGACTCAATTAGAGAAATATAGATTTTCCAAATCTTTTGAAAAAATTAAGGTAAAAAAGAAATTAAAATACCACCTACTGTTTTTCATCTGATCTGAGGTAGGAAACATCTTCTTTTATGTGCCACCAAGATAGAAAAAAGGCTGCCAATTAAACTAGTGTATCATCAATTATAAGATGAATTTTAATTCTAGAAGTATTAAAATGTAAAAAATATGTATCTTAGAATTTATAAAATATATTGTTTGCCAAACTCCTGGAGAGAATAAAGCAAGGAAACAGGTTTATATAACAACAGAAAAGTGAATAAAATGAAATAAAATAACCATAAGAAAAAAATAAAGAGCAAACTCGGTAGGTATAACAACAAATATTTATGATTTAAGCACTTTATTAAAAAAAACAAAGACTCTCCCTCTGCCTGCATCTCCCCCTGCCTGTGCTCTCTCTCTGTCAAATAAATAAATAAAATCTTTAAAAACAAAAAACAGAACAACAAAGACTCATACTGGAATAAAATATGGGGGGGGAATCATATGTGGCAGTTTATTTTTTTAAGATTTATTTATTTATTTGAGAGGAAGAGAAAGCGAGAGAGATCACAAAGGAAGAGGGTGAAGCAAAGTGGCCACTGAGCAGAGAGCTCAATGTGGGGCTTGATCCCAGGACCCCGGGATCATGCCCTGAGCCGAAGGCACATGCCTAACTGACTGAGCCACCCAGGTGTCCCTCATATGCTGCTTATAAGAGACAAGCCTAAAACAAAAATTATAAAAAGTTTAAAACTTAAAAAAAAAAAGCAAAAAAATCAACCAGGTGAAGCCAAAAAAAAATTAAGTAGGATAAATATGTGATTTAAGATGAAGGTATAGTAGTCATAAATATTTATGTTAAATAACATTATATTTAAAAGTACAAAACAAAAACTCTTAAAAAATACAAGGATAAAATGACAAGATAAAATAATACTGGGAGACTTTAGCCAACCTTTCTTATATTTAGACCCAAAAAAATCCTGAGGATGTAGAGCATCTGTATATATAAGGAATGATTAATTTAATAGGTGTATACTACATAAACTGCAAAAGAAAATACACCTTTTACCAATGTCCATGGAAATATTTAAAAGTTGATTATATTAAACCATGACATAAGCCTCAATAATTTTTTTTTTAAAGATTTTATTTATTTATTCATGAGAGACAGAGAGAGAGACAGAGGCAGAGGGAGAAGCAGGCTCCCCGCGGAGCAGGGAGCCCGATGCGGGACTCGATCCCAGGACCCTGGGATCATGACCTGAGCCGAAGGCAGATGCTTAACCGACTGAGCCACCCAGGCGTCCCGCCTCAATAAATTTTAAAAAGTAGAGATTGTGTAGGTTACATTCCTAACCTCAACACAATAAAGTTTAAAAGGAATGACATTCAAAACAAACAAACAAAAATTCTTAACTTCTTAGAAATATGAAACTACTCTCCTCAATAATTCTTGGGAATTATTAGAAATGGGAAATCAAACATTATTTATCAACTGCTTAGAAAATAATGAGAGCTAGTCAAATAAATCAGAAGAAGCTAAACAAGCAAAATCAAGCAAAGAACATGGGCAAGGAATTTACTGAAGCTAATATTAGAGGCTAATACTGCGGAAAACAGTATGGAGTTTCCTCAAAAAATTAAAAATAGAACTACCGTATGATCCAGTAATTCCACTACTGGGTATTTACCCAAAGAATATGAGAAGACTAATTCAAAAATATGTGCACCCTTATGTTTATTGCAGCATTATTTACAATAGCCAAATTATGGAAGCAACCCAAGTATCCGTCAGTAGATAAACGGATAGAGAAGACATGGTATATATATTGCATTATATCTATACATATATATATGTATATATATATTTTATATCTATATCTAAATTTTATATCTATAATATAATATTATAGACATTTTATATTTTATAATATATCTATTTTATATCTATAATATAATATACTATATATTTATATTATATATAATGGAATATTATTCAGCCATAAAAAGAATGAAATCTTGCCATTTGCAACAACATGGATGGATCTAAAGAATATAATCCTAAGCAAAATAAGGCAATCAGAGAAAGACAAGTACCATATGACTTTACTCATATGTGGAATTTAAGAAACAAAACAAATGAGCAAAAGGAACCAAAGGAAAAAAAGGGGGGGGGTGGAGAGGCAAACCAAGAAACAGACTCAATTATAGAGAACAAACTGATGGTTACCAGAGGTGGGTGGGGGATGGATGAAATAGGTGATGGGGATTAAGGAGGGCACTTCTTGTGATGAGCACTGGGTGATGTATGGAACTGTTGAATCACTATATTGTACACCAGAAACTAATATAATACTGTATGTTAACTACACTGGAATTAAAATTAAAAAGATAAAATAAAAAATAAGAAAGCCTCTACAACCAACTGAAAAAAATATTAGTGGCTAATAAATGAAATTACCCTTATCTCACTAATAATTAAAGAAGTGTACATCCATGTAAAATAATAATATATGTCTTTACATATCAATTTTGCAAAAATTAGAAAAGCAGGATCCCCTTTGGTGCTGGACAGGATATTGGAAATCATACCCCCTGGAGGTAATGTGAACTGGTAAAATATCAAGAGAGGGCAATTGGCAATTAATATACATCTATGACATATTAAAATGGAAATCAAGTTACAGAACCATATGTATAATATGATACTTATGTGTAAATCACATATGTTTGTATATATGTCTAATGTGTGTAAATATAAATGCACACATACACATACATTTGTAAATGCATAGAAATGGATCCGGAAGGATATATACCCAATCATTAACAGTGTTTATCTCTGGATGAGGAAAGGGGTATTACAGAAGAAATACAAAAAAAGTGAATGTCACTTTTCTCTTCCATATATGTGTATGTGTTTGCATTTTTATAAAGAACATATTGTCATTTAGGGAAAAAATTAAATTATTACAATCAATACGCTAGTCAAAAAAAAATTTACAGGCTGATTTCAACATTCAGAGACACACTTAGAGCTTTAATTGTCTTATTGTTAAGCAAAAACAGGATAAAAATGAACTGAACTAAAATTTAACACAAGTAGTCTCAAACATCATAAGCAAATAAGAAATCAAGTTATCCAAGAGAAAAAAATTAAGATTAAAGAAACAGAAATGAGAATTAGAATGAAGAAAACAGAATTGCTAAGTAAATCAAAGATAATCCAATTAGGTAGACAAACTTCTTGCTGGTTTTATCAGGGGAAAAGAAAACTGCAAATGCAAAAACATGCTATTAAATAAGGATGAAAATATAAAAACCGACATACCAGAGGGAAAAATAAACCAGCAGATCTTATAGTAATTGATAAAATATTAATGTACTTTATTTATTCATATGTTGCACTATATATAGCTTTTCATCTGCAGTTTGTCAAGGTTCTTTTGCTCAGATCAGTCATTTTTATGTTTCTTAATACTTTTAAAGCTTTGACTACATATATGCTTTTTTTAAGCATAAAATTATTTGATTAAATAAATGCTCAGAAATGCATGCTATTCTTATCAAAACATGTCTGCACAAATGGATTTTTCAGTTACTCCTTTAAGCTTAATTTCTAATAAAATAAAAATAAATGCTCTGAAGGGCTGGCATCTCTTAGGAGGAGTCTCAACCTTCCTGGCACTTCCAAAGTCATGTTTATAAACTAGTAAGCCCACCAGATGCTTGCCAGTTTAGCAACTAGAGCTGTCATGCAAAAAACACATCCACCTGTTTGTTGGGTAAAACAATTTGTATAAAGAGGTTACAGAAGAGTGGCGTCAGCATCAAGGTAGCGTAAGATATCCCTCCTGTATATCCCCTTTTTCAGTAATTAATTCGGCATCCATCCATGAACAAAAGTGCCTCTGGGATTTGCAGGATCCAGCACAATATGCCAAGGGGCCCAGAAAGAGTCTTGCCCATCTGTAAATCTGGCAATAAGCACACAGACCTTGATATGGGCTGCAAAACCAGCAGGAGCTGACGAACCTGCCCCAATCTATCTCAGCCACAGTCAGGAA
This sequence comes from Leptonychotes weddellii, assembly GCF_054177405.1. Classification (NCBI taxonomy): domain Eukaryota; kingdom Metazoa; phylum Chordata; class Mammalia; order Carnivora; family Phocidae; genus Leptonychotes; species Leptonychotes weddellii. Next base: position 71,901,598 of record NC_138385.1, read on the forward strand.
AAACCTGGAGCATAGTGACTTGGGCAGAAACCCAAGAAGGGAGAACACGTGTAGAAGTCCAGCCTTCCCAACAGAAGATTCCAGAATGCTGTTGGAGTGTGTGTGTGTGTGTGTGTTAATTTGAGAGAGAGAGAGAGAGCATGAGCAAGCAGGGCAGAGGGAGAGGGAAAGAGGATCTTTTTTTTTTTTTAAGATTTTATTTATTTGACAGAGAGACACAGCGAGAGAGGGAACACAAGCAGGGGGAGTGGGAGAGGGAGAGGCAGGCCTCCCACTGAGCAGGGAGCCCGATGCAGGGCTCGATCCCAGGACCCTGGGATCATGACCCAAGCCGAAGGCAGATGCCTAACGACTGGGCCACCCAGGCGCCCTGGGAAAGAGGATCTTAAGCAGACTCCATGCTGAGGGCAGAGCCCAAGTGGGGCTGGATCTCAGGACCCTGAGATCACGACCTGAGCTGAAACCAAGTGTCAGACGCTTAACTGACTGAGCTACTCAGGTGCACCTAGGCAATGTGTATTCTTATCAACAAGGAGGCCAATGAGCACAAGGATTCCCAGAAATAACTGGGGAGACATGGAAGTATAGAAAGGCAGGGTGGAGATGTGTCCTGCACTTCAGTAGGTGGAAACTACAAACCAAGGAAAGTGAAGTATTATTGTGATCATATTTGCACTCACAAACAAATTAGGTCTAAGGATATTAAAGTTACTTAGCATAAATGAAAACCAAGAAATTATAAAAGAAATGATTGATAGAAAGGATTACATAAAAATTAAATACTTTTCTGTGCCAGGAAAATGACAAGTGGAAAAATATTTTGCAGCATCAATGAAAAAACAGAATATCCTTTGTATATAAAGAGCTTTTATGAATCAATGAGAAAAAGACAAACATCCACATATAGAAATTAGTAAAAAACATAAATAAATAATGTAAAAAAAAAGAAAACAGCACAAAGTGCCAAAAGCATATGAAAGAATATTCAATCTCCATGAAAATCAGAGAAATGTAAATAGAAGCAATGATGGCTTTTGACTTGCAGTTTCTCAAACACATTTAAAATGGCTTTTTAGGGGCACCTAGGTGGCTCAGTCAGTTAAGTGTCTTACTCTTGGTTTCGGCTCAGGTCATTATCTCAGGATCATGAGATAAAGCCCTGGGTCAGGCTCTGGGCTCAGTGCAGAGTCTGCTTCTCTCCCTGTCCCTCTGCCCCTTTCCCCCACTCGTGTGCTCTCTCTCTTTCTCAAATAAATAAATAAATCTTTAAAAAAAATAAAATAGCTTTTTATTGAAGCATACAAAAGAACACATATGTAAAGTGCATAGCTAGCTGAATTTTCACAAACTGAACTTGTCCCTACAACCAGCACCCAGATAAAGAAACAGAACATTACCGGGCGCCTGGGTGGCTCAGTTGGTTAAGCAACTGCCTTCGGCTCAGGTCATGATCCTGGAGTCCCGGGATCGAGTCCCGCATCAGGCTCCCTGCTCGGCAGGGAGTCTGCTTCTCCCTCTGACCCTCCCCCCTCTCATGTACTCTCTCTCATTCTCACTCTCTCAAATAAATAAATAAATCTTTAAAAAAAAAAAAAAAAGAAAGAAACAGAACATTACTTGCATCCTGGAAGCACCCTCATTCTCCCTTCCAGTCACAACCTCCTACCCCACCCAACGGTAACCACTACCTTGCCTTCTAACAGCATACTTTTGTCCATTTTTATCTTGCATATGTACTCTTCTATCTGGCTTCTTTTGCTCAGATTATGCTTGTGAGACTAACCTATGTTATTGTATGTAGTCATAGATCATTCTCACTACTGTGTGAAGTAATCCATTGTAGATGGACTAAAATTTATCCATTCCACTATCAAAGGTCATTGCGTAGTTTCCGGTTTGAAACTCTTAGGAATAGTGCTCTCTTGACTATTTTAGCACATGTCTTTTGGTGATCCTAAGTACACATTTTTTGTTGGATGTATACCTAGGAATAAAATTGCTGGGTCATAGGATGTGCATTTTTCCAGGTTTAGTAGATACTGTCAAATAGTTTCCCAAAATGTTTGCACCAATTTACACTTCCAGGTGCAATGTATGAGAGTTCCAATTGTTCCACATCCTCACCAACACTTGGTATTGTCATTTGTATTATAGCCACTCTGGTGGGTATGTAACATTATCTTATTTTGATTTTTCTTTGCATGTCCTTAAATATAATGAAGCTGAGCACCACATTTTCCTATGTTTATTGTTCTTAGATATACTTATTTGTGGGGTATCTGTTCAAATCTTTTGCCCATTTTTCTCTTAGATTGTGTCTTTTTCTTATTGATTAGTAGGAGTTCTTTATATATTGTGGATATCAGTCCATTTTCAGATATGTGTATTATGAATATTATCTCCGAGTCTTTGGGTTGCCTTTTCCCTCTGTTTTGATGAATGAAAGTCCTCAATTTTAATATATTCTTTGAAAATATTTGTTTTATGGTCAATATTTGAACAATACTTAGCAACAATTGAACAATAACAATTTATTTAAACAATACAGGGTAACAAACATGTTCTTCTATGTTTTCCTGTAAAAGCTTTATGGTTTTATTATTGGCAAAGACTTTTAAAATAAAACACTCAATGAAGGCAACTTCTAGAAAAATGGACATATCATATTACAAATTTTTTAAATGTCGTATTTTCCTGCTGCCTTAACATCCCCACGAACAGGCTGTGAACACCCCTCCCTGGTGACCATGTACACCAGTATAATAAAGCTGGTTCCTGCAACAAGTTCCCACTCCAGCTCTCTCCTGATGGGGATTTAGTGACATTCAAACTACTGGGTTGAGCCTGTGTGGTCCCTGTGTGGCATAGCATGCCTCCCTCTCTAGGATCTGAGAGCATAATAAATCCTTCAATTTCATATGCCTTTCCAAATGTAATTTCCACAGCCATGTTAGACTGACCCCTAAAGACCCCACAAGGGAGACTTACTGCCTCATTCACAAAACACTCACACAATGCTAATGGCCATGTAGATTGTTTCAAACTTTCCAAAGGGTAATTTGGGAAACTTAACAAATTTTTTTTAAGTTATTTATTTTTGACTTAATTTTTTTTGATGTTTGATCTAATTATTCATCAATCAGGAACTCAGTCTAAGAAAATAATGAGGGTGACAAAAAGGGTTTATATACAAAAATGTTCAGTATTATATTTTTGAATAATAGCAGAAAATAAATAAAACTACAAACAATCTAAATTACCTTCCAGTGAGAAATGATTAAATGAACTTGGGATTAGTCACAATCTGGAACACTGTTTGCTATTTCAGAATAATCAAGAACTTCGTATGTATTAACAAAGTAGATCATGAAAACATAGTGATGAGTAAAAGAAAAAAACAAGTTGCAAGATGATACACATATGATAAGATGTATAAAGTAAAAACACATACCCAAGTTACAAAAAACTTAGTGTTTTGATAATAAAGAAAAATATTCATAAATTGATTACATCAAAAGACACCATGGAGTGAACATTTCAAGATGCAGAATAGAATACATTTGCAACTCATATAAACTGATAAATGACTAGTATTTGGAAGACATAAAGAACTTGTACGAATCAATAGGAAGACAGGCAACCCAATATAAAAAAATGGGCAAAAGAAACATTTAAAGAAGAGTTAATGCCTATTCTTCTCAAACTATTTCAAAACAAAGAAGAGGGAAGGAAGCTTCCAAATTCATTCTATGAGGCCAGCACTACCCCAATAGCAAAACCAGATGAAAACCCTACAAAAAAAGAGAACTACAGGCCAGTATCTCTGGTGAACATAGATGCAAAAATCCTCAACATAATATTAGCAAACTGAATTCAGCAATACATTAAAAAAATCATTCACCACAATCCAGTGGGTTTTATTCCTGGGTTGCAAGGATGGTTCAATATTCCCAAATCAGCAAGGATGGCTCAATATTTGCAAATCAATCAATATGATACATCACATCAACAATAAAGGATAAAAAGTATATGATAGTTTCAGTAGATGCAGAAAAAGCATTTGACAGAGTTCAACACCAATGCATGATAAAAACCCTCAACAAAGCAGGTTTAGAGGGAACATACCTCAACAGAATAAAAGCCATATTTGAAAAACCCACAGCCAACATCATCCTCAATGGTGAAAAACTGAGAGCTTTTCCTCTACAGTCAGGAACAAAACAAGGATGCCCACTCTCACCACTTTTATTCAGCACAGTACTGGAAGTCCTAGCCACAGCATTCAGACAACAAAAAGAAATAAAAGGCATCCAAATCAGTAAAGAAGTATAACTTTCACTATTTGCAGATCACATGATACTCTATATAGAAAACCCTAAAGACTCCACAAAAAAAAAAAAAAAATTACTAGAACTGAATGAATTCAGTAAGGTCACAGGATATAAAATCAATATATAGAAATCTATTGAATTTCTGTACACCAATAATGACATAGCAGAAAGTGAAATTAAGAAAACAATTGCATTTACAATTTCACCAAAAACAACAAAATACCTAGCAATAAACTCAATCAAAAAGGTGAAAGACGTATACTCTGAAAACTACAAAACATTGATGAAAGAAATCAAAGACAACACACACACAGGAATGGAAATATATTCCATGCTCATGGATTGGAAGAACAAATATTGTTAAAATGTCCATACTACCCAAAGCAATCTACAGATTTAAGGCAATCCCTATCAAAACATCAACAGCATTTTCCACAGAACTACAACAAATCATCTTAAAATTTGTATGGAACCACAAAAGACCCCAAATAGCCAAGCAATCTTGAAAAAGAAGAATAAAACTGGAGGTATCACAATACCAGATTTTAAGTTATATTACAAAGCTATAGTAATCAAAACACTATGGTACTGGAACAAAAATAGATCAATGGAACAAGAATAGAAAGCCCAGAAATAAACCCATGATTATATGGTCAATTAATTTTTGACAAAGGAAGCAAAAATATGCAATGAGAAAAAGACAGTCTCTTCCACAAATGGTGTTGGGAAAAGTGGAGAGCAATATGCAAAAGAATGAAACTGGACCACTTTCTTATGCCATACCCAAAAATAAACTCAAAATGGATTAAAGACCTAAATGTGAGACCTGAAACCATAAAAATCCTGGAAGAGAACACAAGCATAGTAACTTCTTTGACATCAGCCATAGCAACTTCTTTCAAGATAAGCAAGGGAAATGAAAGCAAAAATGAACTACTGGGACTTCATCAAAATAAAAAGCTTCTGCACAGCAAAGGAAATCAGCAAAGCTAAAAAACAAGCTACTGAATGGGAGAAGATATTTGTAAGTGACATATCTGATAAAGGGTAGTATCCAAAATATAGAAAAGAACTTAAAAAACTCAACACCCAAAAAACAAATAATAATCCAATTTAAAAAAGGGCAGAAGACGTGAACGAACATTTCTGCAAAGAAGACATCCAGATGGCCAACAGACACATGAAAGATGCTCAGCATCACTTATCATCATGGAAATACAAATCAAAACCACGATGAAATACCACTTCACACGTGTCAGAATGGCTAAAATCAAAGCACAAGAAACAAGTGTTGGCAAGGATGCAGAGAAAGGGGAACCCTCGTACACTGTCAATGGGAATGCAAAAGGGTGCAACCACTCTGGAAAACAGTATGGAGGTTCCTCAGAAAATTAAAAATAGAACTACCATAGGATCCGGTAATGCCAGTACTGGGTATTTACCCAAAGAATATGAAAACACTAATTCAAAGGGATACATGCACCCGATGTTCATAGCAGTATTATTTACAGTAGCCAAATTATGGAAGCAGCCTAAGTGTCCAACGACAGATGAATGGATAGAGAAGAGGTGGTATATATATACAATGGACTCTTACACAGCCATCAAAAAGAATGAAATCTTGCCATTTGCAATGACGTGGATGGGTCTCGAGGGTATGATGCTAAGTGAAATGAGTCAGTCAGAGAAAGACGAGTACCATATGATTTCACTCACATGTGGAATTTAAGAAACAAAACAAAGGACCAAAGAAAAAAAAACAAAGAGACACGAACAACAACAACAACAAAACACTCTTAACTATAGAAAAAACAGATGGTTACCAGAGAGGAGGTGGGTTGGGGGTGTGTGAAGTAGGTGCGGGGGACCAAGAATACACTTCTCACGGTGAGCCCTGAGTAATGTATAGAATTGCTGACTCACTATATTGTACCCCTGAAATGAATATAACACTATATATTAACTATACTGGAAAAGCACTCACTCACTCACTCAATCATTTTTAAATGGGCAAAAACTTACTATTTTACCATTTATACTATTTACTACCATAAATACTATTTACCATTTATAATAGCCATATGGAATTGTGCTCAGCCTCATTAATAATCAGTCAAATGCAAAGTCACATAAACCACCACTACACAGCGAGCAGGTTGGTAAAACTCAAAAAATATGACAATGCCAAGTGTTGGAGAGGATGTAGGAAGAGCTAAGCGAACTTCTCCCACACTGGGTGTGGGAGCGTACACAGACATCTTGAAAATCACTTTGGCATTACTTAATACAGCTGGAGATAGGCATATACAATGACCAAGTGACGCCACTAGATTGATAACCTAGAGAAACCCATGCACGCACATGTGTACAAAGACATGCTTTTTGTAAGCTCATGCCAATGTTGTTTGTAATTGTCCCAAGCTGGAAATAATCCAAATGTCCATTAGCAGTAGAAAGGATAAACAGTGGTGATGTAGTCATGCAATGGGATATTACACCATGACGAAAACGGGCAAAGTTTAGCTGCAAGCAAAAACACAGGTTAATCTCACAAACATAATGTTTAGCGAGAGAATCGAGGCACAGAAGAATATATTATGCATGGCATAAGTCTATCTCCATGAAGTTAAAAGGCAGGGGAAAAATCACCATAATAGGTAAGGATAAACACCTAACTGGTAAAATCACTAATTTTTAAAAAAGCAAGAAAGTGATTATCATAAAATTCAGGACAGTCATCAGAGAGAGGATGTGATCAGTGAGGAACCCATAGGAAGTTAGGGGTGCTGGATTGGGTAACAGCTGTGTTAACTTTTAATTCATCATATTGGATATTTACATTCCGTAACTTTTCTTTGAGTTTATATCACAATAAAAAGTTTTAAGAGTACACACACACACACACACACACACACACACGAAATCCCAATTGTGATATAAATGAATTAAATTTACTTTAAGGATGCAAAGGACACTTATAATAGTAGTGGCCTCTGGCGAGGGAAGGAGGTAGAGGGGGGCCAGGGTTTGGGGAAGGGGACTTGACTTTATCTATAATGTTTTTCATTTAAAAAGTATGTAATTTATTTATTTATTTTTTAAGATTTTTTTTTTTTTTTTTTTTTTTATTCATGAGAGACAGAGCGAGAGAGAAAGGCAGAGGGAGAAGCAGGCTCCCAAGGAGCAGGGAGCCCGATGCGGGACTCGATCCCAGGACCCTGAGATCATGACCTGAGCCGAAGGCAGACGCTTAACCATCTGAGCCACCCAGGCGCCCTAAAAAGTATGTAATTTAAAAAAAAGTGTATCAGTCATGTATACTTGTGCAATTAAAGGTAAATGTTGATGGAAGCGTGAAAACAAAAATAAAAACAAATGGTATGTTTTATTCTAAAGTTGTAAAATCATATAAAATCCTTTGTACACACAACATACCAAACCACATGTCCATGTGGAGGAAAACAAATTGAAATATTAACTTTGTTTCTCTGGGTCATGGGATTGTGGATGAACTTTTCTCTTTGTGTTTTCCTCTATTTGCTAAATATGTTACTATATTTATTATAACATTTAAGTTAGAAAAAATTACAAGAATCAATAAGAAAAATATAACCCCCCCCAAGAAAATGAGCAAAGGCAAAAAAAAAAAGAGGTATTTCAGAAAAGAATAAATTCAAATAATCCATCAAGATGTGAAAAAAATATCTACTCCATAAGTGGAAATTTGAATTAAAATAAAAATGTCATTTTTAACCTAGACTGGCAAAGATCGCAAATATTGAGAATGATGGGGCTCAGGCCAGGTTGCCTCAATATATGCCAAAGTGGTATATTAATTATTCTGAACGAAAGCCACTTGAAAAACAGCCAGTGGAAACAGAACACTCTGACCCTCTTTTCTGTACCCTGAAAGCAGGAAATAAATGTCCCACGTGAAGGGTGCCCTCCCTGCCCCAGGAGGTAGAGAGACATCCTTATCGCCAGAGATAGAGAATTCAGGGCTGAAAAGGCTATGTAAACAAATTCCGCTTCATTTTTTTCACTAATTAGGACCCAGACCTAAGTTTCTTTGTCTTGTCAGTTCTTCACAAATTTATCACCTCTTTATCTAAAAGGTATATAAACAGCCTGCTTTGGTCACTTCTTAGGTCCCATATCTATGAAACCTTCTTACATAGGAAATCTTTTTTTTTTTCCTCCTGTTAATCTGTCTTGTGTCAGTTTAATTATTAGACCAGCCAAAAGAACCAAGAGGGCTTGGAGGAAAATTTTCCTGACAAGAACATCCAGTGTTGCCTAGGGTGTGGGAACGATTTCATCTGCTTCTTGGTAGAGGTCCAAATGGAAGCAGCCTTTTGGGACATTGTATGGCAATATGCAGTAAGAGTCTTGAAAGCACCTGCCTTTGGCCCAGTAATTCCATTTCTAGAAAATCATCCTAAAAAGATAGGAGGATGGGTTAGCCTGGTGATGGGTATTAAAGAGGGCACGTTCTGCATGGAGCACTGGGTGTTAAACGCAAACAATGAATCATGGAACACTACAGCAAAAACTAATGATGTAATGTATGGTGATTAACATAACAACAAAAAAATTAAAAAATATATATGTAAACAGAGAGAATAGGTTGGTAATGCAGTCTTTCCTCTAGTATCTGTGACCAACATGCATTTATTATTGGCAGTTGAGAAAAGATTGCTCAGTTGATTGACTTTAGCTTTACAACTCATTATTGGTAAAGTTTTAGGATTGTTGTTAAAATGGGACAACATTTATTAAGTTTCTATTGCACATGAGCTTTACGATTTCAAGGCATTTTAAGTTTTCTTGTGAGTGACTCTTTCTAAATATTCTTTGATTTGACATCTGCCACTAACCAGATGGTTATCAATGTCCTTGTTGTGTTGTGGCTACTTATGTGACACTGAATACTGACACTGATAGTCTGTCAGGATTTTTAGACCGTCTTCTATAGGACTTTTAGACTGTCTTTATCAGTGTCAGTGTTCAGTGTTACATAAGGAAGAAATTGAAATTTTGTTGCAATGTGTTCCTCTGATTCACTTCTTATTATTAATTGGATATCAAATTATTAAAAATCTATTATTTCTATTATAAATGTACTTGTCTTAATGATATACTGTTTTGGTATAATCTAAACTTTTTTGTTATTAAAATTCTCTATTCAATATTGAAAAAAAAAGATAGTCAAAGATGTACAAAATGGCTGACTTTCAAGAATGGTCTTAGCAATGTTAGTCAATACCAAATACTTGAGAACAGTATAAATGTACAAATAGAAGACGGGTAAAAAGAAAAACACACACATACACGCACACAGGCTATGCCATATTATGCTATTTAAGTTAGAAATCATTTTCACAAACAGTTAATAATATGGGGAAATTCTAAAGCTATCATATTAAGTAAACAGAGCAGGACATGCAGAAATACCCCCAATTCAATTCCAGTTTTGAAAAAAATTAAGAGAGCGTGTGTATGAGCGTAAGGGACTATGTCTATAAACCCATGAGAAATCAACACTTTTCTTGTTTGTTTGTTTCCAACACATGTTTTTAAATGTTTAAAAACTTTCTAACAGAACTGATAATGATGCCATGGCCTGATGATTTCTTTTGTAAAAATTAGCTCTGACATTTTAACTACTTTCATGCCTCTCTCCAGCCAACTCCGTAATTCACTCTGATCTCACTCGGAGCCTCTTCCTTGCTCTGTAAATCTGGTGCTGGCTTTTAGCCAAGGGCAATAAAACCTGACCTGACCCGATCTGAGAGTTCAGTCAGTGGTAACAAAAGGAATTTATATCTTTGCTCTGCTATATGCTCCCTTTTCCTTCCTACCACAATCCTCCTATTGTCGAACTGCTGTCCCCATTATCAAATTGTGTGGACCATCAGGGGCTAGTGGGCCAACTGTTAAGGTATCTCTTGATCTTAACGTGCCATGCCAGTTAGCAGGAGCATATTATGAAAAACATATATAGAGAGTAAATAATAACTTCATAGAAATGAAATGTCAGACTTCATAAATATTAGAAGAAGCATACTTCGGGTGGGTCAGCAGACTTCTGCATGTCATTACTCACTTTTCTCCCATGGGGCCCCAGAGCTGAGTTAATCAAGTAGAGGTCAGAAACAGGTCACCCGACACCAAAGGCCTGTGAATAGTGGTTGAAAATGCGAAATAATAAACACCTCAGGGTATCTCTCTTATTTTGCATACCAGGAAATCTAAAGACGAAATTCATCCCCTATTTTCAGCACTGACGCTTGACCGTGTTTAATCTTACATCGATTTGGATTCACCAAACATCACTCGTTCACAAGTATTTATTGAGTGCCCACTGGTGCCAGACTGTTCTAGGCACTTGGTCTATCATTGAACAAGAGACAGAAATCTCTGCCCTCATAGGGTCTACGTTTGGGCAAAGGAGACTATAAACATGCTACCAACAGGCCATAAACAAAAACCAGAGTAAATAAACGATAGAGTTTGTAGACTGTGGTTAGTGCTGGGGAGAAACAGAGGAAGGTAAAGGGGATTTAGAAGAGTAGAGGGTAGGGCGCAGTTGGCAAGAAGTAGAGGTTAAGACTTATCGGGAAGGTGACTATGGGATATGCAGATCCCCCTTTGAGGAAGGAGTTGTTGCCTCGGCTTCTGGAAATGCTGACAACCCCTTCCAGGATTGCCTCCTCTGCAGAAAGCTACCTCTCCCAAGGTCAGTCCAGATCAAATAGGGAAACACAAGGGACGGGCCATTTTAGCCCAATGGAGGACAATTCTGACAAGCCATTTTAGCTCCAGAGCTCACTCTGGGACCAGTTGAGGCTGTCTTCAGACCTGTGTCACAGATCAGCTTCTCCCTCTGGCCATTCCCGCTTCCTTCCCCTCCCTTTCACCCCTGTTGATACCAAGAGCACCACCTAATAAGCATCCTGCATACCAAACATCATCTCAGAGTCTGCTTCCTATAGAATCCAATGCACAGCACTGACATATGAGCAAATGCTTGAAGGAAATGAAAGAGTGGAGTGAGCCATACATATATCTGGTGGAGGGACATTCCAGACAACGAGCACAGCCAGTGCAAAGGCCCTGAGGCAGGGTCATGTGTGGCATCGTCAACAAACAGTAAGAAGGCCGGTGAGGCTGGAATGGAGCGAGTTCAAAGGAATTAGGAGGAAATAAGGTCTTTGGCTTTTACTCAACATGAGGTGGACAATCATAGGAGGGTTTTGACCAGAGGTATGACATGATCTGACTTACACTTTATTTTTTGAGAGAGAGAGGTTGGGGGGAGAGGGAGAGAGAGAATCTTAAGCAGGCTCCACACCCAGCAGGGAGCCTGATGTGCAGCTCTATCTTCGACCCTGAGATCATGACCTGATCATGAGCCAAAATCAAGAGTCGGACGTTTAACCGACTGAGCCACCCTGGCGCCCAAGAGAAGGAATTTTTAAATTTCTTTTTTTTTCTTCCTATATCTTTCTCAAAAGATACATCCATCGAAATAGGGATCCTTTCAGGAAAACTTACTCCCATGAAAAACCTTTTCAAACCAAGGTGGCAACAAGACTTAGGGAGCAGGGGAATTCATTTAAAAAAATGATAGCCCTTGGGGCGCCTGGGTGGCTCAGTCAGTTAAGCGTCTGCCTTCGGCTCAGGTCATGATCCCAGGGTCCTGGGATTGAGCCCCTGCTCAGCAGGGAGCCTGCTTCTCCCTCTCCCTCTGCCCCCTTCCCCTGCTTGTGCTCTCTCATTCTCCCTCTCTCTGTCAAATAAATAAATAAAATCTAAAAAAAAAAAAAAATGATAGCCCTCGTTTCCTTTCCCTTGAGAAGTTGATGATAAATGAGTCTTCTGTTATGCTCATTTGTCAGCCTCTTTGGTGCCCAGGGAAGCTCTTCGGGGCTAACATGGACAGACAGCGATGAAGTTCATAAACGTGTGCCTCCCGGAGCTCAGCTCTGTAAAGCAGACCCAGTTCCTTCCATTCTAAAGCCATCAACACAGGCCAACCAGCGAGTGAGCCTCAACCAAACCATGATAGAAATAAAAGCCATAATTAACACTCTGTCCAGCTTACTCCCAGGCATTGAGCTACATGTATTAGAGAAAACTCCATTGCCACACTGCACAGCATACACACCATGTACACGTCCTTACCAAAACCCTATACCAATTGAAATCTTTCCCAAATTTAAAAGCCCAGTTCAAACGCCTCCTCTTCTGAGAAGCCTGCCCTAACCCTCCCCTTCATCATGTTTTCATAGCATGTTGTACATCTGTTACATACGGATATTATGTACACATTGTCTTCCTTCAACAAGGGATGCTGTGGGGGCGCCTGTCTGGCTCAGTCGGTAGAGCATGTGGCTCTTGATCTCAGGGTTGTGAGTTCAAGCCCCACGTTGGGTGTAGAGACTGCTTAAATAAATAAACTTAAAAAACAAACAAGGGATGCTGTATTTTTCAGTATCCCCCATTTGTCTATAGGCAAGATAACCATACATCTCAGTTTGCTCATACATCTGTCTTCCCAGGATAAACGTTAATGATAATCCCTTCGGCTTTCAAAATATATCCTGGTTTGGATGATAAAGCAAATGGGCCACCCTATTGAATGGTCACACTACCATCCAAATGGTAGAATCTGAGCCTCAGTCATCCCCCCATGCAGCCCCCACAGTGCCTAGGCACAAGGCCAGGCATGTAGCAGATGATCAATACAAGTTGTGGAACTAAGCATTTCTTTTTTTTTTTTTTACAGACTATTATTTAATGAATACAGTTTGTAATAGCAAAAAACTATAGAGAAAAATCTAACCAAATATAACCAGAATATCCACCAAGAAACTTTGAAACCTTTGATACTTTCACATAATTGAGTATATATGTATATGCATATTGTAATGTGTGTTTATGTTTACATTAACTTCTACTTTATTATTTTTTTATTATGTTATGTTAGTCACCATACATTACATCATTAGTTTTTGCTGTAGTGTTCCATGATTCATTGTTTGCATATAACACCCAGTGCTCCATTCAGTACGCGCCCTCTTTAATACCCATCACCAGGCTAACCCATCCCCCCAACCCCCTCCCCTCTAGAACCTTCAGTTTGTTTCTCAGAGTCCATAGTCTCTCATGGTTCATCTCCCCCTCCGATTCCCCCCCTTCATTTTTCCCTTCCTGCTATCTTCTTCTTTTTGTATTAACATATAATGTATTATTTGTTTTAGAGGTACAGGTCTGTGATTCAACAGTCTTACACAATTCACAGTGCTCACCATAG
>NC_138385.1:71915347-71924757 GCF_054177405.1 Leptonychotes weddellii
GAGATCTCAGAGCCTGAGCAGGGCAGAACTGCCCCTGTCCCATCTCCCCATTCATCAGCCCGTGGATGTGTCACAGACCACATGGAACAAAGACACTCTGAGACCCCTGACACACCTCCATTATTCAACTGGAAAATGGGTTCCCTCTGGCAGTGGAAGGAATCCTTGGACCAGGAATCAAGAGCCAAGGACTCTAGTCTCACCTGGCCCTGATAAGGTCTTTTTTTTTTTTTTTAAGATTTTATTTATTTATTTGTCAGAGAGGGACAGAAAGAGACAGAGAGAGAGAGAGCACAAGCAGGGGGAGCGGCAGGCAGAGGGGGAAGCAGATTCCCCACTGAGCAGGAAGCCCGATGTGGGGCTCAATCCCAGGACCCCGGGATCATGACCTGAGCCAAAGGCAGACACTCAACCGACTGAGTCACCCAGGCATCCCCCTGAGAAGAAGTTCTTATCCTGGTTCTAGACTACATCATTTTACATTCACAGGGAACCACAGGCAAGACATTGCTTCTCAGCACTTTGACCAGAAGACGGGGAGGCTAGGCCTGTCCTAGCTCGCACCATCAGGGCTGACCCAGACACAATTTTAAATGAATACAGACCACATCAGCATCTATTTCCTGCTCTTAGCCTTCCGGGCCAAGACCCCGTGGACAAGGCTGGAATGATTGAAGCACCATTTCAAGAGGCCTGGAATTCTTTGAAACTGTTCTAATACAAATGCTCTGTCGAGGGCGACCACCACCCCTCCCCCCAGAAGACCTAACTCTTTTAGTGCCTGGCACAATTCCTTATTACGGAGGTTCTCCAACTTGAATAAGCATGAGATCACTTGTTGGGCTTGTTAAAACACAATTAAAATGCAGTCTCTGATTCCCCAGGTCTGGAGTGGGGCCCGAGAATGTACATTTCTAACAAGTTCCCAAGTGATGCTGAGACAGCTGGTCCAGGGACCACACTTGGAGAACCACTACTTTATTACATTGTAGCCCATCAAAAGCAGCCATTAGGTGGAAAACAAAGGCATTTCTTTTATTTTATTAAAATGAAAACAAACACAGATACTCCCAATAAAAGAGCTGGAGAAACAGGTTTTTATTTCAGACTTTGTCTGGTTCCATCTCCTGGTTCCTTTCTCACTCGTCCTCTTGGTGGGGACCTGTGTTCACTGGTTACATTGCTTTCCAGCTGGGAAAGGATGTCTTTCTTCAGAGGAGTCTTGTTTTCTCCCTCCCTCAGCTCTTGTGTGTTAATCCTAGGTCTCATTAGTCCGGGAATGCATCCCAGTTCAGCATCAGCTGCAAATTTAATTAATGTCCCAGGTAACCTTCTACACAGCACAGGAGAAGATGCTAATTAAAGCAGAGGCAAACCTAATCCCCCTATTCCTCCTTTAGTACCTCCTGTTGCTAGTATCCTAGCTGTCCCTAGCAGATTTCAGCTCCAATCCGATGTGAATTCCATTTGTAGAAGATGCAATTTTTTTTATTCTTTACATCAGCTGGACATGTGTGGTTTGATAGACTCTGATTTGAAGTGAGGGTTTCCACCCTGGCTTAACCCTGAGTTATATGAGCTGATTATTCTCCACTGTTTACTTAAGCCACTCAAGAAGCTCCCGACTTTGGAATAAGTCAGCCACAGAAACCTGGCCCCCATACTACTTGTGTTCAGCATCAAAACCTCCAGAGCCCCAAAATCACCTAAAAGCTCTTCTAGGAAATTACCAGGTTCAGAAACAGAGGTAGAGCCAAAGCCATGCAATGCAGGGTTATATTCAGAGCTCTGCTGCAGGGAGAAGTGACCCCAGAGGCCCCATGGGCTCTTCCCCATGGGATTCCCATTGACACACAAAGTATCCTGCCTACTTCCACCCCAGCCACCTCTATATCAAGGCTACCAAAATCAAACTCATTTTCACACAGTTGACCATTTCCTCTTGTTCAAATTCATTGGGGTTAACAATAACCTTTTTTTTTTTTTTTGAGAGGGAGGGAGAGAGAGAGAGAGAGAGAGCACAAGCAGGGGGAGTGGGAGAGGGAGAAGCAGACTCCCCACTGAGCAGGGAGCCCGATGCGGGGCTCGATCCCAGGACCCTGGGATCATGACCTGAGCCGAAGGCAGGCGCCTAACGACTGAGCCACCCAGGCGCCCACAATAACCTTCTTTTAAGACTCACATAGAGTGGTGGTCTCAACCCTGGCTGAGCATTAGAATCACCTGGGGAGCTTTACAAATCCTGAAGCACAGGCCACACTCCGCGCCAATGAAATCATAATCTCTTTGAATGGAACCCAAACCTCAGTATTGTTTTTAAGCTCCTCGGGTGACTCCAATGTGCAGCCAAGGTTGAGAATTACTGCATTCGAGTGAATTCACCCAACTTTATTAATCCCCTAACCTCCACTCTGAGGTGTTGCCCTTCGCTGAGAGATTGGAAGATTTAATTGGCAAGGAGGACAATTTCTTTATAAGGAGCACTCTCATGGGGAAGGGTGAGATGACTGGGAACACATGCTGGGTTGGAAAAAAAGGGAAGGGAATTAGGAGGTGTCAGGGGTTGCAGGAAAGATATTAAGGTTGTTCCAGGCCAATATTTGTAATGCCTGGGGCCATCTCCGGACCCAGGAAAATGAGTGGCACCTTATACTGCCTTTTTTTTTTTTTTAAAAAAAAGATTTTATTTATTTATTTGAGAGAGAGAGAAAGTGAGAGAGAGAGGGACAAGCAGACTCCCCCCTGAGCAGGGAGCCCGATGCGGGGCTCGATCCCAGGACCCCGGGATCATGACCTGAGCCAAAGGCAGACGTTTAACCAGCTGAGCCACCCAGGCGCCCCTCATACTGCCTTTTGCTCCTGTTCCCTGTGGCCCTCTGCTCAGGCTCAGATTTTCTGTTTTTACTTTGGTGCCATAGCTTGGTCAACAATAGGACTAATGGCGGGCTCACGGCCACATTGTTTCTGCGGACAATAAGAGTGTCCCAACCACACCCTTACCCGCATCTAGGTTTGCTAAAGGGACTGTTTTCTTCCCTTCTATCTGCCAAAGCCGGTGGAGCGCAGAGCTCATGAAGGCCAACCTGAGCATTTGATCCTTGGGTAGGCCAGTCACCCCTCAGCCTCCCCCTTTTGCTCTGGTCACTGCTCTCATGAGTGGTGACTATTGTTCACAAAGAGAACTGAAGAAGGAAATGGAGCTGAACAAGCACATGTAGAGGCCAACTGAAACAACATCCCAAGTGCAGGCCCCTGGCCAATCCGTCATGTCAACTTCAAAGACAAAGCGAACTTATTCATTCATTCATTCATTCAGCTGTGTCTTTTCTGCTCAAAAATAACTTCCTTCCAGCTCATTTCCCTTAGGAACATCCTACCAACAGCAGGACTTGAAATAATTGCCTTTAAGGTAGCACTAACATTCCTTCCTTTGGGTTACTGTTATGGGTTGAATCGTGTCCCCCCAGAATTCCTATGTCGAAGCCCTAACCCCCCAGTACCTCAGAATGTGACCTTATTTGGACATAGGGTTGTTGCAGAGGTCGTTAGGTAAGATGAAGTCAGGCTGGAGTAGGGTGGGCCCCTAATCCAAAATGCCTGGTATCCTTATAAAAAGGGAGACATTTGGAGACAGATGCAAACAGGGAGAACGCCATGTGAAGATGAAGGCAGAGATTGGGGTGATGCTTCTACAATCCGAGGGATCCCGAAGACTGCAGGAAAACCAGCTAAGAGAGAAACCTGGAACAGAATCCCCCTCCCAGCCTTCAGAAGGCACCAACCCTGCCAACACTCAGACTTCCAACCTCCAGATCGGTGACATAGTACATTTGCACTGTGGTTCCTTGTTATGGTAGCCCTAGCAAACTAATCCAGTGTTTGGCATTCCCAAATAACCCAACGAGCTTTGTCTTACGGGCTTGCCATTGGTCAGAACATCCTGATTGTTCTTCTGAAGAGCACTCTCTTATTCAGAGCACTTCCATGGATTTTTACTTAATTACCTGTTCATGGTGTGTCTTTCCTCACTTCTGAATAAGCTCCCTGAGAAGTAGTGTTGCCCAGCAATTGGGAGCTCAGCCTCAGAAGCCAGACTGGGTGGAGGACCAGCCCAACAGTAGCTCTGTGACCCTGCGGGGGCAGGGTGGGGAGGTTATTTAATCTCTCTGTGCCTCAGTTTCCTCATTTGTAAAGCGGGGGTAATAGCACTTTCCATGTAAGTTTTTGGTGAGAATCAAGTAAATTAATATGTGTAAAGCATTTATAAGAGTATTTGGCTCATAAACATATGGAAAGAGCCGAGATGTCCATCAATAGATGAAAGGATAAAGAAGACATGGTATATATTATATACAATGGAATATTACTCAGCCATCAGAAAGAATGAAATCTTGCCATTTGCAACAACATGCATGGAGCTAGAGAGTATTATGCTTATCGAAATAAGTCAGACACAGAAAGACACAGAAAGACAAATACCATATGATTTCCCTCATATGTGGAATTTAAGAAACCAAACAGGTGAACATACGGGAAGGGAGGGAAAAATAAGACAGAATCAGAAACGGAGACAAACCATAAGAGACTCAACTCTAGGAAACAAACTGAAGGTTGCTGGAGGGATGGGGTAACTGGATGATGGGCATTAAGGAGGGCACATGATGTAATGAGCACTGGGTGTTATGTGCAACTCATGAATCACTAAACTCTACCTCTGAAACTCATAATATACTATTTGTTAATTGATTTTAAATGAAAAATAAAATGATTAAGATCCTAGTTAAGAAATTTTTTAAAAAATTTTTGGCACATAATAAGCACTATGCAAATGTTTTTTTAAAGATTTTATTTATTTATTTGATATATAGAGAGAGAAAACCTGAGCAGGGGGAGGAGCAGAGGGAGAGAAAGAGGGAGAAGTAGCTGCTGAGTAGCGAGCCCGACACGGGGCTCAATCCCAGGACCCTGGGATCACGACCTGAGCCAAAGGCAGATGCTTAACCTACTGAGCCACCCAGGCGCCCTGTGCACTATGCAAATGTTAACAACCACTATTGAGAGCAGAGGCATTGCCAATTTTATTCAACCTAATGTCGTTTACAGTGCTTGGCACATAGTAAGTGCTAGGTAAATGTTTGTAGGGGGGACTGCGCGCATGACTCCAACAGATTAGTACTTTCTTCTACTAAGGTCTCTAACTAGAAAGTCCACTATGGCCTTCCCATCAGCCAGAGGCTCTGAAAATACTGATTCCTTTCATCAACATGTGTCAAGAGTGATTCCAGGGACACATATCAGAACCTCCACCTCTCAGAACCCTCGACCTACAGTATGCACCATTCAGCCTTGCAAAGCATCTCTTACTCACTTGTCCTTGAAGACTAACAATGTAGGTTGAGCAAGTAGGAAAGACCATGAATTCATATTTATAGGTCCTCTTAATTTGGGAGGGGCCAGAAAAGGTTTTTTTGTAAGCTACTTCAGTTTTTCAAATATTTGCAGTTTTGACAGCTGTCTTTTAGAGATTTCCATTGCTACTCAAATTTTTATTCAAACCAGCCTAAATGTGCTTGAATATTTTTCTTCCAAAATTCCTAGCTGGGGTATCCTTCAATTAATTATTTCCCAGCAGAAGGGGTGGTATATAGGTAACTTGATTAGCGGGTAAAAACGTACAGCTTATCTAGTAAGAGGGGGAAAAAATTAAAAGACAAAGAAAACCATCTAGTTTCATCAAATCTGCCTATGTCCTTTTTTCCGGGAGCAAGCTGTGCAGAACCAGGCTGGAGCACCCCCAGCCAGTGCACTTGTGAGGAGAGAAGCCTTGTTCAGAGATCTAACTGGAAAAGCCTACTTCAGAGCAAACTGGTGGTTGGAGCTAAATCTATGATGGATTAAAGGTGCTCACCAGACCTTCCCTCCCTCCCAAACACAGAATCATACATCACCACAGACTGATAAAGAAAGCATTCACACACACATACACACACACACACACACAAGTGTGCGTGCGCAGGAGTGCAAATGGCCATTTCGACACCTTGAATCACCCAGCCAAAAATAGATGGGGTGGATGATTGCAAAAATAGCTCTTTCTGAAGAAACTGATATTAAAATGGAAGTCATAATGAATGACCACTGAATTTTGTAAACCCTGGTGTTCAGGTTGCTCTCCACATGCTGGGCATTAATTCCTGCCCAAACCACCTCCTGAATCTCCCCCTTCTCAAGCTAATACGTCAGCAAGACCCTGAGCTGCTAAGGCAAGCCCCTTGAGGAACCCAGAACTTACCCAGAGGACTGCGCCATTGGCTCAGCTATGAGGTGCCAAGGGCTGGAACCCAGGGGTAAACTGAAGGAAGAGAGACGTGTGTCAGACAAGTTAGGGAGATTGCTGGACCCTCTAACTGCTCCCAAGTAAAGGGTATGAGTGAGGAGAGATAAGGAATCAGCCAGGGAGGCTGGAATAGGAACACAGAGTTATAGAAACTAACTGAAACCCTGAAAATGGGACTGGGTTTGCACTTCTTTGCAGGGCTGCCACGTGGGTCCCTTGTTATCACCCTAAAAGTTCTGCATTTCTAAGGGGGTCACACAGCTGTGCACACGCTGTTACCTTTGACTCCATCTCGGTCTCTTGAGTCCTAGAACCTCTCTATGACAAATAGACAAATCCCCCTGACATTGCTTCCTAGGGGCAAGCCAGGAAGGGATGGGAGGAGGGTGGTCTGCACGCAGGTGGTGGGGTGGGGGTAGGTGGGGGCAACCAGGAGAGGTGTAGTGATATTTTAGGTGAATGGAGCCACCAAGACAGTGGCTCAGGGTCTGAGAATGGAACTAATATCTTTGGGGCACCTAAGAACTATCAAACACTGCCCTCCATGGAATGAGGTGATAGCCACTGTGGAATCTGAGCAACCATCTTTCCTCCTCTCCTTTCTTCCCAGAATTCTACTGAAGGAAACTCAGATTCCCTCACAACCGTGTTCCATAAAACTCCCCCAGAATCTCTCTGAAGACTGGGGAAGGAGAGAGCAAAGCATATTTCCAGACTCCAGGCTTTTGACATCATCCAGAAGGAGAAAGAAGCCAGCATTCATCAAGCCCACTTGTGTTTTCAATTACACATAACAACTCCTGGCTCTGGTCTGCATCTCCTTCTCCTCACCTCCCCTGACACTATATATTGTGGTTTTATTAAGTCATCAATATCATGGCTTACTTTACTCTTTGTCGGAAATTATAGCCCAACTCCCTCTACTTCTTGTCCACTCTGAATGTAATTGGTTCTTACTCTGCGAAGAAACTTTCTATGATCTAAAACTTCTCTTGCCCCATCTTGGGAAGTGGCCATTCACTGTCTAGAAACACCATTGTGCTTTCTTTTAAATAAATGAGGGATAAAGGTGTAACAGGGTATGAAGTGTCGGGAATTAGCCTGAGTAGGGGAAGTGAAGGTCACCTGGTAGTTTAGATCTGTGCTTCCCCAACTCTAATATGTGGAAGAATCATCTAGAGATTTTGTAAAATGCAGGTTCTGGGGTGGAGCCGGAGATACCGCCTTTCTCACGACTCCCAGGTGATGCCGACGCTTCTGGTCCACGGACAGCCCTTAGAGTAGCAAGGGCTTCAGGTGTTGTTTTGCAAAGAGTTAAATATCTGCCTTTGTCCCTGCTGCCAAACAGAAGGCTGCTGTGCCCAAAGAAGCTTGCAAAATAGGGTTTTGTTCTCTCCCAAATATGCGGGGACACATATGGACACTGTTCCCCCTGCAATGGGATTTAGTGTTTGCCAGAACATTTCAGGGCTTAGATTATTGTACAGGGTAGAGCAGCCACCCCAGAAGGAGGCCTGCGTTCATGGGGTCTGAGGCACATTTGGGTCACCCTCCAGGGGCAGGCTCTGGCGGAAACACCACCCGGAGGTTAACACCTCCACAACAGAATGAGGGGCCCTGCTGTGTCGAGTTATGTTTCTGATGGAACCAAATGCATTTGGGCTGCACAGGCCCTAGGCAACACAGCTGACAGCTGGTCCTGAAGCCACAGCCCTGGAGATAGGTCCTGTGTGAGCTGAGCCACCCTCCCTACGCCCCTACCCCCCAGCCTCCCTCTCGGCAGACACCCACCTAGGCTCATTCCCTCAACATTGTCCTCAACTCTGCCTTCTCTTCTGGGAAAAACCTTGCCCAAAAGAGCTATGTCCTGCAAATAATAATAAAAGCTTTCACCTAATAACATTCACACTGAGCGGGGCCCTGTTCTAAGTGCTTTGTATATAATAACTCAATCTTCACAATTAACCCATGAGAGAAGGTGATTTTAAAGCTGGATCCCCCCAAATTTTCGAAATCCCCGCTCATCAAGAGATGGAATCTATGTCCCCTCTCCTTGAATCTTGGTGAGCTTGTGACTATTTCGACCAATCGAGTATAGCACAGTGACACTACATGACTCGCTAAGTCACGAAAGGCCATGTGGCTTCTGTTTGACTCTCATGGGACACTTCCTTCCAGGTGCTCCTTCTTGGAACCCAGTTGCCAAGCTGTGAGAAATCCAAGCCACTTGGAGGCACCACATGGAGGTGCTCTGGTCAGCACTCCCATCCTCCCTTGAATATAGCCCAGAAGTCAGACATGTAAGGAAAGAAGCCGGTAGATGATTCCACACTCCCCACCCACACTTCAAATCAACCCCACCTTTCATATCTTCCCAGCAGAGACCCCAAACATCAGGGAACAGAGATGAACTGTCTCCATTATGCCTTGTTTGAATTCCTGACCCACAAAATTTGTGACTATAATAAAATGGTTGTTGTTTTATACCACTAAGTTTGGGGAGGTTTAACCAGAACAGATAGGTGCTATTGGTAGACCCATTTTATAGCAGCCTGTGGATCTACATCAGAGTGTTCTCCCTATTTGCAGTAGTGCTTTTCCCAAAACCAGTGACAATTCTTTCAAGTACAGTCTCACCTTACCAAGTCTGGACTGGTTTTTTGACAAAAATGACTGATAAACACATAATTATAGCCCACTAAACCCAAATTAAATGTGTCCCCAGTTCAACTTCCTTTTGCGGAATTCCTAACATTATCTGTGACAAAGATTCCCTCCTTGACCAAACTCTACTCTGGCTCCCCTGAACGTTTCAGTTAGGTGTCAAATTTTGGACTTCTGTGTTCATCTCTGCGTTGTCCAATTCTAGCAAGCCTCCTGCTAAGTCAGTGTAGCCAGAATCCCCCACATCTGATCGCCCTCAATATATGATCAGGCTCCTTATCCCCCACCAGCCCTGCCCAGTGATGTGTGATCACCCCAGCCTGCCCTCAGCAAGAATCCTCATAGGTCAGTTCAGCCAGAATCCCCCTGACCCCTGACATTTCTTCTCAGTAATGTTCTATCCACAGAT
>NC_138385.1:71925257-71963807 GCF_054177405.1 Leptonychotes weddellii
TCACAATTGCTAGCCTGAATTCC
Organism: Leptonychotes weddellii; assembly: GCF_054177405.1. Taxonomy (NCBI): domain Eukaryota; kingdom Metazoa; phylum Chordata; class Mammalia; order Carnivora; family Phocidae; genus Leptonychotes; species Leptonychotes weddellii. Next base: position 71,925,281 of record NC_138385.1, read on the forward strand.
ATCTCTGACATCTTGGTTATGTCTGCATCCATTTGTAAATCTGCAGCATAAGTCACAATCTCTGAGTCTTTTCTGTTTTGGGGGCTCCTCCTCCTAGTCATTCTGTTGATGGGTGTTTGAGGGAATGTATAGAGTCCAAATTATTGCCCATGACCCAAGCAAGATGCATCTGTTTTCTTGGGACCTTAGGGTTGCTGGCCTCTTGTTTTCCCAGCCTGTCTTCTGCGGGAGGGGCCTGCCGTGCTGTTACTCAAGCAACCCTGTTTGGGTAGAGTTGCCCTGCGCCCCTGTGGCGGGGGATGGGCTCCATGGGAATCAGTCTTTGGGGCTTTTGTTCTCTGGCGCCTTTCCCTGGCGGCTTTCCGCGTCTCTTCCGCGAGTCAGAGCAGAAGAGACCGTTTCCAACCCTCTGCCTCAGAGCAGAGAGACCGCAGTCTGTTCTTCAGTGAGCCCTCCAGGCCACACCGTCTCCGTTTCTGTCCCTGCTGCTATAAACTGCAGCGGCCTGGGTTGTGCGCCCCTCCGCAGCGCCCCCAGTCCTGCCTCCAGGTCGGGGCTCCTCTCTGCCCTTTGTGCTTCTAAAACCGCCAGCCGCTCCCAGTTCCTGCGCCCGCGACTCTGCCGCTAGGGGTTCTGTCCCCGGGGGTTGCAGTTCGCATGCGCGCGACTCCGCCGCTCGCCACTCAGGGTTTCCACCCCCAGGGGTTGCAGTTCACCGGCGCGACCCCGCTGCACTGGGTTTCCGTCTGGGAGGCTGCAGTTCGCGTGCGCGCGACCGTCGCTCGGGTTTCTGTCTGGGCGGCTGCGGTTCGCGTGCACGCGACCCCGCCGGTCTGGTTTTCCACCCCGGGGGCTGCCCTAAAGTCCTTTCCCGACGCTACCGGTCTGCAAGTCTGTGCCCTGTCCAGAGCGCGTGAGGCTGTCACTCACCAGCGGTGTCGGATCCCCACGGCCAGGCTCCCTCCCGCCGCCGTTTATGCTCCGATATCTGCCCGCAGAATCACGGCTCCCCGCTTTGTACCTCAAAACCAACCGCGGGCGATATTCTGTTTGTAGAGATCCAGATCTTCTTACATCTCAGGCTGGTTTCGTGGGTGCTCAGAGTGGTCTGGTCGATATCCAGCTCAATTCCAGGGACCAGAAGATAGTTTTCAGGATTTTTAGGGTGCTCCAAAAATGGCTTCCTCCGCCATCTTTCCCCGAGGCATCGAGAACTGCTGCTTTTAAGACAAAACTACCATTTTGCTTGAAACATAGAAGCACATACACAAGTGTATTTTCTGAAACGATTTCTCCTTAGTTTTAACCACCTATATTCATTAGAAATATGGGGACCCACTTGGAAACCCAGAGGTGGTATAAAGATTATTTTGAACTGAAGACATTTGAGATTCAACATATGCAGGAAAAAAATAAAAATAAAAACTTTTCTCAGAGCTTTCCTTATCTGACTAAAACAGGAACTTCTAGAAAATAAGGCTGTCATAAATTGCTCTTCAGATTGGATCTATTCCCAGAAGGGAGAATGCTGACAAAAGCTACCCCAAATTCCTTCTCCAGGGGAGTTTTATAGCCCATGAAGGAGACTACTCATACCTCTATAGACAAAGATCACTACAAACTCTCTTATCTCCTGCTTGTTCTCCTAAAAACCCATTTATCTTTCCAAAAATCATTTGTTTTCTCATAAATGCCTTTGTCTCCCTCCCTTCACCTATCAAGATGGTATATAAGCCCCAAATTCTAACCACTCCTTTGAGTTACTCATCACTGAGTTCTCCCACGTGCATGTGTGTTGCATGCACAAATAAACTCTGTTTTTTCCTCTGTTAATCTAGCTTTTGTCAATTTAATTTGCAGGCTCCAGTTACGGAGTGTAAGAGAGTAGCAGAGACATTTTTCCTCCCCTCCATAACTGTTAACCAAAGTAACTCTATTTCACAGAGAAAACTGCGGGGGTGGGGGGAGTAACTGAGAAATGTCTGTCACACACCAGGATTTTAATGGATTTGTAGAGCTCATGACTACTCATAACACAGCTTTCTACGGCCACACACATTCTTTAAACAAACTCTCAGTGTGGTAAAAATGAACACATTCCTTAACAGACTCAAAGACATAGCCTCTCTACAGGCATATAAAAAAATATGAAGCAAAAGCATGTAAACTTTAAGTTATGCCTCACAATCAGTGTTTCAGCATTCTAACTTATTTAGAAATGATCTAGGCATCCAATGAATATCCATTATTTCAATTTAATATCAATCCATTTTTGGAGCACCCTAAAAATCCTGGAAACTATCTTCAAGTGGAAATACTGCAAAGCATAATTTCTGTTGGAATAAAATTTGTGAGAATAATGATTCAATTTGGTTAAACACAAATTTATGTTTTTATAAGCTTAAATATTAAGTAGAAGAAATGCTACTTTATTTGGTTGTAAATCTCTGTAAGTTAGGAAGAACATAAGCATGTAGAATAAAGTGTGTACTTATATTGTACTTAAGTCTGATAAATCAGAGAAGACACAGCTGTTTTTATTAAACCAAAAATAGTAAGCTAGTCTTATTTACCAAAGATTTACCTAAATTAAGAAATTGGATTCTTAAACATTTTTTAGTTAGTTTCTGTAAGAATTTTTTTATCCTAGCACATTTAAAAATTACAGCTTCCATTTTCTCATTTTCTAGTAATTTGGGGAATATTCAATTTATAGAAGTGCTTACTTACCTTTATAAGCTAATCAGAACACAGGTCCTCTAAGACACTTTATAATCCAGGTTTTCTGCAGGGGTTAAGGAAGTCAGTTGAACCTCTACCAGACAGGACAGAACTTGCATGTCTTTAGACAAGAATCATTTTGCATTGCTGCTGGTTATCTATAATTTATCCCACAGAATCAGAAACTGATAATCCAGAGTGGTATCTTCTCAACCATGCATAGTTTTCTATCAAAGCTCAAAGATTTTCTTACACTACCCACATAATTCTGGTGCCGGATACCAGAATATGTTCATATCACGGTACAACCTTAGTTCCAAAATTTCTGTATCCCAATGCCGAAGAGTCTACACGGTGGATGGTGGCGGCCATTTCTACGCCAGGGTGGCCAGCAATAACTTAACTATACACAGAAGTGACGTTATAGAACTCATCGATTTTTATCCCACTAAACCCAAACTAAATGTAAGCCCAACTCAACTTCCTCTCAGTTGGATCCTCAGAATTCTGACGTTGCTCCAACACTACTAAGAACACCTACATGTGGGGAAATGTCAGGGAGTAACATTCGCAACGAGACAAGACAGAGGTCTGTGATGTTTGATGTGATGTCTCAACTTCACTGGCCCACAGGGTACCCAGACATTTGGTCAGACATTATTCTGGGTGTGTCTGTGAGGATGCTTCTGGATGAGATTAACACTGGAATCCACAGACTGTGCGAAGTGAATTGCCCTCCCTAATGTGGGTGGGCCTCACCCAATCAACTGAAAACCTGTAGAACAAAAATGTTGAGTGAGACCCCTGAGCTGGGACTTCAGTCTTCTCTTGCCCTCAGAGTGGAACCTATATCATCAGCTCCCCTGGCTCTCGGGCCTTAGGATTGGGACTGAAACTCTATCACCAACTCTTCTGGGTCTTGGGACTTTTCATTTCCATAATCACGTGAGCCAATTCCTTAAAAATAAGTAGATAGGTAGGTAGGTAGGTAGATAGATGGATATTCTGTTTCTCTGGGAAACCTTGACTAATACAAGGTCCTAACCAATTACAGTTAAGATATCTTTTTCAAATTTTACAAAAATATAGAACCATATATTACTGAGGCCCATCCAAGGGCCTGGGGAAAGCAGTGCATGTGAGGGGCTCCATAGCTTAAGATTCATTAGCTTCACAGTCAGTCTCCCTTTATTTCTAGTCATTCTTCAAAACTCTGACCCTCAAAGAAGTCTTCCCTGACCCTCAGATGTTCTTTTTCCCCTCCCAGACTTTATGGCCCCCCACATTTGGAGGAACCCCGCATGAGGAGCCCCAAAAGAGTCAGTCACCTTGTCTAAGGTCTGGTCCTTTTTCAGGTGAGCGGGAAGCCCTGACTGAAATCACGACCGCCACCATGAGTGGGAGCTCCATTCCCTTTGGTAGGAATCAGCAGCCAGTCCTTCCCACTGTGGGACAAACCCCCTCGATTCCCTGGACTCACCCTTGAGCTCTGTTCTTAAAAGCTGGGACAGATTTGACCCCCAAGGGCTGAGGAAAAATGTCTCATCTTTTTATGTTTCCTGGCCTCGATACAAATGCCCAGATCAAGAGTTATGGCCCTTCCACAGAACTTTCTTATCATACTATTTTCCAACTTGACCTCCTTTGCCGGAACTCCTCCAAATGGTCAGAAGTCCCAGATATGCAAGCCTTCATGGCATTGTCCCAAAACCCTGACCTCCATAAAAACTGTAAACCATGTCTTGCTCAGTTTCAGGGTCCTAAATCAGGACCCCGACCTAAGGGCCTCTTGCAGAATGTGTTTGGCGACTAACCAGGCTAACAAACCCCCTCCCCGACCTATTGGATGATGATTATCTAAATAGGCCTCCTCCTAATAAACCCAGGTTGCTGGAGGAAACACAGGCCATCCCTAATGAAGGGGACACTGACCCTCTCTCTCTCTTCTTCCTAATAGACCCAGGTTACTCTTGTTATATGTGGGGGCTTCTCCCTCATTCATTTCCTGGTTTAATGGCTATGATAATTGAAGCCAACTATCTCTGGTTAGTCTACCTCCGGAGGGACTTTAAGGAATATCCCCAAGCAGCTGCCAAAGTTCCTTCTGTTTCGGGAAAGTTCCCTGTCTTATCCAGCCCAACATGGATTGCCAATTTCCACTTGGTGGAGAAACATGGCGTCTGCTCATCTGTCTGAGCTGAGGAGCTTTAGAACCCGGAGTCCTCTTTCTCTGCCCTCTGGGCTTTTAGGCACCACACCTCTTCTGCCTCCCCTCTCCCTCCTCCTGTTTTGGCACCACTTTGGGTGCAGCCTGCATAACTGGCTCCTTTACCCTCCTCGGTGCCCCTAGCACCGTTGGCTCCTCCTCCTACCCTCACTGTCAAGGAGCGAGCACCCCCTTGGACTTACACCACCTGATGTGGGAAACACAGGCAAAAGAAAAATTACATTTCCTTACTACTTACAGCCCACTGACCAGTCCTTGAAACAGGCAGAGGGACCTTCCTCTAGGAACTCAGCTGCCTCCACGTTAATACTTTGCTAAGGACAAAAGGCAACTTTAGTTTAACATCCCAACTCCCCACCCCCCAGGATCCTGTAAGTCTACTTTAACATAAAAATTCCTTTGGAAACTTCCTTTATCTCTACCCTCCAAGATCTATGTTGGCAATCATCCCCCAAGCGTATGACCCATTGATATACATCTGAAGGGTCTCATGACTAAGGCTTTATTAGACCGTAATAAATGACCTTTTCCTGACAATAGCTAGCCCCCTCAAGGTCCTGGAAACCTTGTTTCCAAAATACCTTGGAGGCTTGTGCTGTCCCTAACTCCCTCCCAACTTGAAAGTATATAATCTGTCACCCCATCACGACCCCACTGCAGCTCCTTCTGCCCACGGGTCCTGTCCCCGTGCTTTAATAAAACCACCTTTTTGCACCAAAGACATCTCAAGAATTCCTTCTTGGCCGTGGACTCTGAACCCCAACATTTTTCTGCATCACCGCCCACTTCAGATTTCCCCACCAGTGCCCCAGGTAAAAACTGACAATTGGGAACAAATTGATTGACTTTTATGTGGACCCAGGTGGAAGAGAATGCAGTATTTAAACTAATTTAAGTTTGTTGCTTTAATTAAGACAGATACGTATTTATAGAGGTATCAGCATTAAATATGAAACTTTTATTCTACCAAGGATTACTGAAGGTCACATCAGCTTGTATTATCTGTGGCAATTTGTTAGCAAAGAGATGATTTAAAATGATGGTTAATTATGTCTGTTTCAACGTTTTCATGGGTAATTGTTTAGATAGCTTTCAAAGTCTTTGGTAACCCGAGGGGCGCCTGGGTGGCTCAGTTGGTTAGGCGACTGCCTTCAGCTCAGGTCATGATCTCAGGGTCCTGGGATCGAGTCCCGCATCGGGTTCCCTGCTCAGTGCAGAGCCTGCTTCTCCCTCTCCCTCTGCCACTCCCTCTGCTTGTGCTCTTCTGTCTATCTCTCTGTCAAATAAATAAATAAAATCTTTAAAAAAAAAAAAAAGCAGTTTTCTTGGATTGTCAGTCTGCTCTTGATATGAAAATGTAAACGAAGGTTTTTTTTCTCTTTGCCCAGAAAAAACAATTTCTAAGTTTTGTCTTTATCAGGTCTTTGATGATCTGTAATCCTATTTAGACATGTGCTTTAAAACTTTCTAAGGTTTTAACAAACTTCCAAGATTTGAATTGTAAACAAAGTCTCTTCTGACTAATTAAGGTTGTTTATTTGGTATGTTATGTTCTAGTATAAGGTCATCACTTGATATTCTAATTATTAAAGTGTTATGTGTCACAGAAATAACTGAATTTCCTTGTCAATTACATTATAATGACCTCTCCTATCAGATCTTTAAGCATGTCTAATTTTGAGTCTTTTGTCATTTATAGTTATTGCTCTGATGCTCTTGCGAAATGTGTTTCATCTTTAAGGAGATTCAAAAAAGGACTTGTTTTAAAAAAAAGATTTTATTTATTTATTTGAGAGAGACAGAGAGCACGAGCGGGGGCGGAGAGGGGCAGAGGGAGAAGGAAAAGCACACTCCCTGCTGAGCAGGGAGCCCAGTGCAGGGATCGATCCCAGGGCTCTGAGATCATGACCTGGGCTGAAGGCAGACACTTAACCCAGGCACCCCAAGGACTTTTAACAAATACAGGTTTTTTTGATATCTTTAAAATCATAAAACTAAAATGGGTAAGAATTTCCAGAACCAACTAAGAGGCTGCACTCGAACTGAGGAAGAATTAGTAACATGGGACTAAATGAATTGAGGGAGATGATTATAGTTATTATGTCTCTACTTTGAAACACTGCTGGTTTTCTAATGTTTGCTCTTCCCGATTAAGGAAATTGTTTCTTAAGGTATCGATGACTTACAGAAATGTGATAAAGTATTCATTTGTGAGGAAATGGAAGCATTTAACTTTTCTCTCTACCTGAACCCTCTGAAAGTCAAAAAGTCTCAGTGAATATTCTTTCTTCCATGGCAATCATAGTTATTTACATAAGTTCAATAAGAATCTGTTCTCCCTGTAACAGGACACCATTGGAAACACTGGTTATTTTACCAAGGCTTTGACTGGAATGTCATATTTGAGAGGCATGCACGGATTCAGATATGACCACATAGCTTTAAGGAACTAAAGTTTATTTTACCAAGCCAATAGAGCCCCTTGGAACTGTTGGCCTGATAGCTTGCTTACAGAGTTCCCAGCAGCCTTACCAGGTGAGTAAAGAATGTCACTTCCTGGCAGGTGCAGGAACCTCAGGATACTTTGGGGACCTCAAGAAGAGGAACTCGCCCAAATCTACAGGTATTGCAGGCATGTCTGATGGCAAGTATTTGGCTTGGCTCCTGGCCTGGAGAGGCTACTAAAAGTTCAGTGGAGGTTCCTTATAAAAAGTTCCAGCAAAGCAGATTTTAAAAGATTTATATGATCAATCGCTATTCTTGCTGAGCTTATGTAAATAATTAGGCCAAGTTTGTTAAAATTGGACTTGTTTTGCAAATGAGTCTTGACTTGGCTATCTCTGGAAATAAGGGTGATTTTATTTATTTTATTTATTTTTTTATTTTTTTAGAGAGAGCAGGGGAGGGGCAGAGGGATAGAGAGAATCTCAAAAAAGCTCCACCCCCAGTGTGGAGCCCAATGCAAAGCTCGATCTCACAACCCTGAGACCACGACCTGAGCCGAAATCAAGAGTCAAACGCTCAACCGAGTGAGCCACCCAGGCACCCTGGAAATAAGGGTGATTTTAATGAGGAAAAATTATGGGGGCGCCTGGCTGGCTCAGTCAGTTAAGCGTCTGACTCTTGATTTCAGCTCGGGTCATGATCTCAGGGTCTTGAGATCGGGCCCCACATCAGGCTCCTCACTCAGTGAGAGTCTGCTTGAAATTCTCTCTCTCCTTCCCCCTCTGCCCCTCCCCGTTTGTGCTCTCACTCTCTTTCTCTCTCTCTCTAAAAATAAATAAACAGGTGAATGAATGAATAAATAAATAAAATCTTAGAGAAAAATTATGTTTCAATGACATACCTTTGTGGGTGTTAAATTCTAGTTCATCAGGATTGTCTTTGAATATTTGTTGTTTGCCTGAGCTAGACAACTCGAGGTAAACTTCAGAAAAATTGCCACAGTAGCTCATGTATAGACAGTCTTTTTTTTTAAAGACTTTATTTATTTACTTGAGAGACAGAGTGAGTGAGAGAGAGAAAGTATACACATGAGCAGGGACAGATGGAGAGGGAGAAGCAGGATTCCCACTGAGCAGGGAGCCTAACGTGGGGCTCGATCCCAGGACCCTGGGATCATGACCCGAGCTGAAGGCAGACGCTTAACCAACTGAGCCACCCAGGTGCCCCTATAGACAGTCTTCATGTTTGCTATTCTGTGGGGATAATAACAGAACCCCATGGGCATATGGTTATTTAAACAGCTGGAAAATGGGATGGACGCCCCAGCAACTGTATAATTCAACTATCACCTTGAACAATTCTGTGCGGCTGGGATGACAAAATCACTCCTTAAAAGCCAGAGTGCACCCACTTCATGGGGTTAACTGTGGACTTGTGGAAATAATGGATGGCCCCACTTATGACTGGATTGGATGATGCACTTGGGGATGTCCATATTCCCAGACTAGTCTTCTCCCACTTGCCAGTGATTCTTCATAATTAGGATATTGTTAAGGCTAGACATCAAAGAGGGCTTCTTGATGGTTTTATCCCTTAGGCATATTTGCCCTGGGAGCTGCCTCTATTGATGTCAGATTGCAAATAGAGGCCTTAGCCAAGCATAGAGAGGTTGCCTTAAACCAAATGCAACTCGTACTCACCCATAAATTCAAAAAGTGGTCCTCCAAAACCAAATGGCCTTGGATATCCTGACTGCAACTCAAGGAGGAATCTATGCTTTATTAAAAAAGAATGTTATTTATACACTCCAGATTACCACAGAAACATGACAGGGTTACTAGAAGACAGGAATACTCAAATTGGCACTTTAAAGGATCCCTCTCTTTCCTTTAATGATTGGTTAAACCCCCAGACTGGTGGGAGATTTTTGTCAACTATCAAAGGACTCTTATTTGGGCTTCTTTTTGTTGTTATTCTAATTATGTTTTGCTGTTTTCTCCCATGTCTCTCCACCTGGCGCCAAGACTCCTTCACTGCCATAACTTCAAGCCAATAGATGATTGTCTCTGCTCAAGGAGACTCCCGACACAACTGCCTCTGTCCTTCATGATTCCTACATATAAATTCCCAACTGACCAGTGTTGACCCAGAGGTAGGGACATCTCTATGCACCTACTGAGCAGGAAGAAGTTACAGAAGATAAGACCTTCCATCCTCAGCAACCTTAAAGATTTAAGGGTCAAAATTGTTCAGGTGGGGATATAGAGGCCACTTTTAGACATCAGGCTTGAGCAATGGAATAGGCGGAAGACAGGCCCATCAGGTGACCCCGCTCAAGACATCCGTAAGCCCTAACTGACCAATGGGCTACTTACAACCAGGCACAGCTACCAAAAGAGGGAAAATGCCATACATCCCTGTACCTCCTCATCTTCCCTCTTTAAAAACAGCGCCCACCCCCTGCCTCGATGCAGTCTCTCCTCTGCTGTCTTGCCCGCCACTCCCTTGCACGGTATTCAGCAAACTTCTATCTTTGCTCTGCCTTGGGTGAATCCTTTCACTGCCCATGCCACTGGCTTTCACCCCATCATCGCCCCACATTTGGGGGCCCTCATCTGATCGGGAGAGACACCATAATATACACCTTGGATTCTTGTGTTTGTTACCCTGGTTTACCTAACTAGATTGTAGGCTTCTTAAGGGAAGGTACTGGGTCTTGTTTCTGTCTATATCCTCAGTGCTTAGCAAAACAGGGTCTCAATAAACTTGAATATATGAATAACAAATATGGCAAATTTCCATGGCCAACCAGAACTCTCCAGCTGCAAGCCCCCCACCACTACATCCCACCACACTCTGCAACCCCTATAATTCATTCATCTTCTTTCCCCTTCCACTGCTCCAGTCATCACCTAAATACACTCTTCTGTCCCAGTTATCTATTGCTGCATAACAAACTCCCCCAGACTTAGTGTAGAACAGCAACAGTCATCTGTTATCACCTCTCCCAGTTGGGGAGCTCAGCTTGGTAGTGTCTCACTCAGAGTCTGTGATGTAATTGGAGCCAAAGAGTGGCTGGAGATGACAGCATCTCAAAGGCCTCTTGGCTCACAGGTCTTCCTCTGGGCTGCAAACACTCAAACAGCTGGGCCTCCTCAAACCTCGTTCTCTACCTCCGCATGGTCTTTCCAACGTGGTGGCTTCAAGGTAACCAGTCTTCTTGTATGATGGCTCAGAGATCCAGAGGTGTGTGTCCTGAAAGAGAGAGAACCACACAGGAGCTGTATCGAATTTTCCGACTTAGATGGGGAAGTGACCCTTCCCACTAACAGTGGGAAAATTATTATTGGTGAAAGTGCCAAATTGAGTCCTATTCCTTAGAGAAGCAAGTCCTTAAAGCCAGCCTATATTCAAGGGGAAGGCAGTGAGACCCTACCTCTTGATGGGAGGAGAGTCATTGAATCTGTGGGCAAGTTTTCAAACCACCAGCCCATCCCCTTGCCCAGTCTCCTGGAGACCTCACTCCCTGATAGGTGGCAGGGGCCAATCAAATCATCTGACTCCTGAAAGCATCTTAGCTCCTGCCAGCATCTTAGCTGACAACCTTCTCTCCCTATAACCCTTCAGCCAAAAGAATGTACAGCAGTCTTCAGAAAGCTTTTACAGAACAAGATGTTAGCACTGCCTAAGATTTTTCAGTTCAGCATAGCGCAGGGAGACTCACACTCTCCCCATCACCTCATATCACAACCACTCCAGGCACACACGACTGGGGCTCAGCTGTCTTGCGGCTAAAACTCTGATGTTTTTCTTGTTTGTCATATAAATACACACTAATTTGCTTCAGCTAGGAAGAAGTAAATAATTGTACTACCACATTTCAATATATACTTCAATAAGAGTAAGCTTAAAGGGACCGGAGAACAGTCTAAGACGGAAATGGCCTCCAAGAATAACTTCATTTGATGTTAATTCAGTTGGATTTTTGCTGCCTTCTGAGGACACCTGCTTTGTCAGCCACATCCTGACAGGACAGCGTGCTCTGTTCTTTAACCTTATAAGCACTTCAAAAACATTCCTTCATTTAATCCACCCAAGGTCTTGGTAAGGAAGGTGTATGCCTGCAATATAGAAATGAGGAAAATGAAGTTCAGAGAGTTGAGATCATCTCCAGGTTCCTCAGCTCATACTGGCTGAGCTGAAGAAAGACTCATTTCTGTCTGACCCTGTGTTCGTGTCCTAGGGCTGCTGTAACAAGTGACCACAGGGTGACTTAAAACAACAGAAAGGTATTGTCTCACAGTTCTGGAGGCCAGAAGTCTGCAAGCAACGTGTCGGCAGGGCCATGCTCCCTCCGGAGCCTCTGGGTGTGGGGGGGGAGGGGACTCCTTCCTTGTCTTTTCCAGCTTCTGGTGGCTGCAGGTGTTCCTTGGCTTATAGCTGCATCACTATGATGTCTGCCTCTGTCCTCATACGGCCTTCTCCTCTGTGTCTGCGTCTTCTCCTCTGTCTCTTATCAGGACACTTGTCATTGGATGTAGGGCCCACCTGTAGAATCTAGGATACCCTCCCCATCTTAAGATCCTTGACTTAAATTACATCTGCAAAGACCCTCCTTCCAAATAAAGTCACACCACAGATTCTAGGGTTAGGACATGGGCATACCTTTTGGGGAGCCACCATTCAATCCACCCTAGGCTCTTCCCCACTCATAGGCCACAGCCATGCAAGGTGAAATCAAAAGGTATGTTCAACCATTTGCATGGTTGTTGAGATCACTGCTGCCAATGCTGGACACACTTAGGTGCCAGGCCTCATACTACCTCCTACCAGCAGCTGAGTGATTCTGGGCAAGCTCATGAACCTCCCTGAGCCTTAGTTTACTTGTATGTAAAATGGGGATGATAAGTACTTACCTCATCGTGTTGCTGAGAGGGTTAGATGAGCAGATGCAGTGCTGGGTGCTACCTTCCAAATTTGCCCAAGATTCAGCCACTTGAAAACCACCTTCCCAGCTGCCACTCTGTTCTAAGTCAGTATCATGTGTCACCTAGATGTCTGCCACAGCCCCCACTGGCCTCCCTGTTTCCCCTGTCCCTTCCCTTCAATCTATTCCCCACATAGCAGCCCGAGGGATCTTTTAAAAATGTAAGTCAAATCACACCCCTCTTCTGCTCAGAGCCCCCCCTCCATGGTCAGCATCAGACTTTGTATAATCTAGCCCTCTGCTACCTTTCTGGTCCTGTTTCCTGCCACCCCATTCCCCTGCTTGCTCACTGAACTCTAGAAACACTAGCCTCCTTGGTGATCCTGGACTCTACCGAGTCTGCTCCTGCCTCAGGCCCTTTGCACTTACTCTTTCTCTTGATAGCTACATGGCTCACTCTGGCTCACTCTTTCACTCTATCCAGGTCTCTGCTCAAATGTCACATTATCAGAGAGGACATTCAGTTATATAAAAATAGCAGCCCATCATGAGTTGAGTTGTCTTCCCGAAAGATCTGTTGATGTCCCAACCCTCAGTACCTCTGAGTGTGACCTTATTTGGAAATAAGATTTTACAGGTATAATCAAATTAAGATGAGGTCATATCCCATCACTGTGGGCCTTAATCCAATATGGCTGGTGTTCTTATAAGGGAAGAGGCATGGAGACACACAAGGGAGAACACCATGAGACAACAGAGGCAGAGATTAGAGTGATGTGTCTACAAGCCAAAGAACACAAAGGCTTGCCAGCAACACCAGAAGTTAAAAGAAAGGCCTGGAACAGATTTTCCTCCAGAGCCTTCAGAGAGCACAAGGTCCTGCCAATACTTTGATTTCAGACATCCAGCCTCCAGAACTGCAAGAAAATAAATTCTCATTGTTGTGAGCCACCCAGTTTGTGGTAGTCTATTATTACAGCCCTAGGAAACGAATGCACACCCTCACCCCAGTCACTGCATTTCTTTACATTTTATTTTTCTTTGTATCATTTAACATAACCATGTTTGCTTATTGTCAATCTCCCCCAAACTAGAGTGTATGCCCCAGGAGAACAGGGACTTTGTTTTGTTATTACTACTGGGATTTCTGGTGCTTAGAACAGGGCCTAATATACAGTAAGTGCTCAATAAAGAGTTGTTATGTAAACATATTACTGAATAATGTCAGTCAAGCCCTAAGCATGTGCTTGGCACACAGCAAGCTCTCAATAAATGATAATGACTATTGTTTTCGTTATTCTCACTGAGGTCCTTTCCCTCAAATAATTGTTCTTCACCTATAGCTCCCTAACCTACTAGCCACCAGTCCTTGGATTGTCTCCACTATGCCTTCCTCAAGATGGCAGGAATCACTCAGAGAATTGTCAAGGAACGACTATAATGATTTCCCTTTTTACTTTATATCCTCCAGCTCTCATCCACAGAACCCTAAAATCCAATAACTACAAGTCCCCAAAGTAAGCATACTACTCTTTCACTGTCACTTGCTGTTACCGTCTACCTTTTAAGCCAAACTTTTTTTAAAAGAAGGGTCGCTCTCTGCCCCTGGCAGAGTTCAATGTGCTCTTGGCCGTCTTAGGTCAGTTATGCTTAGAAGCAGACCCTGAGATGAGGATTTGTGTACAAATGACTCATTAAAGAAGTGCTCCCTGAAGAAGCCAGTAAGGGAGGAGAAGAAGCAGGATGACAAAGGGGAGGAAACCAAGAGAAGGGACACTGTCATGTGAAGTCCCAGACTCAGCCAGGTTTCCGGAAGGAGCTGACTTAGCTTTTCCCTCAGCAGTCCATCACAGCTGCCTGGCAGTGGACAGGGTGTGAATGGAAACCCCAGGCCCTTCCCAGTAGTGATGTGTTGCAGCCAGTTGGTCCTGGCTCCCAAGAAGCAATGAATTATTCCCAACTCCAAATTCGGCTTGAAATTAGCCATTGTGGGAGTATTTACACCATGGAAAATGGTAGATGATACAAACCAGGACTTTGGTTTTTTAGGGGTTTTTTTTCCTTCGGCTGTTGTTGTTTTTACACAGATAGTTGTTAAACATTTACCAACGCTGTACAGATGAGGGGACTCTTGTGCTCAGGGACAATCCCCTGCAGGTCCCAGGTGCCAGTCATTAGCTGCAAAGCCTGCAGACGCTGGGGGATGGGCACACAGCTTGGTAAAAGGAATGGAGGGGGGCTAGTGGGGGGTCAGCAGGGCTCAATGTACCAGCACAAATCTACTCTGCTTTGGTTCGGGCCCCCACTGAGTTATTTCTTCCCTGAGGGAACAACTAGCCAAACGGCTAAGGCTCCATATCAAGCCAGGAAGCACCTCCATTCCTGAGTCTCCAGACTGACCTTGGAGGTTAGGGGGACTGGATCAACTCTGCCCCTGACCTCTATCAACTCCTCTGGTTGCTTTTATTCCAGGGCTTGATGGCAATGAGGAAGAAAGGAGTCTTCTGAAAGCCTGTGCTTGCCCCTCTTCTTGGCCTCGATGGCAACTCAGTGTCTGATTCAAAGCTTTACAGTGACAGTATCTTGCCCACTGACAAAGAGGACAAATGGAATCAATACCATGGAGAAGAGAACAACGAACAATATATAGCCATTGTAGCCATTGACTTGCAGGTTGGTGACTAGCTCCATTTCCATGGAAACAGAGAGCTGAACAGGAAAAAGAAAGACTTTTTAGAATAATAGAGGGTTTTGCGTTGTGAGTTGCTTTTTTAAAAGAAAGCCAGCAAGGTACCTCTGTTCTCTCAGCCCTGACCCCTGCACTGTTTTCCTGAGAAGCCAGCAGACAGTGGGACAGAATGGCAAGAGGGGGCGGGCCCACCCATAGGCCTCCCACCAGCAGGGAGGCTGGAGCCAGCAGGAGACCACACAATGTCAGCCCTGAAGAGGCAGAGACGTTCAGAAAAAAAAACAAAAACAATTGCCCCCAAGGAAAACAAAGCCTTAGGCAAAGAGCTAGCTGCTTTGTATAGGTCCTTTTGACTTAAAAAAAAAAAAAAATTATAGAGGCGCCTGGGTGGCTTGGTTAAACTTCCGACTCATGGGGCGCCTGGGTGGCTCAGTCGTTAAGCGTCTGCCTTCGGCTCAGGTCATGATCCCGGGGTCCTGGGATCGAGCCCCACATCGGGCTCCCTGCTCGGCGGGAAGCCTGCTTCTCCCTCTCCCACTCCCCCTGCTTGTGTTCCCTCTCTCATTGTGTCTCTCTCTGTCAAATAAATAAATAAAATCTTTAAAAAAAAAAACTTCCGACTCGTGATTTCAGCTCAAGTCATGATCTCATGGGTCACGGGATCCAGCCTCGGGTCGAGCTGGGCGCTCAGCAGGGAGTCTGCTTGAGATTCTCTCCCTCTGCCCCTTTCCCCCCACTCGAGCATGCAAGCTCTTTCTCTCTCTCTCTCTCAAATAAATAAATAAATGTTTTTTAAAAATCATATATGTGTCTTAGAGAAAAAGCAACATCTCTTCACTTAGCCATCATTTTGAAATTATGTTTGAAATTTGAAATAACAATTATCACTGGCAATTATCATTACCAATACATTATGGCAATACTATTTTGAGGTGCCGCTGTACCCACCCTCTGCCACATCCTTTTCCTGAGCACTTCGGGAGAGAAGCTGGCAGAGCAGACTGGCCATGGGGCACTGGGTCCCATATCTGTGGGCGTTCTGTCCCTTGGCATGGAGCTGGGCACACGGAGCTCCCTCCTGAGCAATCCGAGGGGCAGCCAAGCACCAGGCTCTCCACTCACATGCCTGATTCACTTCATCCAAGTTTCACTGAAAGAAACCATTTTAAGAGAAGTGAAGAACCCTACAGCCCACACACAACTGCCATGGAGAGAAAAAAGTAGACTGGAGGAAGAAAAAAAAAAAAAAAACACCACCAAGATAAGTGATGAGGGCCTTGTTCTCTTTTTTCCGAAAGTCTAGTTTGCCTTGGTAACCATGACTCATAGTTGTCATAGTAATGAGTCCAGTTGCTAAGGAAACCTAATTTTATAGGCAGACCCTGAAAAAAACAGTTGTACAGGGCCCTTAAGTTTGGGCTTGTAAGTTTTACTGAGTGGCGGGGCTTCTTCCAGAAGCAGTCTCTGGGATAAGGACTCAGGCAGAAGTGGTTCACGCAGGAGATGCTCCGGGGAGAAACTGTTGAGGGAAGGGGGACGGAGCCAAACAAGGCCATGGATTTAAGAGACACCCAGACCCAGCTGATCCCACAGGAAGCTCCAAGGTGAAAAAGCTCTTCAGAGTTTGGTAGGTCTGGAGGCGAGTGAGCTGGACTTCTACATCTGTCAGACATCAGCTAAGGATCACTCCAGGGACGTAAATCTTCCAGCACTTCTGGCCCTAGTAACCAAGGGGAGGCCTCTATAGAAGGTGGCAGACACAGGCCATGAACAGCAAAGCCCACCAAAGGTGGGGAGAGACACACTGCACCAGTAAAGGGGTCTGAGGGCTTCCAGAGGTCCATTACCTGTGTCCAAGCTACTTGCTACACAACTTGAAAACAAGGTGGGGGCAAACGGGGCCAGGATGAGGCAAATGAGGCACTTGCCTCAGGCACAAAACTTCAGGGCGTGCCGAAATCTCAGCGATGAAGATAAATAATACCTTGATGTAGTATTTCCAAAAATCAAAATCAGTGTGAAAAAAAATCCATGATGAATAAAACAGCGATGTTTTGTGTAAAGACAGGATCCAACTCTGCCTCACTGCCTCAGCCGCATCCAGGTTCTGGGTCTTTATTTACAATGACAGGTGGCTGGCCTGTGGGCTGTAGTTGGCCAGTTTGATTTTTTATATTACTGCATTAAAATATTATGTATCTTGGGGTGCCTGGGTAGCTCAGTCGTTAAGCGTCTGCCTTCGGCTCAGGTCATGATCCCAGGATCCTGGGATCGAGTCCCACATCGGGCTCCCTGCTCGGCGGGAAGCCTGCTTCTCCTTCTCCCACTCCCTCTGCTTGTGTTCCCTCTCTCACTGTCCATCTCTGTCAAATAAATAAATAAAATCTTTTAAAAAAAAATACTATGTATCTTGATTGCTGAGTGTTTGGCACCCCCTTAAATTTTGCACCCAAGTCCTGCCTCACCCTAGTCCTAGCCCTACTCAGGTGAGAGACAACTTCTTGACAAGTGGGCAGCATGCAAGACCTCCTATCTTGTGACAGTTAACCCCTCAACACAGGCACACAAATGCACCCTCAAATTCTTCCCCTTTCCCAATCTCCAGCCCAGATTCTTCACCCCAATGGGGTTTTCTTTTAATGCTTTTCATTAAGCAAATAAGACTCCAACTGCATTTTGTGTGTGTGTGTGCATTTTTAAATCCTCCAGGGTGGAGGAAATGAGGAGATGTTGGTAGAAGAGTACAAACTTCCAGTTACAAGGGGAGTAAGTTCTGGGGCTGTGAGGTACAAATGGCGATTATAATTGACAGTACTGTGTTGCATACTTGAAATTTTCTGTAAGAGCAGATCTTCAACGTTCTCACCATAACAACAATAACGAAAGGATAATTTATGTGAGGTGAAGGATGTAACCCTACTGTGGTAAACACGTATCAAATCATCACATGCACACCTTAAACTTTCACAGGGTTTTATGTTAATTGGATCTCAATAAAGCTGCAGAAAAAAAAAATCACCCAGGCCCTGGGAAATCCCATCTCCCTTACCGATCATTCCTTCCTGGAGGCTCTTCGCCCTCCTTCAGGGATGGCCAACTCATCCTGGTTCACCTGGGACATTCTGGGATTTAACGCTGAAAAGTCCCGAGTCCCGGGCAACCAGGATGATTGCTCATCCTGCTTGTAATGCTGCTTTTCTAGAAGAGGATTGTGCCTTTTCTTCAGAATCTGGACCCCAGGAAAGGATCCCTGCTCCACTCACTATTCCTATATAACAAACCTCCCAAACATGGTGATGGAAACCAAGAAACATTTTATTCTGCTCAGAGAGAATATGGGTCAGGAATTCAAGCTCTAACAGAGAGCAGAGATGGTTTTTCCCTGTTTCCCAATTTCTGGAGTCCCCACTGGAAAGACTCAAAGGCTGGGGTGACATAGCAATTGGCTGGAACCTCAGCTGGGCTGAGCTCCTCTCCATGGCTCTCTCTGTGCTCTCTGCATAGGCTAGTTTGAGCTTCCTAAGAGCATGACGCTGGTTCCAAGAGTGAGCATGCCAAGGGACGAAGATGGAAGAAGGGCAGAGTAGTTTTATGATCACACCTCAGAAGTCCTGTAACATTCCTTTCTCCACACTTTATTGGTCGAGGCAGTCAAAAAGGTCCACTAGGTTCAAGGGGAAGGGACAGAGACTTCACCTCTTAATGGGGGAGTGACACGGGTGTGGAAGAATGTTGGGATGGAAGTTACTATCTCAGCCATCTTTGGAAAATGCAGACTGCTACAGTCACATGAGTAATAAGATGTCTCTGGAAGAAGTAAGGCGAGCCTCCCCAAGTCTCCAGGGTGGCAGTGGGAAGGAGCACAGGGGTAGAAATTCTGGGCAGTCCTGAGGGCCCCTAGGCTGCTCCTGGGCACCTGAACGATGATTAAGAAGTGGGGACTGGGAGTAAATTGTTGCATGGAGTGAGGATTCCCAGCCCCCAGGAGCTCTGATCCCTCCCTACCCCATCCCCAGATAAACACTTCTATTACTAACTAAATTGTGCCCCCCCCAACAAATTCTGATGTTGAAGCCCTAACCCCCAATATGGTGGTACTTGGAGGTGGGCCTTTAGCAGATGATTAGGTTTAGATGAGGTCATGGGGATGGGGCCCCCATGATGGAATCAGTGCCTATCTAAGAAGAGGAAAATGCTCTTTCTCCACGCACTCACACATCAGGGAAAGCCCATGTGACTATATGTTGAAAAGGTGGCCTCTGCAAGCCAGGAAGAGGGTCCTCACCTGAACCTGACCATGTTGGCACTCTGTTATTGGACTTCCAGCTCCAGAACCGTGAGGAAATAAATGTCTGTTGGTTAAGCCCCCCAGTCTATGGCATGTGTTAGGACAGCCCTAGCAGATTCAAACAACTTCTTCCCCAGAGCTCGTGCTTATAGGAGTGAAGTAAAAGCATTGGTGAGTCTCTCCTAAACTGCCAACAGTTCTGACCTCTAGTTCAACATAGCCACCAACCCTTGGGAAAGACCCCAGAGCCACCAGCTACTGGCCACAGGAACTCCAGGCCCCTGGGTGAAGAGCTCCCTCCTCAGGTGCTTTCTGCCTGGAGAGGGCAGAAGCGAGGGGTCTTCCCTCCCCACAGTGTTCTCTGTGGCCTTCCGTGCCAAGCAAGGCCTAGTAGTCAATGCCCGACGACTCAATGTTTCTAAGAACTAGATCACATGCTGTTGAATACACATAATTTGCAGGAAGAAGGAAAAGCAATCAGAGGCCTTACTGGAACTGGAAGACATGTGTTTAAAGTTCATTGACAGTAAAAGTATCAAAATCCCATTGTGTGGGTGTTTTCAAGGCCAAATTAAGATCCTTAAGGGCAATTTTAGAAATGCGAAGTTCTGCTTCTTGAAACACAAATACTCAGGGGACGGCACATATCCTGTATGGCTTTAATTCTTCTGTTAAGCTGAACAAAAACAAAGAATAACAAGAAAAATGTTTTTGCTCTCCATTTCAAGTCTGAATAGTGAGGAGAATGAACAACCCACCATATGGTATAATAATACCCAACTAAAAGACAGAACAGGAAACAAACAGACCTTATTAATGGTTTCTACAAATTAGGCTTGTCAGAAAGAGTTCAAAGAATCCCAATGTGATCTGCTGGTGCATCTACCAATTTTCCAACAAACCTGTATTTTTGTATTTTTTCCTATACTGGAAATTAAATCAATGGGTGTGTGTACGCTTTTCATGGTTGTCATTGTTGTCAAGCTATCTGTACAGACCCCCTACAAATGAGCCCATTTGTTCTTTTTATATCAGATTCAGACTTCCATAAAATGACTCAATTTTCACAAAAGAATTAATGAACTCTCCATCCCACAATGGATTGGAATTCCATTTAAAGATTATACTAGTTGCCATTGATTTCTCTGCTTCCTAAAATGGGGTTCCAGTGAGTCAATAGAAAGAAGGCTACAAATTTTTCTGCTCCCAGCTTCTATGCCCCTAAAAGGGGCATCGCAGACCCTTGCATCCAGAGATGGAGTCTGTTTTCCACCTACTGAGTCTGGGTTGGATGCCATGTTTTGGTCAATGGGACATTAGCACATGCCGCACAAGGAGAGACTTCAAAAGCATTTGTGCATCAGAGCCTGCTATCTCCTACGTCTCTTGAAAATCTACCTGCCTCTGTGTGAATAAGCCCAGGCCAGAAAGACACATGACCCAGTCACCCCTGTTGCCATAGCCTCCACCATCCAGCCCCTAGAAGCAGATCCACTAGCTAATGGGGAGCCAACTGCAGATGTATGACTGAACCCGAATGAAACCAACAGAAGAACTGCCTGAGCCCAGCCCAAGTCACTAACCCACAGGCTTGTGAGCTAAATAAATGTTTGGTGTGTTCAACCATTATGTTTTGGAGTGGCTTGTTCTGCAGCAATAGTCAACTAACACCTATAGACTCTCAAGTTTTTATTAGTAAGAGAAGTAATAAAGGGCACATGTATCAAGTCACGTTAGCATCTGCTTAATCGCATGATAACACAAAATTGCCAGCACTTTTGATTTTTAAGACATATTTTCCTCTCGTCTCTTCCCATGATGACACTGTGAGTCAGTAGCAGTTCGGTTAATTGAAGGGTGTGAGTGATGGCTCTAAAGAAAAAATTATTCACACTTGAGAAAGAATGGTAAGGCAGACTTTATCAGGACCATCATGATTGGTGGAGGGACCACGGCAGGGGTTTTGCAGTAGGGAGAGACATTGGGCTCAACTCTGAATGCAACAAGGAAAAGTGGGAATTTATAGCCAAGGACCAGGGGCTGGAGGCGGGGTGGTGGTCAGTGAATGGAAATTCACTAAGAAATGATGATTTCTGACATGATTCTTGCTGAGGGTGGGCCAGGGTGATCAGATATCACCTGGGGTGTGGTGGGGGCAAAGGAACCCTATCAGATGTGGAGGGTGATCAGATATGGAAGACGGAGGATTCTGTCTAGATTGACTTAGCAGGGTTCTTGCTAAAACTGGACAATGCAGAGATGAACACCAAAGCCCCAAAGTCAAGGCCTAGTTGGGAGAGGATTCAGAAGAGCCTGCCCGACTACCGTTTGGTCAAAGAGAGACTCTTTGTCAGTGGTTAAGGGGAAGAACATGAAAATGGGCACTTTCAGCCTGTTTTCCACCCAACACCAGAGGACAGAGCAGCCAAGTGGCCGAAGGTCCCTGCTCTATTGACCCTGAAGACTTCAGGGCTACTCTCTGTGTCCACCACCCTCGGAGTGCAGCCTGCACTCCCCACTTTCTTGTGCCATTTCACAGAGCACGGCTTTGTTACAGCACTGGGCCCCACGTTCCAGAAGGTTCCTGTGCAGAAGAGAATTAACCCAGCAGGCCTGACTGCTTATCCTTGGAAAGGCCTGCTTACAAGATGGGTCCTTGGCTGGCGTCTGGACACTTGGATTTGGGGAGGGTTCCCACCATTCCCAGAACAGATAAGGGCAGCTCACTGAGCCTCACCTATGCAAACAGTGTTGTTTATGCTGAACTGCTTTCCTTCTGGGAGGCTGGAATTTGGCTAGGTGCCAGGCAAGGGGTGCCTACATGATGAGCCGGCAATAAAAATCCTGGGCACTGAATCTCTAATGACATTCCAAGGTTGGGAGCATGTCACACGTGTCGTCATAATTCATTTGTGAGTCCATTGGGAGAGGATTCTTGGAAAACTGCACCTGGACTTGGCCCCGTGCACTTTTTCACTTTGTTGATTGTGCTCCGTGGCGTTTCACTGAGATAAATCTTAGAGATGAATACAACTGTATTCTGAGTCCTGTGAATCCTCCCAGTGAAGCTTTTTTTTTTACTGAAGTGTATTTGACACACAATGTTACATGAGTTTCAGGTGTACAACATAGTGATTCTGTATGTGAAGCTACGCTGGACGCAAGTGTAGCTCCCATCTGTCACCATTCAGCGCTATTACATTATCATTGACTCTATTCCCTATGCTGGACCTTTCATCCCTTCATCCCCGTGACTCATTCGTTCCATAACAAAGCCTGTACCTCCCACTCTTCTTTACCTATTTTGTCCATCTCCCGACCGCACCCCCCTAGAAATCACCATCCCAGTGAATCATCCCCTCAAACCCCACACTTGGAAATTAATGCGTTGTGATCACCATCTTGATGTTCTTAACAATTTAACCTTTGCATTTGTGTTTCCTAGGTGAAGTCAGATAGGACAATGGAACATGTTCCAGAGCCTTGGAGCCTCCCTACTCTCTGGAATGGTTCCCACCCCCACCCTACCTCCAGGATCCATGGCCTCAGCAAGGACTTAGGTACCAAGTTGGGCACATGTGCCCTTGGCTCTCTGCGCGGAGCATGGTGGCTGTGGTCCTTGCCTGGACTAACAGCTCCTCTGAGCATTTAGTGTGACTCAGAGGAGGACAAGCCTCTCAACCACCCCCAATCCAGATGCAGAGCAGGGTCAGGCACAAGATCACAGTCCTTCGGGAATCACTCCTTTTCATCTGCTCAGGATTGCAGCAGTGGGTCCTTTGGAAGGAGAACCGGCTGGATGGACTTTCCCACCTGGCCACACTGTAATGTCTGTTCTGCAGCTAAAGGGAGGAGGCACCCCAGGATTCAGGCCCGGGGGAGCAGGACTTCTAATAGCAAATAAAAATAGCATGACAGGCGGAGAGAGACTATGGAAGAAAAGAAAAAACTCTATTATTTTGGTATCTTTAGTGGTACTTTTTCCTGCTTTAAAAAAAAAGTATATAATAGGCTACCTTTGCTCCCTTTTTTTTTTTTAGCATAGTTGACACACAATGTTACATTAGTTTCAGGTGTATGACATATGATTCAACATCTCTATATGTTACGCTATGCTCACCACAAGGGTAGCTACACCTGTCACCGTACAACGTCATTACAATACTGTTGACTATATTCCCTTTGCTGGACCTTTCATCCCCATGACTTACTCATTCCATATCTGGAAGCCTATATCTCCCACTCCCCTTCACCCATTTTGCCCATTCCCCCACTCCCCTCCCCTCTGGCAACCACCAGCTTGTTTTCTGAATTTATAGGTCTGATTAACACTAATTTGAAAAGATATGTGTGCCCCTATGTTTATTGCAGCATTATTTACAATAGTCAAGCTATGGAAGCAGCCCAAGTGTCCATCGATAGACAAATGGATAAGAAATATGTGGCATGTGTGTATACATACAGATACATATATATGGACATGGATATATGTATGTTAAATGTAATGGAATATTATGCAACCATTAAAAAGAATAAAATCTTGCCATTTGCAACAACATGGATGGACCTAGATGGTATTATGTTAAGTGAAATAAGTCAGACAAAGACAAATACCATATGATTTCACTCATATGTGGAATCTTTAAAAAAATAAATTTTTTCTGCTTTTTAAATAAGCTGCCTCACATTTTCAATGTACACTGGGCCCCACAAATTCACTTTATTTGAATCATCTCCTTTTATCCTCCAAGTATTTCCCATGCCTTGGACTGATATTCTAGAATTGTTTTTCAACTTTTTCAACCATGACTCTGAGTAAGAAGTACATTTTACATCATGACCCATACATGTAAATGAATCAAATGTTTCACTAAACAATACTATTATTACAAATCATAAAGTAAAAGCATAAAGTCAATATCACATATATTTTATGAGCATTTAAATACTATACCCCAAAATGCCAATAAATAATATAAAAAACGAAACATGGGAAAAAATGTGTTTAATGAAGCTTGGCAGCCCAGATCATAAGGGGACAAGGATATATGCATAGTAAGAGCAGTGCTGAGCCAATTTCTAAACTTCTTTTTTAAGCTAATCACAACCTAAACTGATTCCCAACATAATTAATGGGGTACTTTCCGCGATTTGGAAAACACTATGCTAGAGCAATGCTTTCCTATCTCTGACCCGAACGTCATGCAAAATGTTAAGTGTTCCACAGTAAAAGGGTTCCATGGACAATAAATGTAAGAAATGCTGCATATTCATTACCTTCCTAGAAATTCACCATGCCATAGTATGGTCTCCGAGAAATCCCATAGTGGGAAGAAATATATATGATTTTTTTTTATTCAATCTTTATCAACCAGTAGCATACAATCATTCCTATGTAGTTATTGGGTCAAGAGAAAATAAAACCACAGTATGTGGATATTCAAGAGTGAAAATGACACTGTATCTCGATTTTATAGAATATGGTCAAAATTGTCCTCAGATGTGAATTCATAGCCTTAATAGATACTGTTATTTAAAAAATGGATTTACAATATTAAAAATTTAATTCAAGAAGTTTGTCAGAAGATAGCAAAAACAATCCTAGGGAAATCAAGAGGATAGACATAATAGAAAATCATGAGTAAATTAACTGAAAATAAGGAAAATAAAATTGTTCTCAAAAAATTAGACAAAACTTTGCAAAATACAACTTTAAGAAGAGAGGAAATACAAATAAATAGAAATATAATGGACAAAAAAGAACACAGATGTGTGGGTTTGACAAGCTTGGTGACATGGAGAATTTTCTGGAGACATATAAAGAAGGAGGAGAACATGCAAACAGACCAATAAGTGATAAAGAAAGAAAAGTTTGCAGGGAAGCACCTTCAAAGGAAGGCTGAAGGACCAAATAGTTTCACTGATGAGTCCTTTCAAACTCTCAATTAGCTAACTTCTAATGCTCCATAAATTGTTCCAGGAATTAAAAAACAAACAGAAAACAAAACAAAAACAGGAACCCACTCAATTTGTCTTGTGTAACTGAAATAAATCTGACACTAAACCTGACAAGAACAGCTAAAATTAGATATAGACCATTAGCACTTTTAAAAAGAGCCCAAATGCATAAATAATATGTTAAAGAAAAACCAAGCCCAAAATGAAGTCATTTGCGCCTCATGACAGCAAACCAAGATTTACAACAGTTTCAGTCTCTCCTAGGAATGTGACTTTGTAACAGCCAATCTGAAATTTCCTGATCAGCACTAGGGAGTTCATCTGTATGATAAAAACTTTTCTGTCCCCCCACCTCAAAAGAAACCGTCCTGGCTTAAAACAATCCTTTCTTTTCTTTTGCTAGTAACTTCCTCGCCCCACCCTTCTGGCCTATAAAAACCTTCCACTTTGTACAACTCCTCAGAGCATCTCTTTACTTGCAAGATGAGATGCTGCCTGATTCCTGAATCGCTTAATAAAGCCAATTAGATCTTTAAACTTAGTTGGATTTTGTTTTTTTAACATATATAAAGTCAAATGCAACAGAATATTAAAATAATAACCTATCATATCCATACCTAATTAGAGTTTGTTCCAAGTCTACAGGATTTAATTTATAGTAGGAAGTCTATAAATAGCACATATCCCATCAATAGGTTAAATAAGAAAGCTCATCACTAAGAATGCTTTTAAAGCATTTTAATGAAGTTCAAATCCAACTCATGATTTTAAATATGAAAACCCTTTAAAATTAAGAATCAACGGGTATTTCCTTGGTATCAGAAGTTCCTAACTTAGGGTCCTAGGGGGTCCATGAATAATAGTTCAGGGGGGTTGTGATCCCATGAAATTGTATGCAAAATTGTGCGTGGGTATCTGCAAGTATTTTTTAGAAATAAAATTCGTAAAACTGTCATCAGATTCTCAAAGGGTTCTATGACCTCCAGAAAGCAAACAACCATTATTTTATAGGATAAATGTTTTTTTATCTCAACCCAATTAACTTTATACTCAGCTGAAATAATGGGAGACATTTCTATCAAGAGCAGAAACAAAATAATGATGTTCACTATGAGATGTTAATTTTAACACTGTAGAGGCATCTTTTAGGCAAACAGGCTTGAGCGGTGGAATGTAGAAAGGGCCCACAGCAACCCCCTGGCTGAATACAGACAGGCGCATCAGGTGACCCACCTAAAGACATCCATAGGCCCTAACTAACCAATGGGCTACTTACAACTGGGCACAGTTACCAAAAAAGGGAAAATGCCATTCATCACCTACCTCATCATCTTCCCCCTTTGAAAACAGCCCCTACCCACTGCCTCATGGCTGACAGTCTCTCCTCTGCTGTCCTGCCCGTCCCTCCCTTGTGGTGTATTCGGTAAATGTCTGTCTCCTTTGTTGTGCCTCAGGTGAATTCTTTCTACCGCCCACGCCACTGGCTTTCACCCCACATTTGGGAACCCTCTTCTGATCGGGATGGACACCTCATTTAGACACCACAAACATGACTCTCGGAGCTCTGACCAAGGCAATAATATGTAAAACAGAAATAAGAGCTATAATTACTGGAAAGGAAGACACCAGTTTATCACCATATGAAGGGTTACCTGGAAACCCTAAGAAAATCAATTAAAAAATACTGGCCAAACTAACCCACAAATTATGCAGGGAAGGTCATCACAAAATATCTAGTTATCAATTTGGTAATAGAATTGGAGCATCCCAACATAATAATTGTTAAAACTTAAAATAACCAGGAATGAACTTAACATAAATCTAAGAAATTCCGTGAAAAATTCCCAAACATCATTGAGATGACGATAACATCGTTGAGAAGAACATACCATTTTCCTAGATGACGATACCTCTATAGTATATAGATGTCAATTCTTTCCCAATTAATTTAAAGGTCAAACAAAATTCCAGTTAAAGTCCCAATGGGATTTGGTTTTGAATTTTTCAAAAAGATTTTTAAAGAACATCTAACATAATAACAGGGAAAAGATGAAAAAACTAGAGGGAAAATTTTTTTAAGCTAATAAAAAACACAAAGAAAAGTAATGATGTATTAACCGTTTCAGCTTTAAAGCATCATAAAAGTATAACAATTAGAACACCGTGATACTGATGCAAGTGTAGACACATTCACCACCAAAAATAAATAACTAATCCGGAAACTTTCTAGTATAAGATCCATAATGAAGGGCCAGTCAACGAGGAAGGAACTATTTATTGAAGAATCTGACAAATGATCTCATTATTTTGAAATAATAACAAGATTTGTTGCCACTTATTGAATACTTACAGCATGCTAGACACTGTGATGAGTATTTCAGATACATTTCTGACTTCACCATCAAAAAAACCTTATCAAATAGATATTACTAGTCTTATTTTAAAGTCAATGAAACGGGTACAGGATGGTTATCAAACTAAATTATACCTTTGGTTAACAGTCAAGCAAAATTTCAAATCCAGGTTGGCCTGACTCCAATGCAAAGCCAAATAAATTTCATATGTTTGGAAGAGTTTTATTTCTTTTAAAATGATAGAAGCATTTGCATTTCCAGGAAAATGGAGTAGACACATTTTTCCCTATTCCCCTGCTAAGTATAACCATAAACCCTGGACATTATTCATATACATATATATTCATATATATATATATATATAATTTTTTTAGAGACTGGAAGTTACAGACAAGACAAACCATCTAGTTACCTTGGGACACAAGGAACAACGCAATGGTGAATTCCCTTATATATCCCAGCCTTGATACTGGACAGGCTTACAACACAGAAATGTCAATAGAAGCAGACCAAAAAAAAAAAAAAAAAAAGCCTGCATTCTCTACCCAAAGAACTAGGAAAGGAACAAATGAGCAGGACAGAAAACTTTTAGAGGATTACAGATCTACTCCAGGCAAATACTACAGAAAAAAACTGCAGCTCCATCCCCACCCCCACCAGTAAAAAAAACCTAGTGGAGAGTCCAGACCTCCACCCCCACTAGACTATAAGGAAGCACCCCAATTCCTATGGCAGGTAGTGTCAGAGGAAGCCCAGTGGAGGGTCAAAGCTTTCACCACCACTTGAGCAGAATGTTGGTAGAAAATCTGGATGTTAAATTTGCCGCTGGTGAGGACTAAGAAAGAAATGAGGAAAATGTGACAGGAAACTGGAGAAAAGATGATCTTTGTTACATGGTAGCAGGAAACTTAGCTGAATGGTGTCCAACAGTTGTGTGGCAAGTAGAACTTGTAAGTGATATTACAAGAACTTTTACGTGATAGCAGAACTTGAACATTTAGCTGAGATTTCCAAACAAAATATTGAAGGTGTAGCCTGGTTTCTTCTTTTGTTTACAGTAAAATGTAAGAGGAAAAAACTCCTAAGCCAAAAGGAATCAGCACTTGATGATTTGGGAAATTCTCAGCCTATTTGGATTGCAAAGGATGTTAAAATTAGGAGATTTGCTGTCAGGAAGGCATGCTCTGGAGAGAAGGCCAAAGGTGTGGCTGGACAGCATTTTGCTAGCACTAGTTACTTAAGAGGTTGGGTGTGTAACTCAAGGATCCCCTCAACTACCTCAGCAGAAGCCAGGATAGAGATGGAATGACCCAGGAAATATCTGTGGATAACCTTCTTGTCTAATGGTGCAAATCCCTGTGATGTGCCCAGGAGACTCACAAACTTTTTGAGAATGTGACCGCAGCAGAAACACTACCAGGTTGGACAGAATGTAAAGACAGGACAAAATGAAGGAAGGCCATTGGACTCTCAAAACTCTACTACTTAGCTGCAAAATGTACTATCCTTCAAGAAACAATGAAGAACAACTTCAAAGACAGACCCCTAAGTCCAGAGGGCAGAGCTTTGGGCCCAGACATCAGACCTACAAGTATAGAGAGACAAGAGCCACAGACCCAGGGGACAATGCCTCAAACCACTGAGGATTATTCCCAGCCCTTCAAGCTTAATGAAATTTGTGCTGGTTGATTTTGAAATTCCTTGGGACCAGTGACCTCTTTCTTCTTTCCATCTCTCGTCTTAGAATGGGACTATCTATAACTGTTGTACTATGCCTGACCCTCCACTGTATTTGAGGATCAGACAATTTGTTCTTTAGTTATACAGGTCCACAGATGGAGAGGAATTTTGCTCCAGGATGAATCATATCCAGACTCTCATCCATACCTGATTTAGATTATTTAGATAATGAGATTTGGGTCTTTTGAGCTGATGATATTTATATAAGATTTTTTATTTCAAGTTAATGCTATATAATAGCTTGAGGCTTTAAGGAATGTTGGTATAGGGTGAATGTATTTTGCACGTGGGATGGATACGAACCTTTAAAGGGTAGAAGGCAGACTGTAGTGGGTTGAATGGTGGCTCCCAAAGATCTTATAAATATTAATCCCCAGAACTTATAAATGTTACCTTATATAAAACAAAGACTTCGCAAATGTGATTAAGAATCCTGAGATGGGGAGATTATCCTAGATTATCTGGTTGGGCCTAAATGCAATCACATGTATCCTTATAAAAGGGAGGCAAAGAGAGATATATATAATAAGACACACAGAAAAGAAGGTGATGTGATGATGGAGCAGAGAGAGATCTGAAGATGCTGGCTTTAGAGATTGGAGTTATATGGCCACAAGCCAAGGCATACCTACAGCCACCAGAAAAGAGAAGATTCTCCCCTAGGGCATCCAGAGAGAGCACAGCCTTGCCAACATCTTGATTTCAGCTCACTGAAACTGATCTCACACTTCTGGCCTTCCGAACTGAGGGAGAATAGATTTCTGGTGTTCTAAGCAACCAAGTTTGTGATAATTTTTCACAAATTTCCCAAGAAACTAATACACGCAGTGAGAATTTCTGTTCTCATTACTCTTATTCAACATAGTGCTGGAAATCCAAACCAGCCCAATAAGGCAAGGAAAGTTAATAAAAGGCATATAGATTGGAAAGGAAGAAATAAAGCTCCCTATTTGCAGATGACATGATAATCTACATAGAAAATAATAAGGAATCTACAAAAAATCTCTTAGAATAAGTCAGTTCAGCAAGGTCACAGGATACATGATTAACATACCAAACTCAATTGTATTTCCATATACTAGCAATGAACACATAGACACAAAATTTAAAACACAACACCATTTACAATTGACAAAAAAAATAAATAAATAGGTACAGAACTTAGATGCTGAAAACTACAAGATTTATTTAAATCAAAGATCTAAATAAATGGAGACACGCACTGTGTTTGTGAATTAGAAGACTCAGTATAGTAAAGAGGTCAATTCTCCCCAAATTGGTATGCAAGTTTAAAACAATTTCCATCAAAAACCCAACAAGATTTTTTGTAGATATTGACAAGAATGGTCTAAAATTTATATGGAGGGGCGCCTGGGTGGCTCAGTTGGTTAAGGGTCTGCCTCTGGCTCGGGTCATGATCTCAGGGTCCTGGGATCGAGCCCCATATCTGGCTCCCTGCTCAGTGGGGAGTCTGCTTCTCCCTCTGCTTCTCCCCCTTGCTCTCTCGCTCTCAAATAAATAAATAAAATCTTAAAAAAAATAAAATTTATATGGAAATACAAAAGATCTAGAATGACTAAAGTGACTTTGAAAAGGAAGAATAAAATGGGAGCAATCACTCTAGCCAACTGCAAGACATTATAAAGCTACAGTAGTCAAGACTATGTGGTAGTGGCAGAGGGATAGACACATAGATCAATAGAACAAAAGAAAATCTAGCCACATACAAGTAGAGGGATCTCGTGCACCCTTCACTCGGTTTTATCTGGCTGACAAAAAACTCATATCTAGAACAGATAAAGAACTCTCAAAACTCAACAGTTTAAAAAAGTGTATTTAAAAGGGGATGAAGACATGAAGGGACATTTCATCATAGAGGATATATAGATGTCAAATAGGCACATGGAATGATGTTCAATCACTAGCCTTTCAGGAAATGCAAATTCAGACCATTATGAGATATCACTGCAAACCTATTAGACACCTAAAATAAAAATAGTGAAATGCCAAATGCTGGCAAAGATGTAGAGAAACTGTATGTCTCACACATTGCTGATAAGAATATAAAATGGCACAGCCACTCTGGAAAACAGTTTGGAAGTTTCTTTAAAAAAAAAAAAAAAAGGAAGAAAAAAACACAATTACCATGTAGTCCAGCAATTGCACTCTTGGACATTTATCCCAGAGAAATGGAAATTTATAGTCACACAAAAACCTGCACACAAATGTCTATAGCAGTTTTACTACTAATAAACAAAAACTGGAAACAACCCAAATATCCTTCAAAGGTGACTGATTAAACAGTGGTGCATTCATATCATGGAGTACTACTCAGTAATGAAAAGGAACAAATTATTGATACATACAACAACTTGGATGGACTCCAGAGCATTATGCTAAGTAAAAAAAGCCAATCTCAAGAGGTCTCATACTGTATGGTGCCATTCATATAACATTCTCAAAATGACAAAATTATGGAGAAACAGATTAGTGGTTGCCAGGAGTTAGGGACGGAGATATAACTATAACTGTAGCAGGAGGGAAAGCTTTGTGGTGATGGAATAGTTCTGTATATTGATTACAGTGGTGGTTACACAAATCTACACGTGATAAAATTACAGATCCATACACACATACATTGTACCAATGCCAATTTCCTGGTTTCGTATTGTACTATAGCTATGTAAAATGTAACTACTGGAGGAAACTGGGTGAAGGGGGCACAAGATCTCCCTATGCTATCTTTGCAATTTTTTGTGAATCAAGAATTAATTCAAAACAAAAAGATTCTAAAAAAGGAAAAAGCATAGAAACCAATGAACAAGCAATGTGATATTCCATACAATGGAATACTACTCAGTGATAAAATGAAATAAACCGGTATGCACAACAACATGTATGAATCTCAGAAACATTAGGCTGGATGAAATAAACTTTACGCAAAGAATATTTCTTGCTTGATTCCATGTAAATGAATTTCTAGAACAAGAAAAACTAATTTATGGTGAAAAAAAATCAGAACAGTAGTATTTGCGGATGGAGATCCACTGGAAAGGGACATGAAGAAGGTTTCTAGAGTTATAATAATAATATTCTGTATCTTGATAAGGGTTTGGGTTACACAGGTGTATAAAGCCAGAATTCAGTAAATGATACTGAGATAATCTGTGATTCTTATATAAAGATAAAAATAGATCCCAACACAAATATTAATCTTGATGGATTAAATACCTAAATAAACCTTTTAACTTTTAGAAGATAATACAGGAGAATATATTTATAAATTTGGGGCAAGCAAGAAGTTCTAGATAATGACATAAAAAAGAGAAACAAGAAAGAAAAAACTTATGAAGTTTACAAAGTCACCATAAACACGGGGAAATATAAGCCACAGTTTGGTAGAAGTTATTTGCAGCACACATATCTATCAAAGGATTAGTATCCAGAATACAGTTGACCCTTGAACAACATGGGGGTTGGGGCACCAGCCCCCATACAGTTGAAGATCTGCGTTTAACTTTTGACTCCCCCAAACTTAACGACTCATAGCCTACCGCCTTCCTGATAACATAAGCAGTCAATTAACACATTTTGTATGTTCTATGTATTATATACTGTACTCTCACAATAAAGTAAGCTAGAGAAAAGGCAATGTGTTTAAGAAAATCATCAAGAAGAGAAAATACATTTACTGTACTGTACTGTATTTATGGGGAAAAAACCCCTGCATATAAATGGACCCACATAGTTCAAGCCCATATTGTTCGAGGGATAACTGTATATGTAAAGAACTCCTAAATCATCCAACAGTCAAATAGAAAAATGGGCAGAGGATATAAATAGATCATTCAAAGAGGAAGAAGCTGATATGGCTAACAAATATATGAGAAGATTCTTCAAGACAATAGGATTGAGGACGATAAAAGTTATAAAGAGGGAGACAGCATTTCATCATACCCATCAGGTTGGAAAAAAGAAATAATGTCTGATAACATCAAGGGTTGTGAGGGATGTAGGGGAAGGAGAACACAATCTTGTGCTGCCAGTTAAAACAAGATGCTTATACCTCGTGACCTGACAATTTGCCTTCCAGGTGTCTACCCTAGAGAAACTCAGGTACACAAAAAGACAGAAATGAGAATGTTCTTTGCAGCAGTGCTTGAAGTAGCAAGAAATGAAAACCATCTGTTAGCAGCATTTGACACCATCCATCATTCCCTCTTTCTAGAAATCTCTCTCATTTGACTTCCCAATGGCCCATCTCTTGGTTTTCCTATTTTCTCACTAGCTGCTCCTTTTCATTGTTGGATCCGCCTCCTCTTCCTGACCTCTACAGTCTGGAGTGTCCCAAGGGTTATTCTACACCTGTCCCCTAGTTGATCTTATGGATAATTTTGGCTTTTTAAAAAAGATTTATTTATTTATTTATTTATTTATTTATTTATTTATTTGAGGGGAGCAGGGGCAAGAGGGAGAGAGAGCCTTAAGCGGACTCCGACTAAGCATGGAGCCCAACGCGGGGCTCCAACTCACGACCCCAAGATTGGGACCTGAGCCAAAACCAAGAGTCAGATGCTTAACTGACTGAGCCACACAGGGGCCCCGAGAACTTTGGCTTTTAAACACAATCCCCAATCACCAGTCTGGACCTCTCCCCTGACTTTGACTTGGATATCTCACTGCCAATACGGCCTCACCAATTGGCTATCAGATTGACAGTGCAACACGTTAACATATCTAGAACCGAAGTCATAATTTCCCTTCAACCTCCAATCCTCTCCCGGGCTTTCCCATCTTAGTAAATGACATCCCCATTCACCCAGCTGCTCAGGATAAAACCCTGGGGTCCAGCTTGGGTCCTCTTTGTTGTGCACATCCTTGATATCTTTCTTTCCTTCACATTCCCCATTGAGTCCTGATCCAAACCATAATCACCTCTTATCTGGACTGCTGTGACTACTTCTTGTCCCCTAATTTCTCCTCTAGCTCTCCTACAGTCTGCCTTCCCCTGGCAAGCAGAGTGAGCTCAGAAACATGTAGGCTCTCTGTGGCCAGAGAGGGCCTATGACTTCCCACATCTGGTACAAAATCCAAACTCCACTGACCACTGTTAACTCTCTGAGTTCAGCTCCTATGTAATCCCCCACCCAGGGTCACAGTGTTCCAGCCACACTGGCTTTCTTGCCATTCCTTGAATACACTAAGATTTTTCCTACCTTAGGGACTTTGCATTTGATGTTCCATCTGCCATGGATATGGGTGATTGACTCCATAGTACCCTGCTGGATGACGTGGAAGAATTCCCATAAGCTTCTACAGACTGTGCGATCTCAATAGAGAAAGGGTTTGGAGTGACAAGAGCCCTCTATAATGTTCTGAATCTTGCATCTAGAACACTCATCTTTGACTTAAAGTGTCCTTCGGCAGATGCATGTCCTAGAGAACTCATGGTAAGGGCAGGGAATGAGTCCAAAGTCAAGATCAAACCACAGGCATGACCTCTGTACAGGGGATGGAAATTCACACAGCACAGCATTAAAGAAGTTTTTTTCATTTTTTTTCAAATTTTTATTTAAATTCAAGTTAGTTAACATACAGTGTAATATTAGTTTCAGGCGTAGAATTTAGTGATTCATCACTTATATACAACACCCAGTGCTCATCCCAAGTGCCCTCCTTAATACCCATCACCCGTCTAGACCTTCCCCCACCCTCCTCCCCCCCAGTATCCCTCAGTTTGTTCCCTATAGTTAAGAGTCTGTTTTCTGGTTTGCCTCTCATTTTCCCCCCTATGTTCATCTGTTTTGTTTCTTAAATTCCACATATAAGTGAAATCATATGGTATTTGTCTTTACTGGACTGACTTATTTCGCTTAGCATAATACACTGTAACTCTATCCATGTCTTTGCAAATGGCAAGATTCATTCTTTTTCATGGCTGAGTAATATTCCATTGTATGTATATACCAAGTCTTCTTTATCCATTCATCAGCTGATGGACATTTGGGCTCTTTCCATAATTTAACTATTGTTGATAATGCTCCTATAAATATCGGGGTGCATGTACCCATTCAAATCTGTATTTTTGTATCCTTTGGGTAAATACCTAGTAATACAATTGCTAGGTCATAGGGTAGTTCTATTTTTAACTTTTTGAGGAACCTCCATACTGTTTTCCAGAGTAGCTGCACCAGTTTGCATTCCCACCAGTAGTGTAAGAGGGTTCCCCTTTCTCTGCATACTCGCCAACACCTGTTGTTTCCTGTGTTGTTAATTTTAGTCATTCTGACAGGTGTGAGGTGATACTTCATTGTAGTTTTGATTTCTATTTCCCTGATGATCAATGATGTTGAGCATCTTTTCATGTGTCTGTTGGCCATCTGGATGTCTTCTTCAGAAAAATGTCTATTCATGTCTTCTGCCCATTTTTAATTGGATTATTCATTTTTTGGGTGTTGAGTTTTATAAGTCCTTTATATATTTTAGATACTAACCCTTTATCAGATACGTCATTTGCAAATATCTTCTCCCATTCTGTAGGTTGCCTTTTAGTTTTGTTGATTATTTCCTTTCCTGTGCAGAAGGCTTTTATCTTGATGACATCCCAATAGTTCATTTCTGCTTTCGTTTCCCTTGCCTCCAGAGACATGTCTAGTAAGAAGTTGCGGTGGTGGCCGATGTCAAGGAGGTTACTGCCTGCGTTCTCCTCTAGGATTTTGATGGATTCCTGTCTCACGTTTGGGTCTTTCATCCATTTTGAATTTATTTTTGTGTATGGTGTAAGAAAGTGGTCCAATTTCATTCTTTTGCATGTTACTGTCCAGTTTTCCCAACACCATTTGTTGAAGAGACTGTCTTTTTTCCATTGGATGTTTTTTCCTGCTTTGTTGAAGATTACCTGACCATATAGTTGTGGGTTCATTTCTAGGTTCTCTGCTCTGTTCCATTGATCTATGTGTCTGTTTTTGTGCCAGTACCATCCTGTCTTGTTCACTACAGCTTTGTAATATAACTTGAAGTCCAGAATTGTGATGCCTCTAGCTTTGCTTTTCTTTTTCAAGATTGCTTTGGCTATTTGGGGTCTTTTGTGGTTCCATACAAATTTTAGGATTGTTTGTTCTAGCTCTGTGAAAAAATGTTCATGGTATTTTAATAAGGATTGTATTAAATGTGCAGAATTGCCTTGGGTAATATAGACATTTTAACAATATTTGTTCTTTTAATGCCTGAGCATGGAATGTTCTTCCATTTCTTTGCGTCATCTTCAATTTCCTTCATTAGTGTTTTTATGTTTTCAGAGTACAGATCTCTTGGTACTCTGTGGTTAGGCCTATTCCTAGATATCTTATGGGTTTTGGTGCAATTGTAAATGGGGTCAATTCCTTGATTTCTCTTTCTGAAGAAGCTTTTCTTTCAGAAGGGTGGACCTGGCCAGGAATTGGATTATGTCCCTGGGGGTACAAGGCCAAGAATCAGGATGTCTTCTATTTAAAGGGTGTATCAGTTTGCTGGGGCTACCATAACAAAGTACTACAGACTGGCTAGCTTAAAGAGCAGAAATTTATTTTCACACAGTTCTGGAGGCTGGAAGTCCAAGATCAAGGTGTTGGCAGGATTGTTTCTTCTGTTTTCAGAGGCCTCTCCACTTGGCTTGTAGATAAGCATTTTCTCCTTGTGTTTTCGCATGTCTTCATTCCTCTGTGTTTGTGTCCTAATCTCCTCTTTATAACAACACCAGGCATATTGGATTAAGGCCCACCCTACTGACCTCATTTAACCTTAATTACCTCTTCAAAGGTCCTGTATATACATATAGTCACAGTTTCAGGTACTGAGGGTTAGGACTTGAACATATAAATTTTGGGGAACCCAATTCAGGCAAAGGGCTTAACATATTTCCCTTTGGGCCACAGAGAATCTGAAATATTCCAATTCTTATTGTTCCTTTTTACCCCTGGGCCTTCAGAAAAGTCTGATCAACATTGCAACATTGCTTGATAGTACTGAGAAAGGCAAAAGAAAGTGTGATCTTCCCCACATTCCTGTTTTTGCTGACACCAGGAGGTAGGGAAATGATAAAGGAGACCATGTCCAGGAGCTCCTGCTAGAGGCCAGCATAAGAGGGGATGGGGAAACTCGCTTGGAGGAGCTGGAAGCCATGAGCAAGGGCAGGAGCCCCGGAGCAGCATGGCTGTGTAAACTCAGCCATTTGAACCCCAGCCCCCCTCCCCACTATGTGCCAGAGCAAGGAGACCAGAAAGGAAGGGGGTCACATAATCCAGATTCATTTATTCTTTCAAAATTATTTATTGAACACCTATCAGTGTGTGTTCAATATCCATTCATCTGTCGATGGACATATAGGCTCTTACCATAGTTTGGCTACTGTGGAAATTGCTGTTATAAACATTGGGGTGCATGACAGTGTAGTAGTTCCAGGATATTTAAAGAACAAAACAGACAAGATCCCTGCCTCGCTTAACTGTGTTGAAGAAGAGGGACGATGATGAAATAAATATCATTGTAGGTAGTGAAAGAACAATGTAGAGAAAACAAACTTAAGTAAGGGAATAAAGAGTGAAGAAGGGGTGATATTTAAGACACAGTGACGAGAGGAAGTCTCTCTGAGGGGGTCAGAGAGAGATCTGAATGGGAGAGATCTGAATGAAGGTGACAGAACAAGCCACATAGGGCTCATAGGGAAGTATCCTCACATAGGGAGAGAGAGACAGGAAGACAGAGAAAGATTTCCAAAAGATCTATATTTGTACCTCAATGAGATACCACCTCACACCAGTCAGAATGGTTAAAATTAACAAGTCAGGAAATGACAGATGTTGGCGAGGATGTGGAGAAAGGGGAACCCTCCTACACTGTTGGTGGGAATGCAAGCTGTTGCAGCCACTCTGGAAAACAGTATGGAGGTTCCTCAAACAGTTGGAAAGAGAGCTACCCTGCGACCCAGCAATTGCACTACTGGGTATTTACCCCAAAGATACAAATGTAGTGATCCGAAAGGATACCTGCACCCCAATGTTTATAGCAGCAATGTCCACAATAGCCAAACTATAGAAAGAGCCAAGATGTCCATCGACAGATGAATGGATAAAGAAGAGGTGGTACATATATACAATGGAATATTATGCAGCCATCAAAGAAATGAAATCTTGCCATTTGC
>NC_138385.1:71964307-71990186 GCF_054177405.1 Leptonychotes weddellii
GGTGGTACATATATACAATGGAATATTATGCAGCCATCAAAGAAATGAAATCTTGCCATTTGCAACGACGTGGATGGAACTAAAGGGTATTATGCTAAGCAAAATAAGTCAATCAGAGAAAGATAAGTATCATATGATCTCACTGATATGAGGATTTTGAGAAACAAGACAGAGGATCATAGGGGAAGGGAGGGAAAAATGAAACAAGACGAAACCAGAGAGGGAGACAAACCATAAGAGAGTCTTAATCTCAGGAAACAAAATGAGGTTTGCTGGAGGGGAGGGGGGTGGGAGGGATGGGCTGGGTGATGGACAGTGGGGAGGGTATGTGCTATGGTGAGCGCTGTGAACTGTGTAAGACTGATGAATCACAGAC
This sequence comes from Leptonychotes weddellii, assembly GCF_054177405.1. NCBI lineage: Eukaryota > Metazoa > Chordata > Mammalia > Carnivora > Phocidae > Leptonychotes > Leptonychotes weddellii. The sequence goes on from NC_138385.1 coordinate 71,964,684, forward strand.
CTGTACCCCTGAAACAAATAATTCATTATATGTTAATTAAAAATTTTTAAAAAAAGATCTATATTTGTTCTCAGAGTATATCGACTAGATTTTGTGTCAGACACGGAGATGTGCTCCTAGACCCCCTTCAAGGAAGAACTTGCTGTCCACATCTGAAAAGTACGGTTAACTTACAGCTTCCACCAGTTTCCTTCATCAGGGTTCATCTTGGCTTTCAAGCTGCGGTCATACATTTCTCAGGGTATGACGGTCATTGCTCCCAGTTGAAGACTAAGGAGGTGGTAGCTGAAGGCACATTCTTCTTGGGCTGCCCCCAGCAACTGACTGCGCCAGGTGGTGGTAACAAGCCTTGCCATCTCCACCCAATGCAAGCCTCCCGGAGCTGGCAATCTTTGCCCCCAGAGCTCTCCACTGGGCTGAGAGAGGTCTTGTCACAGTTTGATGGTGTCCCGTGCCCAGTTCGGCTTCCTCCTCTCCCTTGCACAGGAGCTACTCCCCAGGGCAACATCTGCCCTCCTGACTCTGTCTCAGCATCTGCTTCTCAGGGACAGCAAACTATAACCACTTTAAAGTAGACAATGTGTCCCTAAATTCAAAGTAATCTCTGAGAGCAAGATGTTGACTGGAAATTTCATCCAAGACCATAAGGTGAGAGATACCACCCTCAAAGCCTGTTGTGAGAACTTGTCAAATCACTATGTTGTACACTTGAAACTAATGTAACATTGTGTATCAACTATACCTCAATAAAAAGAAAAAAAAGCAAGTTGTGGGATTTCAAAATAGGTTCTGAAAACCAATTCAATGATTCACCTTCACCGAGGGCACGGGAAAGTTGAGTTGTTGGAGATTAAGAGAAGAAGGATTTTAGACAGATTTTAGTTTTTCTAGAGATAACTGTGTTCTCAGTACTTCCCCGGAAGAAGCCGGGGGTGACTGTTCTTCACCTCAAGCCTATGAAAGGTTTCAACGGGACCATGTAGAGTGTTTGAAATGTGTCCCTGGAACTTGGGGGAGACACAATGGCCTGGTGTCCAATTCATGACAAAAAAGCTCTCACAGGAGAGACATGTGGTAGCTGGGAAAAATTTGCTGTGTTGGGGGTAGCCCACACTCCCAGAGTTTGTGGACGCACATTGGAGAGACAGCTGATCTGGAACTATTTAAATCTTGCCCAAGAGAACCCCCAAGAGGGGCAATAAAACCTTCGCAGGGAGAATCTGACATCACTGGGTTGTGGAGTAGAAGGGAAAGCAGAGACAGGAAAATGTGTTACTCACTTATGGAAAGTACTGTTAAATGTCTTCATGGGGGCCTCTGAAGGGCCCACCCCTCACTGCAGCCCAGAGAAGGAGTCAGATGTGAAAACCCACCAGCCAAGTTTGGAAGACCTTAGTTAAAAGTTCCAGTGATTTCGAGAGGGGCCAGCCTGGAGGGATTTTTACTTGCTTTTTCCTATTTGCTGCCATCCCCCCACCCCACTCTAGGTGGTATGCTTTTTATTAGGATCTCACCAACACAGGCCATGTGCATTTAATGCACTTATTAAAATAAAACCACATTTTCAAAAGATGACTGGAGGTTGCCTAGGATTCATCCTGTCTCATAAATACCTAGAAGGCAGGTAGAGGAGGTAAAGGGACAGAAAACACAGACCCTCTCCAGATGCCATTGACATCACTGCTTTCCATCCTCCCAAACCCAAGGCCTCATTGGTGGGGTCGGCCAATTTCTGGACAAGTGTAACTCCGAAAAATTGTTATGCCTTGATTAAACTCACCTGCATGTTTTATCACAGCTGGGGGTTTGAAGAAGGGTGAAAAGCATCTCATTTCTTCTCAAAGACACATATTCCCCTCTCTCTGACCACAGCTGCTTTGGGAAATACTTCAAAAGCCTATTCATTCTTGGCTCGGAAGGCAGCACCCTTTCCAGACAACCACTTAGTTCTCCTTCTCCATCCCTCACTGATTTAACAAGCTAAGGATGTCTGAACTTGGCCTTATTACCAACGGGATCTGATGGTTTACATCAAGCTACAGCTGCCTTATGAAATGCCACATCTCTCTCTGTCATGTTGTGGAATATTTTTGCCAAGTTTATGGTCCATGACTAATGGAAGGGCCACAGGGTACAAAATTCTTTGCAATGACAAACTGTAGTTGGGCCAAACCTACAGGTGATAATAAGCCATGTTGGGAGCACGTACATGTAACCCTTAGCCAGGGGATCCCCACATAGTTTGTGTATCTGGTAGTTCAGGCCTATGAGAGCTGGCTGAGGCAGCCTACCTCACTCCAACTCTTTCTCTTCCAACAAAGAGTCAAGGCACAGAACCCAGCTTTGCTCCTCCACAGCGAGAGCTGCCTCTTTCGACTGTGTCACAAGAAAGGAAAGGAAACAGCAGTTTGAAAATATTTGGGGAATGAGAAGATTTCTGGGGAAAAAAAAAAGTACCAAGGGCCTATCTGAGCCTGACAGTCTGCTGCTAAGGATCACATTGCCACCAACCTTAGCAACTTTGCAAGGAGTTGGTCTGTTGGCACTCCTCTCTTTGCCAAGCAAAGGGCCTTGCAAATAGATGACACTGATTGATCTAATGCAGACCACTGAAGGCTTTTCCAACAGAAGACAGTTAGGAAACACAATTTAAAAGAAACCGGAAGGATTGTCCCCATTCCCAGGCTCTCAGGGGCCGTTGACATTTGTTTCACTGGTTGGAACATAACCTCTGTGGCTCATCTGATTTCACACTTTGCCTGGTGCAGGTCATCTGGTTTTGATCACAAGACAAGCGGAGTAAGCAGCTATAGCTGGATTGACACAAACCCTCAACCACTCCTGGAAAACTAAGCAAAATCATACTCTATGACATCAGTAATTACCGTGTCCCACTGGGAAAGAAAATGGAGCCCAGGCTTCAATTCCCCCATTCAGAGCTTTTCTTATTACAAGATGAATCAGGCAACCTAAGAGGTTCACAGGAAGACTGGGTAGGCAGAGACCATATTAGCATTTGGACCACTCTCTTACATCAGGCACAAAAATAAACTCAAATTGGATTAAAGACTTAAAATAAACAAATGGGACTATATCACATTAAACAGCTTCTGCACAGAAAAAAAAAAAAACTGAATGAAAAGGCAACCTACTGACTGGGAGAAGAGAATTGCAAATCATACATCTGATAAAGGGCCAATATCCAAAATATGTAAAGAACTCATACAATTCAATTAAAAATGGGCAGAGGATCTGAATAGACATTTTTCCAAAGAAGACATCTTGATGGCCAACAGGTACATGAAAGGATGCTCAACATCATTAATCATCAGGGAAATGCAAATCAGAACCCCAACGAGACACCACCTCACACCTGTCAGAATGACTGTATCAAAAAGACAAGAAATAACAAGTGTTGGCAAGAATGTGGAGAAAAGGGAACCCTTGTGCACTGTTGGTGCGGACGTAAATTGGTGCAGTCAATAAGAAAAACAGTATGGAGATTCCTCAAAAAATTAAAAATAGAACTACCATATGATTCAGCAATTCCACTTCTGGGCATTTATCTGAAGAAAACAAAAACACTAATGTGAAATGGTATCTGCACCCTCATGTTCATTGCAGCATTATTTACAATAGCCAAGATATGGAAACAACCCAAGTGTCTGTCCATTGATGGATGAATGGATTAAGAAATTGTGATATATATATATAATCACAATATCTATATCTATATCTATATCCATATCTATCTATCTATCTATATGAATATTATTCAGCCACAATAAAGAATGAGATCTTGCCAGTGGCAACAACATGCATGGACCTCAAGGGCATTATGGTAAGTGAAATAAGTCAGACAAAGAAAGACAAATACTGTATGATCGTTCTTACATATGGAATCTTAAAAAATGAACAAACAAAACAATAAGAAACCAAGCTAATAGGTACAAAGAACAGATAGGTGGTTGCAAGGGGTAGAGGTGGGGAGTGGGAGAAATGGATAAACTGGGTTTTTTTTAGTTTAAATAAACTAAAAATTTTTGAAACTTTTTAAATTACAGGAAACACTTCATACTATTTTCTTCTCTTGGAATTTCATAGAACAGTTTGACATCTCAAGAGCTCTAAAAAGCCTTGCAGTTAAACACAATGGAAATAAAAACCACCCTTATGCAACCATAAAAGCCTTCATTCTGTTTTTTAAAATTTTTTTATTTGGGTATAGTTGACACACAATGCTACATTCATTTCAGGTGTAGCATCTGTCACCATGCAATACTATCTATGTTATGCTTGTAAAATCTATGAGCATTCTTGCCGATTTGTTTTTCCAAAAAACACACTTCAAGAAACACTGAACCACATCCATATGTATCTTCCTACTCAACAGTGCAATTCTTGATACTCATCGACTCACCTCTTCTGGCCTCAGTTAAAATGGCATAAGAGATTAAACTAGTCTAGATAATTGCTAAGGTTGCTTCTAGCTCCATAGTTCTGTGATTCCTTCCGCTTTATTGACTAGTCTTGGTCTTTAGCCTGACACTGGAGCATTAAAACCTTTCCTGCAGCAATTCCTTAGGTGCCTTCCGTGGTACACCCTGCTGCCTTCTCACCTTGCAGACACTATGGACGTCCAGCCCGTCCACCCTTGGGACCTCCTTCATTCCCATACTTGCTATTTAACTGATGGCTTCCAACTTCAAACACTGCAGTGCTTTGCATGAGGCCTTCCTTTGATGATCACAGTTCACTCAACCTGTGTGGGGCAGGCTAGAAGTACCACGGAGCTCATATTTCCCAGAGCAGCCCTCCATCAATTGCTGATAAGAGTATGCCATATGTGCCCTGTGTCTGGAAATACCCCCAGCCCCTTGCCCTTCAGCTGGAATAACTTTGAAGTGTGTGCAGTCCACTGTCTTTCAGAATTCCCCAGTGGATTGAACCTCAGTTGTCCACAGTAGTAGCTGACTTGATAAGGTACTCTTTATTGACTTCTTTCATCTCCCTATTTTTCCTGCTCCTTCCTCCCCTATCAGAATTTCGTGGGATCACCTCCCAAATAATCTACTTGCACTCAAATCCTTGTTTCAGAGTTTGTTTCTGGGGAACCCAAACCAGACTAGTTTCTGGGGAACCCAAACCAGACTAGTTCAAAGACACTAGTCAGCATTTATTGGCACCACGTTCTTCCTTCTCAATCACACCTTGCTTTTGTTTACTGTCTACCCTGCAAGAAAATGTATTCCTAGACACAGCTCTAAAAATTGAGCCAAGCCAATCATGGTAATCTCGGTCCTCTTCCCAGTGATGAGGTAGGATTTGATCCAATTCTAGCCAATGAGATCTGAAGGGAGAATTCTGGGAAATAGTTCTTTGCTCCAAAAAAACAGACATCCCTGATTCTTCCACCGGAAGTTGACATGAAAGAATGTGATGCCCAGAATTGCAGCCACCAATGTAGGACCAGGAAGCCAGCCTGAAGGGAAAACTGAATCACCTAATATGCAAAGCGGAGAGATGGCAAGATCCTGTCTCCTTAATGACATATTTGAACAGCCGGAGCCCACTGAATCTGGACTTCTTACATGAGATAATAGATTTTGTAATATTTAGACCAATTTCAGCAGGAATAGTCTGTCACTTGCAGTTAAAGATAATCCTATCTGATATACCTTCCCAGAGCTCTCAGGAACCAAAACAAAATGTTTCGTTTTGAAACTTTGCCACTTGAAAAATTAAATCATGGATAATTTTTAGCAGATATCTTAATAATAGGGACTGGTTCAATAAATTATGGTACATACTATATATCTATGGAAAATCCTCCTTTAAGAAAATTGTGTAATGACACAGAAAATTATTTCAGTGTATTTTTAAGTGAAAAAGCAAGTATGGTATAAATGCACTGAAAAATATTAATGTTAATACTCAGAACTGTTAACATTTACTTTACTTTTTTTGCATCTTCCAAGTTTTCTATTAAGAAGATACATTGTGTGTGGTGCTTGGGTTCAGTTGATTAAGCATCTGCCTTCGGCTGGGGTCATGATCCCAAGGTCCTGGGATCGAGCCCCACGTCCGGCTCCCTGCTCAGCAGAGAGCCTGCTTCTCCCTCTCCCTCTGCCTGCCTGTCTGCCTGCTTGTGCTCTCTCTCTACCTCTCTGTCAAAAAATAAATAAAATCTTAAAAAGAAGAAGAAGAAGAAGAAGACACATCGTGGGGCGCCTGGGTGGCTTAGTTGGTTATGCATCAGACTTTTGATTTTGGCTCAGATCATGATCTCAGGGTCTTGAGGTCAAGTTCTGTGTCAGGCTCCACGCTGGGTTTGGAGCCTGCTTGGGATCCTCTCTCCCCCTCTGCCCTTCCCACTCCCCCCCACACACCGCTGTCTTCTAAAACAAACAAATAAATAAAAGAAGATGCATTGCTTTTATATTTTTTTAAATATATTTTTTTAAGATTTTATTTATTTATTTGACACAGAGAGAGAGACAGCAAGAGAAGGAACACAAGCAGGGGGAGTGGGAGAGGGAGAAACAGGTTTCCCACTGAGCTGGGAGCCCGATGCGGGGCTCGATCCCAGGACCCTGGGATCATGACCTGAGCCGAAGGCAGACGCTTACCTGACTGAGCCACCCAGGTGCCCCGTATTTGTTTTTTTTAAAGATGGTATTTGAAAAAATATAACCTAGGGTCCTTCAAGTGTTCTTTCTTCTCTTTCTTCCTCTCAGGGAAAGGACCATGTGTCCAGCATCAACGGACATACACAGGGGCAGAAGGCGGCCAGGATTCTGCAGCAACCTGTGTTTCCAAAAAGGCAGCTTCATGAGCTGTTTGGAGCAGAGTTGTCAAGGAAGCCATAAAAGGTAACCATTTCTCTTGCTACACAAAGGTTATGGGCAATGCGAGAAGATTTCCCCCAGCCTGATGGGCATATCCAGGTTTGCCTTCCTGCCTGAGTCACTCAGCATTGGGAATGAGGCAGGTACAAACTGGTCTCCTGGCTTCAGAAGAGCTGGCAGGGTTTGAGGAACATCTTCTAGAAGCTAACTTACTGGAGAGGAAGTAGGGGTTTTTTGTAGGATGGGAAAAAATTCCGAAAGGGAAGTCAGAATAAGAAAGCAGAAAGAAACCAAAACCAGCATCATGAGGAGATAAATAACACAAAATTAAGAGGCAAGAGAAACAGTACCAAGAAGCCTGGTTGCTGGCAAGCTCTCCTCGGGTGAGTCCTGGACATCTGAAGTTGCTGACATTTCATGTCAACATACAGGTCTTCAAAGGTATCCGTAGGTCATGCAGCAGTCCCTGCTGTGTAGAGAGGACAGGACACAGGCTAGTCCCACATGGTCGATTCAGAAGTATACCATCTTGCCATGTGTGTGTTGCCAAAACATATGGAAAACCTTCTGAAAACCCAACACCGCTTATGCGCATCTGGGGATACAAGTTAGACTCACTGAAACTACCAGCACAAGCTCAAACCACATCTTGAGAAGTGGTGTGGTAGAGTGGATGCTGCACTGTGTTACGCTTCAGAAGAGCTGGGTTCAAGCCTCAGGTCTGGTAGTACCAGCTGGGTGACTGGTTGCCCATTAAATATCTCTAAACCCCAGTTTCCTCCATCTGTAATTATTATTAACAACTTTGCAGTCTACTTCACAAGTTTGTTGTAAGAATCTAGTGGAATAATAAATGTGAACGTGCTTTATAAAAATACAGACATCTCTACAGTGTAAAGTATTATTAGTGATTTTGAAGTCCTGGTTAGGAAAATTAAAAAGTAGAGAACCAGGGAATATAAATATGCTCAGAGGCAATTTTTTAACCATGCTCATCTAAAGAAGAACCACAAGAGAACAGATCTACCCCTTTAGGCAGATAGTGCTGACAGAGAGAAAGCTGAACCCTATGGGCTTGCCATCTTTTATATCAAGGGGAACTATTTTCAAATATTAGAGAGTAGGGCTAATATTGTTGAGAAAGAACTAAAGTTCGAGCAATCTAAAGGAATTTGGAGATCTTTTCCTTGAGACTTCATGTTAAACAAATTATTTCTGACCCCCTGCCCCCAAAACTTAGATGTTCCATCCCAGGACCGATGTCAGGAGAGCATAGAAAAATCATGTTTCTATCAGTGGGGTCCTCCAGGAGACAGACTCAGAGGTGCAGTTAGGAGCGCAAGAGATTAATTGGTAGAAGATGCTTGGCAAAGATAAGGAGAGAGGAAGCAGTTTGGGGCAGGGAGAGCCTCCAACCATGATGCAGACTTGACAAAGCCTCAGCCAACGCAACAGGGAGCTCTGGAATGAAGATTCCCCATTAAAGGTATCCCTCAATGGGCAGAGATGCCCAGACCTTACTGCCTCTGCCATTGGCCCCAGCTATTGGCTGGGGCTGCCCAGGAAGAGCGTGGCCTCAGCTCAAAAGATGGATCTTGAGATGGCTCCTGAAATGCACACATTTGGAAAACATCAACTAACGGTGCTCCTCATGGTTGATCCACATATGGAGTAGCCTCTTGGATCATGGAGCTGCCAGGAGACTGAAGATGTTCAGACACTGTGGATTCTTAAGGTGGCCTCTGCAAAGTCTAGACTGGACTATGGATCGAGGCAATGGAGATCATTAGGGGCTAGTAGGGGTTTGCCAAGAAAATGCCATGATAGCTCACCTCACTTCCTATTTTTAGCATTAGTAGTCTGGCACACCAGCAGAATGCTGATGATATAGTATAACTGGATTTCAGTAAGGTATTTATCAAAATTGTTCTTATAGCCTTATCATTGAGATAGAAGTACGAGCAATAGTTTAGTTGGGCAAATTCTGATATTTTAAAGCAATCATATCCACCCAGATCAATTAATAAGACCTATGTTAGCAGCTAATATTTTAAATACAAAGGTCCAAAACCAGGATTTTTTGTCTTCTTCCCACAGTAACTCCTCTTCCTCATTCCCAGTTTCTGTCAATAGTAGTCTATTTTCTTAGACATCCAGATTTGAAGGCTCTGAGTGTCCACGGATTCTTGCTGCTCCCTCATTCTTTTCACTGACTCAGTTTCCAAGTCAGGCAGACTATGCTTCTTATTATCTCTTCCATTCATCCTTTTGTTTTCATTCCTACTGCCATGTCCCTGGCCCTGGGCACCATTCCTTCAAACCAACCCCATGTCGTGGCCTGCTAAGTGTTCTCCATATATTAATTCATCCCACGCCACCCACATTGACCTTCCCTGACACTCCAAACCATTCATTCACCTGCTAGCCAAGGCTCCTTCATCTATGCCCCTCCTCCTGCCATTTGCCCATGTGTCCCACCCCTAAGATCAGACAAATCAAAGTACTGCCCTTACTGTGCTTCTTCCTGGTTGTCTGCTGCCTTGCAGATTTCTTCAGTGCTGAGCTATGCATTTTTAAAATCGTCCAGTGTTTCTGAAATTAGGAAGCACCTTATATTCAAGATGAGAAGAAATTGTCAGCCTCAGAACTGAAAAAGAAGTTACGAAAGGGCAACTGAGAATTTTGCAACGTGTAGAAGGGATCAATTCATCTAATTGTTATTGCAACTGCGCATTGGCTTTGGATCCCTAATTTTTACTCAAAATGAGGTAGCTTATGCTAGAAATTGCTCTGGATGCTTGAGGCAAAACAGATAAAAATCTCTACCTTGGTGGAGCATACATCATGAAGAGCTGCTGCCAGATTCTGGAAAATCTGTCACTGGGCCTGTTTGAGTTTTAAGAGAAGTTCTTTAACTTCTAGTGACAACTCAGTTAGGGGGGGAAAAAATGAAACTAAGTTTCCAACCAAATAGTACATGTATTTTCCCCTTTCTGCCCCTTGCCCCTCAATTCAGGCAAAGAGTTAGTCCCTTTCTTATTACCTCAGGAGGAGAATATGGCAGGTTAGAAAATAAACAAGGCCTAAGAGGGAAGGGATCTAGGCTCCTCCTCTGGGTAGTACTAGGAACCCAGGAGAAAGGGAGCAGCAAAACCCCAAAAAGGAAATGGCACTCGAGGTATATCTAAAGGTACATGGTGGGCAGCCTTGCAGGCTGAAGCATGTGTCCCAAGTGGAGCTTGAAGGCATTGAGAAGCAACTGGAACTGGACATGACAGGCCACATGGAAAGGAAACACTGGCACCAAATATTCCCATCCAGTGGCTGCATGTTAAATAAATCTCCCAGAACGAACTTCTAGAAGAGAAAAGAAGAACTCAAGAAATAATCATGCTAAGGTTTCCCACCAATCCAGGATGGAGGGCTCAAAGCAGAAATCAAGTTAAGTCATAAAATGTGAAGTTACATGTCTAACACATCTAAATGTACAGACTGAAAATCTTCCCTATTATACTTGCCATGTCATGAAGTTAAAGGTGTCAAAGAGACCCAGAATCATGAGAACACTATGAAAAGTAGCAGATCACTTGGAATGCTTGAGGAGAAAAACAATTCAGGAAAATCTTCAGACTCTGAATGTGAAAAACACATTCAGAATTTGATAATGATTCTAAAAAGGAAAGTAGCATGTATTAAAAATTACAGGAATAATTGAGATCACTTTTTAATGAATACTTGATGTAATGTTTCTTATATTTTTTTTCCTTTAAAAGCTGCTATTTAAATTGATGGTGGCTCTTAAAATTCATTTTGGAAATGAGAAAAAAATTGTTTGTTATCATTTTTAGGATTTTCAGCTGTCAAAATCTTATCCATCAGCAACCAAAATGTCAAAAATAAGGGTTTTGTTAAATAAATTATGCTACATCTATATAGTGGAATGCAATACTTATAAATGGTCTCATAGAAGAATATTTAATGACAGGAGAAAATGTTAAAGTTTAAAAAAAAAAAAAACTTCGTGTGTGGGTGTGTGGGTGGGTGGGTGTGTATGTGTGTGTGTGTGTGTGTGTAATCTACAGGTCTGCCTTAAGGTGTCTCTCATGCGCACTAACTCCAAAGGTTGTGCTCTAATCTAATAGCCAAATGGCACACCTGAGATCCCATGTCATACACCTCATATGGGAGGTCTACCGGTGCTAGTGATCAACCGTCCAAGTTTTCCCAAGATTAAGGGGTTTCCTTGTATGCCAGGGCTAAACCAAGTCCTAGGCATACTGAGACAGTTGGTATCCCTAATCAGTGCTCTTCCCAATGTCTCAGGAGCTGAGTCAAGTCCTCTCTGCAATAACCCCCTGCTGTACTGGCCATGAGCAATTTCCCCAGGGCTCTTGGCTCTGCCACTGCAGAGCCCACTTGTGGGACCTAAAATAAGGCCTTCGGGTAATGGTAAGTACCATAAATATTTTGCTAAAGCACAGTGAACCGGGAACACCATTCCCAACACTTTGCCCAGGGCTCTGTTGTTAATTCTGCACCTTCTTCAGCATTTTTATACTTTTTATTAACACAGTGGATAAAGACATGCTTACAAATATTGCAGATGACAGAAATTGGTATTAACAAACTCTCAAATCCAAAATATCTCTAAGACTGAAACTGAAGCCAAGCCCAAGATACAGTGAGTGACATCAGCACCATGCCTGAATAAGAAGTTTCTTGTTCATGTCCCCCTCCCCAACAACAATTTGGTATCCACTCACAGATAAAAGTGCTTTTGTGGGAGCTATGGATTCCAGCACCATACACCAACAGACTCAGGAGAAGTGTCACCCACCCACAGAATGGGCAAGAGGCATACAGACCTCAGTCCTGGTTGTGGACCCTTTGGTGAGCTCTGGACTAGCTCCAGGCCCTCTTGGCCACATTCCAAGATCCCTTAGAAAACACTGTCTTAGGCAATCACCCACAGATGACAGAGCCTTTGTGGAACTCCAGGTTTCCAGCTGAGAAGTTCCAGCATACTGTTGGAGCAAAAAAAATACAAGTTTGGATGCACCAAAGAGAGTAAGAGGAACAGTTTGACTTTACCTGCATCACCCCTCTTCTGAGGCAACACAACAAGGGCCAAGAAAGATCTCGGCCCATGATTTTTCCCACAGGGGAAAATAAGAGCATGCGAGTGAGCATCCAGATTGCCCAGTTGTGTGAGACAATGCCAAAGAGGCTCTTTTAACTCTTACCCTATCCAGAGTACTGAATAGTGAGCTGTAATTATTGAGAGGTGGGAAGAGACTGGGAAGGCAACAGATAGGACTCTTGGAGAGTATTAAAAGGATGCAAATCCTACTAACTGCATGATGGACTCCATCAAGGAGCCTGCCCATAAGCCACTAAGGGCACCTCAACTTCAAATCTTTCCAACTGGCCATGGCACCACCAGCACTCCTTGAGCCTCACCCCCACACACCTTCACCCTGTGGCAGGCTGCCTGTGCATGCTCCTGATAGTGACAAGAGCAAGGTTTGTCAGGTGACTAGAGAACTGACCCAAATCTGTGGACCAGGAAGAGACCACAAACTTGAGCTTTAGTATTACTTTTGGGGGAAAAAATGTGAGGCTGTTAGCACTCTCTTTGGTGCTTTGCAAGATGGAGAGAAGGCATACCAGTTTAAGAATTCTGCCACAAGAGGGAGCAAGGAGTGTGGAGAAGGTGTATCTGTACAAGCTTCAGAATCCCTAGCAAGGCTAACAGAAGATATTTCTCTCCCAAAAGCAGTTATTAAAGACTGGAGAAGATGCCTGCTACTCCAAATGCAAAGACAGTGATGCAAAACTTCAGGGAACATCAAAAATCAAGGAAGCATTACACCAACAAAGGATCACAAAATCTTCCAGTAATTCATCCCAAAGACATGGAGCTCTGCAGTTTACCCAGTAAAGAATTCAAAATAGCTGTATTAAGGAAACTCACTAAGGTACAAGAAAACACAGAATGACAACTCAAACAAATAAGAAAAACAATACATGAACAAAACAAGAAGTTTAACAAAGTGATAGAAATCATTTAAAAAATTCTAGAGCTGAAGAACATAATGAATGAAATGGAGGGGGAATGCATTAGAGAGCATCAACAACACAGTGAATCAAGCAGAAGAAAAAAATCTTTAAGTTAGAATACAGGAACCTTGAGGGGCACCTGGGTGGCTCAGTTGGTTAAGCATCCGACTCTTGATTTCAGCTCAGGTCATAATCTCAGGGTTGTGGGATCAAGCCCTGCATCGGGCTCTGTGATCAGTGAGGAGTATGCTTGAGATTCTCTCTCTCTCTCTCCTTATGCCCCTCCACCCATTCTCTCTCTCTCTTTCTCTAAAATAAATAAATAAGTCTTTAAAAAAAAAAAAAAAGGGAAGACAGGAAGCTTGAAATTATCCAGTCAGAGAAGAACAAAGAAAAAAGAATGAAAAACAAGATCTATGGGATACCATCAAAAGAAGCAATTTGCAAATGATTGCAGTTCCAGAGAAAAAGAGAGGGAGTGGGGGCCAAAAGCTTATTTAAAGAAATAATGGCCAAGAACTTCCCAAATCTGGGGAAGTTAATGAAGCTCATATGTCACCAAACAAATTCAAAAAAATCCTCTACAAGACATATTATAATCAAATTTTGAAAAATCAAAGAAAAGGAATTTTAAAACCAGAAAGAGAAAATAAGCTTGTAACCTAAAAGGAAACTCCCAAAAGGCTATTAGTGGGTTTTGCAGCTATGAAAATATACAAACACTGGTAAAGGTAAATATGCAGTCAAATTCAGAATACTCTAGTGCTGTAGTACAATGGTGTATTAGCCACTTAACTTGAGTATAAAAGTTGAAGGACAGAGTACTAAAAATAACTGTAGCTAAGGTAAAGTGGGCCCCAGGACCTCAGGACTATGTGGGGTCTCATGGTGACCATCATTCAGGCTTTCTGGCCAGTGGCAGCATGCAGAAAGTTGTAGGCCTCAGGATGATGGCCTGGTGGGTGAGGACAGGCCCTGTTTGGCAGGCTGGGAGGGCTTGACGCCTGAAGGTAGGAGTGAGCTGTGCAAGTGAGCGTTGTGTGACTCGACATTCAGACTCCTTTGGATCAGTCCCTGACTCAGGGCCATGTAGGGATAGACCAGGCTAAAATTTAAAATAAATAAATAAATAAATAAATAAATAAATAAATAAATAAATAAAATAAAGCCATGATAATTGTTAATGGATATATAACATAAAAAGAGATAAATTATGACATCAAAAACATAAAAGGAGGGGCGCCTGGGTGGTTCAGTTGGTTAAGTGCCACACTCTTGACTTTGGCTCAGCTTGTGATCTCAGGGTCTCAAGACCAAGCCCTGCATAGGTTTCCACCCTCAGCAGGGAGTCTGCTTGAGGATTCTCTTTCCCTCTCCCTCTGCCCCTCCCCCACTCTCACTCTCTCTCAAATAAATAAATAAATCTTTTTTAAAAACATAAAAGGAAGGACTAAAAGAGTAGAGTTTTTGAATGTGATCAAAGTCAAATTGTTATTGGCATAAAATAGACTGTTATATCAATAAGATGTTTTACGCAAGCCTCATGATAACCACAAAGCAAAAACCTACACACAGTAGATTCACAAAAGATAAAGAGAGGAGAATCAAAGCATACCACTATGGAAAATCATAAATTCACAAAGGATGGCAGCAAGAAGGGAAGAAAGGAACAAGGAAACTTCAAAGCATCCAAAAAACCATGAATAAAACAGAAGTAGTAACTCCTAACCTATAAATAATTACTCTAAATATAAAGGGATTAAATTCTCTAATCGAAAGAAATAGAATGGCTGGATGGGGAAAAAAACAACAAGAATCAACTATATGATACCAACAGGAGACTCTTTAGCTTTAAGGACACACATAGGTACAAAGTGAAAGGATGGAAAAAGAAATTCCATGCATGAGGAAAACAACAAGGTAGCTCTACCTACATCAGACAAAAGACTGTAAGTTGAAAATGGTAACGAAACTAAAGAAAGTTATTATATAATGACAGAGGGATTAATTCATCAAGAAGTTATAATGATCATAAATATATATGTACCCAACATCCGAGTACCTAAATATATTAAGCAAATACTAACAGATCTGAAGGGAGAAATAGACATCAATACAATAATTGTAGGGGACTTCAATGCCCCACTTTTAGCAATGCTAGATTATACAGACAGAAAATCAACAAGAAAATGTTGGACTTGAACCATGCATCAGACCAAATGGACCTAACAGACATTTATAGAACATTCTATTCAACAGCAGCACAATACACATTCTTCTCAATTGCACATGGAACATTCTCTAAGATAAATCACATAATAGGACACAAAACAAGTCTTGGCAAATTTAAGAAGGTTGAAATCATACCAAGTATCTTCTTTAAGCACATGGTATAAAACTATAAATCAACAACAAAAGGAAAGCTGGAAAATGTACAAGCATGTAGAAACTAAACAACACACTTCTGAAAAACCAATGGGTCCAAGAAGAAATCAAAAGGGAAATCAAAAAAATATTTCAAAATAAATAAAAATGGAAATACAACACCCTAAAACCTATGGGATACTGCAAAAGCAATTATGAGGGGGAATTTTATAGCAATAAATGCATATATTAAGAAAACAAAGATCTCAAATAAGTAACCTAACTTTGCACCTCAAAGAACTAGAAAAAAGAAGAACAAACAAGTTCTAATTTAGTGAAGGAAGGAAACAACAAATATCAGAGCAGAAATAAATGAAATAGACACTAGACAATAAACAAGATCAGCAAAACTAAGAGCTGAGTTTTTGAAAAAATAAACAAAATTTACAAACCTTTAGCTAGAGTAAATAAGAAAAAAGAGAGAAAACTTAAATAAAATCAGAAACAAAAGAGACATTTCATTGATAGCACAGATATACAGAGGATCATGAGACTACCTTGAACAATTACACACCAACCCAGAATAATTTGGACAACCTAGAAGAAATGGATAAATTCCTAGAAACAAAAAGAAAAAAGAGAGCAAGAGAGAGGGAAACAAGCCATAAGAGATTCCTGGGGAGCATGGGTGGCTCAGTCAGTTAAGCATTTGCCTTCAGCTCAGGTCATGATCCTGGGGTCCTGGGATTGAGCCCCGTGTCAGGCTCCCTGCTCAGTGGGGAGCCTGCTTCTCCGTCTCTCTCTGTCCCCAGCCCCTGCTCGTGCTTTCTCTCACATGCACACATGCTCTTGTTTGTTTTCTCTCTCAAAAAAATAAAATCTTAAAAAAAACATAAGAGATGGGGCGCCTGGGTGGCTCAGTTGTTAAATGTCTGCCTTCAGCTCAGGTCATGATCCCAGGGTCCTAGGATCGAGCCCCACATCAGGCTCCCTGCTCGGTGGGAAGCTTGCTTGTCCCTCTCCCACTCCCCTTGCTTGTGTTCCTGCTCTTGCTATCTTTCTCTCTGTCGAATAAATAAATAAAACCTTTAAAAAACAAAACAAAAACATAAGAGACTCTTAAAGAGAGAGAACAAACTAAGGGTTGATGGAGGGAGGTGGGTAGGGGATGGGCCAGATGGCTGATGGGTATTAAAGAGGGCATTTGTTGTGATGAGCACTGGGTGTTGTATGTAAGTGATGAATCACTGAATTCTACTCCTGAAACCAATATTGCACTGTATGTTAACTAACTAGAATTTAGATAAAAATCTGAAAAGAAAAAAATTCCTAGAAATGTACAACCTACCAAAACTGGATCAGGAAGAAATAAAAAATCTGAACAGACCAATAACAAGTAAGGATATTGAATCAGTAATCAATAACCTCCCAACACAGGAAAACTCAGGAGCAGATGGCTTTGCTGGTGAATTCTACCAAACATTTCAAGAAGAATTAATACCAATCCTTCTCATATTATTCCAAAAAATCAAAGAGAAAGAAATGTTCCCAAACTAATTTCATGAGGTCCTCATGATTGATCCAAAGCCAGATAAGGACACTACAAGAAAAGAAAACTACAGGCCAATATCCCTAATGAATATGGATGCAAAAACTCTCAGCAAAATATTAGCAAACCAAATTTAACAACACACTGAAAGGGTCATATACCACAATCAAGTGGGATTTATTCCTGGGATGCAAGCATGTTTCAACATACACAGATCAATAATGTCATACACAACATTAAAAGATGAAAGATAAGAATCATGATCATCTCCATAGATGCAGAAAACCAGCATTTGACAAAATACAGCATCTTTTCATGATAAAAATGCTCAATAAATTGGATATAGAAGGAACATACTTCAATATAATAAAGGTCATATATGACAAGCTAACATCATACTCAACAAGTGTGAAAGTTTGAAAGCTTTTCCTCTAAGATCAAGAAGAGCACAAGGGTACTCACTCTCACCACTCTTATTCAACATAATACTGGAAGTCCTAGCCAGAGCAATCAGGCAAGAAAAAGAAATAAAAGTATCCTAAGTGGAAAAAAAAGTAAAATTATCTTTGTTTGCAGATGATATGATCTTATGTATAGAAAATTCTAAGGACTCCAACAAAAAAACCATTAGAACTAATCAACAAATTCAGTAGTTACAAGATTCAAAATTAACATACAAAAACCAGTTGTATTTCTATACACTAATAATGAAATATCTGAAAAAGAAATAAAGAAAACAACCCCATTCACAGTGGTATCAAAAATGAAATTAATACAGTATATGTTAATTAAATTGAATCTAAATTAAAAATTTTTTAAAAGAAGAAATTAAAAAAGAATAAATTTAACTGAGGAAGTAAAAGATCTGTATGCTGAAAACTGTAAGACTTTCTCTGAAAAATACTGAAGAATACACAAATAAATGGAAGATATCCCATGTTTGAGGACTGGAAGAATTAATATTGTTAAAATATCTGGGCTACTCAAAGCCATCTATAGATTCAGTGTAATCTCTGTCAAAATTCTCATGACATTTTTCATCAAAAATTAAAAGAAAATCTTAGTATTAGTATGGAACCAAAAAACAAAACAAAACAAAACAAAAACAAATAGCCCAAAGCAATCCTGAGAAAAAACAGAGCTGGAGGCATCACACTTCCTGATTTCAAACTATACTGCAAAGCTATAGTCATCAAAATAGTATGGTTCTGGCATAAAGATAGACATATGGACCAAAAGAAGAGAATTAAGAGCCCAGAAATAAACCCCATGCATATAAGGTCAATTAATTTACAACAAAGAGCCAAGAATATGCAATGAGGAAAGGACAGTCTCTTCAATATATGGTGTTGAAAAAACTGGACAGTCACATGCAAAAGCATGAAGATGGACCACTCTCTTACACCATACACAAAAATCAACTCAAAATGAATTAAAGACATGAGCATAAGACTGAAACCATAAAACTCCTAGAAGAAAACATAGGTGGTAAGCTCCTTTAGATCAGTTGGCAATAATTTGTTGGATTGATACCAAAAGCCAAGGCAGCAAAAGCAAAAATAAACAAGTGGAACTACATCAAACTAAAAAGCTTCAGCACGGCAAAGGAAACCACTAATAAAATAAAAAGACAACCTATGGAATGGGAGAAAATATTTGCAAATCCTATATCTGATAAAGGGTCAATATCCAAAATATACAAAGAACTCATACAACTCAGTAGCAAAAAACAAAATCTGATTAAAAAATGGGCAGAGTATCTGAATAGACACTTTTCCAAAAAAAACATAAAGATGGCAAGCAGGTACACAAAAAGGTGCTTGACATTACTCATCATCAGGAAAATGCAAATCAAAACCACAATGAGATATCATCACACATCTGTTAGAATGGTCATCACCAAAGAGATAAGAGACAACAAGTGTTGGTGAGGATGTGGAAAAAAGGGAACCCTTGCTGGTGGGCGTGTAAACTGGTACAGCCACTATGAAAAACAGTGTTGGGAGTTCCTCAAAAAATTAAAAATAAAACTACCATATGATTCAGAAATTCTACTTTCTGGGCCTGTATCCAAAGGAAATGAGATCAGTATCTCAAAGAAATAGCTACACTTCCATGGTCATTGCAGGATTATTCACGATAGCCAAGATATGGAAACAACCTAAGTGTCCATCAACAGATGAATGGATGAAGAAGATGTGGTGTATACAATGGAATATTACTCAGCCATGAGGAAGAAGGAAGTCTTGCCATTTGTGACAACATGGAAGAAACTTGAGTGCATTATGCTAAGTGAAATTAGTTAGAAAGATAAAGACAAACACTACAACATCACCTATACGTGGAATCTAAAAAAACCAAACTCAGAAACAGAGAGTAGAATGGTAGTTACCAGGGACTGGGGGGTGGGGAAAATGGGGAGATGTTGGTTAAAGAGTTCAAACTTTCAGTTATAAGATGGATAAGTTCTTGGGATTTAATGTACAGCATGGTGCTTATAGTTAACAATACTGTATTATATATTTGAAAGTTGCTAAGAAAGTAGATCTTACATGTCCTCACCACAAAAAAAGAAAAGATAATTTTGTGATGTGTTGGAGATATTAACTATTGCTACTGTGGTGATCTTTTCTCAATGTATGTGTATCAAAATCAATGTGTTGTACACCTTAATTTTATGCAGTGTTATATATCAATTATATCCCAATAAAGCTGGGGAAGAAAAACTCAAGTTGCAATTAAACAGGTAAAACTATCAAGAGCCCAAGTTAAAGCTTTTTTTTAAATTCATATGCTAGTATAGACTAAGAGCACCTGACAAAACAGTTCATATGAAAAATAACTGAGTATTTTAGTTTGCTGAAAGTTTGTATGAGCCAAGAGGATTAAATGCAGCTGCCAAAAAAAGAAAATATAATCTCTGATATATCAATAGATATATCATGCCCAGCATGAATGAAATCCAGATCACATCTACTCCTTAATATGGAGATCAATTAAGTATATCATTGGTTCTCAGCATGCATCAGAATCACCCAGAAGACTTGTTAAAGCACAGATTACAGGCCCTACCACAGAGCTTCTGCTCAGTAGGTCTAGGGTGAGGCCCAAGAATTTGCATGTCTAGTAAGTTCCCAGATAAAGCTTGTTTTAGGGCCACGCTTTGAGAGCCACTGAGCAAGAACATTGTCAGAGGGACCACACAATGGCAAATGTTCTAGGAGCATTATGATAGGAGAAAATGTGCAAAGAACTGGATATATTTAGCTTGAGAGGAGTTACATGGTAACTTGCTACCCATATTTGAAGGCTTATGTGGCAGAACAAGTGGACTTGTCAGTTGTAGTTCGAGAGGCAAAACTGAAGCAAAAACTAATTGGAAATTATAAAGAGGCAAATTTGAACTCAACACAAGGACATACTTTCTGTTAGAATCATTCAAAAATAGAATTGGTTAAGTTTCAAAAAATCAGGTTCTAGATTTATGGATGGATGGATGTCTTTTTTTTGTGAATATATGTATCTTTTTTAAAAATCTGGAATATTAATATATACCAAGTTTAGCAGTGCTTATCTTTTGGTGGGGGTAAGACAAATTTTTTTTCTTTTGGTTATTTCTATTATCTAATTTGAACACAATGAATATGGATTATTTACGTAATAAAATACTAGGAGCTAAAAAATAAAATGGGTTGTTTTGCAGGTGGCTCGCTATTACCTAAAGTGATCAAGCAGAAACCAGTGAAAAATCTTAGTAAATTACTTAGAGAAATGGTTCTCAAACTTTAGAATACATCAGAATCTCCTGCAGGGCTTGTTAAAATACAGAGTGTTAGGCCCCACTCTCAGAGTTTCTGATTCAGTGGGTCTGGGTTTGAGCCAGAGAATTTGCATTTCTAACAAGTTTTCGGTCATGTTGTTGCTGCTGGTCTGGAGGCCATAATTTGAGTAGCTCTGGTGTGGTAGGCATCCTTCTAAAATGGCTCCCAATGATTCCATCTCCTGATATCTATGCCCTCAAATAATCCTCTTATGTGTGGGCTGGACCTAATGACTTGCTTCTAACAAATACAATGCAACAACAGTGATGGAACATCACTACTGAGATTAGGCTATAAAAGACTGTGAGGGACTTCTGCTTCCAGAAAGATGTACAGAAGTACATTTCCCTATCACTCCTACTAAGTACAACTAAAAACTCTAGGCATCATAAGTAAATCAAACTGAAAAATGGAAAGTAGAAGACCCATGAGCTAAGGAAGTTGAGACCTGAGGAATGACATGGTTGTGAGCTCCCCATGTTTTCTTATTGCCTCATACATTCAAGATTTGGTACTAGAAAAGCCAGCAACTTGGAAAGGCCAACTGACAGAGATTTTTTTAAAGCCCCAACAAAAACCACTATAGATAACTCAAATGGAATTCTAAAATGTTCCAGTGGTAGGACAAAGAAAACAGAGAGAACAAATAAAAGTAACATTAAATGGCATACTTAAACCCTAACTTTTCAATTTTTGCATTAAATGTTAGTGATCTAAACATACCAATTAAAAGACAAGGATTGGCAGTGTGGATTAAAAATAAAACAAACAAAACTTGGCCCAACAATACTGTCTACAAGAAACACATTTCCAATATAACAGTATAATTAGGTTGGAAGTAAAAGATGGAAAAAGAGACACCATACAAACATTAATCAAAAGAAAGTGGGAATAGCTGTATTAAAATCACATAAAGTAGACTTGAGGGCAAGGAAAATTATCAAGGACAGAGAGGGACATTCCATAGTGATAAAAAGGTCAATCCATCATAAAGACATAGTAATCTTAAATGTGTACACCAAACAAGACAGCCATAAAATATGTGAAGCAAAAACTGATAAAATTGAAAGAGAAAATTCTTAAAATCCACAATTATAGTCAATCCACAACTGATAAGCAACTAGATAGAAAATCAGCAAAGATATAGAAGAACCAACAACACTGTCAACCAGCAAGACCTAGTCAACATTTATACAACACTCTGCCCAGCAAGAGGAAAATGCACATTCTTTGCCAAGAGCTCACTGAAACATACACCAAGACAGGCTATATCCTGGACCATAAACAAACCTGTACAAATTTGAAATAAAAAATTGAAACCAGGGACGCCTGGGTGGATCAGTCGGTTAAGCATCTGACTTCGGCTCAGGTCATGATCTCAGGGTCCTGGACATGAACCCTGAGTGGGGGTCCCTGCTTGTCCTTCTCCCTCTGCCCCTCCCCCTGCCCATGCTCTCTCTCTCTCTTTCTCTCTCTCTCAAATAAATAATAAAATCTCTAAAAAAAAATTGAAACCATACAGAGTGTGTTTTCGGACCATAATGGAATCAAACTAAAAATCAGTTAACAGAAAGGAAGCAGGAAAATGTCCAAACACTTTGAAACTAAACAACATACGTTGAAATAATTCATGGGTCAGAGAAGAAGTCTCATGGAAAAATTTTAAAGTACATTGAACTGAATGCAAATAAAAATACAACATATCAAATTTTGTGGGATACAGCTAATATAGTGTCAAAAGATAAATTTATAATGTAAAATGCTTCCATTAAAATGAGGAAAGTTGTCAAATAAATAATCTAAGATCCTATCTCAAGAAACTAAAAAAAGAAGAGCACAATAAATCCAAAGCCAGCAGAAGGAAAGAACTAATAAAGTTAAGACCAGAAATCAGTGAAACTGAAAATAGAAAAACAAAAAAACAACTCACAGTGAACATGTGGAACACAAATTCTAAAATATAATACCATTTATAGGGCTCGGATGTTGGAATGTACAAAATACTGATGAAAGGAAGAAATAAAACTCCCTATTTCAGGATGACATGATAATCTACATAGAAAATACCAAGGAGAGGCGCCTGGATGGCTCAGTCGTTAAGTGTCTGCCTTTGGCTCAGGTCATGATCCCAGGGTCCTGGGATCGAGCCCGCATCGGGCTCCCTGCTCAGCGGGAGGCCTGCTTCTCCCTCTCCCACTCCCCCTGCTTGTGTTCCCTCTCTCGCTGTCTCTCTATCTGTCAGATAAATAAATAAAATCTTAAAAAAAAAAATACCAAGGAATCTACAAAAAATCTCTTAGAACTAATAAATCATTTCAACAAGGTCACAGGATACAATATCAACATACAAAACTCAACTGTATTTCTATATATTTGCAATGAACCCGTAGACACCAAAGTTTAAAACATGACACCATTTACAAATGCTCCTTCAAAAATAAAATACTTAAGTGTAAGTCTAAAAAAATGTACAGGACTTAGATGCTGAAAACTACCAAATGCTGATGAAAGAAATAAAAGATCCAAATAAATAAAGAGACCTAACATGTTTATGCAATTGAAGACTCAACATAATAAAGATGTCAATTCTCCCCAAATTGATATACAGATTTCACGCAACACCTATCAAAATTTCAGCAAAATTTTTTGTAGGTATAGACAAGATTATTCTAAAATTTATATAGAAAGGCAAGTGAACTAGAGTAGCTAGAATAATTTTGAAAAAGAAGAAGAAAGTTGGGGTTATCAGTCTACCCAATTTCAAGACACAGTCTATAGCTACAATAATCAAGATTGTGTGACATTGACAAAGGAACAGACACATAGGTCAATGGAACGGAATTGAGAATCCAGACATAGACGCCTACAATTACAGACAACTGATTTTTGACAAAGGTGCAAGAGCAATTCGATGGAAGAAGGATAGTCTTTTTAATAAATGGTGCTGGAGCAACTGGATATCCATTGGCAAAACTATGAACTTTGCTTGACCTAACCACATCTTACACAAAAATTAATTCAAACTGGGTCATAGATTTAAATGGAAAGTCTAAAACTATAAAACTTTTATAAGAAGTCTTAGGAGAAAAGCCTTTGGGGTCTAGGCTAGGTGAAGAGTTCTTATACTTGACACTAAAACCATGATCCATAAAAGGAAAAATTGACAACGTGGACTTCATCAAAATTAAAAACATTGACTCTGTGAAAGACCCTGTTCAGAAGATGAAAGACAAGTTACCACCCGGGAGAAAATATTTGCAAGCCACATATCCAGCACAGAACCAGTATCGAGAATATATAAAGAACTCTCACAACTCCAGAATTCAAAACAAACACAACTGAACATTTCCCTGAGGAGGACAGACTGTGAGCTTATAAGCATATGTTTAACCATCGGAAAACTGCCATTAGCCTGCTCTTCCTGCCAATCCTTAACAAAACTCCCCGATTCTCCTGAGACCATCCCTGGCCCCCTCTTATCTGCCTTCTCCCCCCCTCTCCTATCCCAAGTCTGCCTTCCCTGGTTTGGTCCTCATATAGCCTCTCCATCCCTAAATTAGCACTCCCTTCCACTCCACTCTGTGGGCCTTATCTTGCTGTCAGGAGGATTCAGTTGTGGGACAGTAAACGCCACCAAGTCAGGCTGGCCATGGAGAAAGGAGGCAGG
Organism: Leptonychotes weddellii; assembly: GCF_054177405.1. NCBI lineage: Eukaryota > Metazoa > Chordata > Mammalia > Carnivora > Phocidae > Leptonychotes > Leptonychotes weddellii. The sequence goes on from NC_138385.1 coordinate 71,988,993, forward strand.
GTGCTGAAGGGAAGGGGGACTGGCAGGTGGTGGGAGGGGGATAGAGGAACAGACAGAGCTGGGTACAGGCAGAAGAATCTTTCTGGTGCTCCCTTGTCACATCAGAGGCCACCAGACTTTTTCCCCAGCCTGCTCAGATCTGCGAGAGGAGCTGAAACATGGACTAACTTGAGTTTTTCTCCTCCCAAAACAGTCAAAAGTTTTCACCATTCAAATCAGTGTTAAATGCGCCACTTAATGGCCAGCCGACTGACTTCGAGTTATTTCACAGCCAAATAGAATCAAAGTGGGGCTGGGATGGCTAGTCAAGGGGGGGGGCCTAAGTATCCACCGCAGAGGGGGGAAATTGGTGTGTGTGTGTGTGTGTGTGTGTGTGATGCATGTAGTGTGCGTGTGTGTTTGCGCACGCGCGATCCATAGGGACAGATGTGCCCAGAACTCAAACAGTGGAGGGTGGAGGCCTTCAGGATCCTTTGAAACTCCCAGGTGGAATCCAGGTCGGACACACATCCTGAATGGACCTTTCCTGCCCAGCCAGGATATCCTGTGTTTGTTGAAAGGACCGCACAGGGAAGCCCTGACCATTGTCCTTCCCAAAATCTGCCAGTCAGCCCTTCCCCAGCCCGAGGCAGCCGCCCCAGACAGAGGAAGAGTAACTCTGGAAACGGTGTTATCAGCATCCTCCATGGACTTCCTCACCTCCTCCCCTGCCCTGTTAGCCCCAAGCTCCTTAGCATCCTCAAACAGAAATTGGGGAAGCTGGGATGGGGTCAGCGCCCTGAAGCCAGCCCCCTCTCTTTTGCCAAGACCTACCTCTGTGCAGCCCTGAGTGGGCAGCTGAAGCCTGCAGCGGGGAATCCTGAGCAGGAGATGGAGCCCCAGCTGGGGCCTAAGGCTGCCGGCCTCGGCCCAGGCCGGCCCGTGCTGCTGCTGTGGGTCTCAGCCCTGAGCTGTTCTCTTTCCTCGCTGGCTTCTCCCTCTCCTTCTCTGGTGCCCCGAAGCAGAACCAGCTACAATTTTGGAAGGACTTTCCTCGGTCTTGATAAATGCAATGCCTGCATCGGGACATCAATTTGCAAGAAGTTCTTTAAAGAAGAAATAAGGTCAGAATCTCCATTAGATAACTCGGAGGGGCAAACTCCTGTTCCCTTCATGTGATGATGTCCAGGAGTTTGTTGAAAATGAGTCAGGATG
>NC_138385.1:71990286-72024295 GCF_054177405.1 Leptonychotes weddellii
ATTATTGAGTTTACCAAGTTCATTTCTCATAAAAAGAGGGAAATAAAATTAATAGGAGGCCTACCATGTGACGGACCTTTTAAAGCTTATTTTTATTTGCTCTGCATCACCATCCCAGAACGTTAATGTTTTGCACTCATTACTCAGAGAGTGACCATAGCAAGATTAAATGACTTGCCCAAGGTCACTCCCTAGTAAGTGGCAGATCTGGGATTTAAACCAGGGCACTTTGCTCCAAAGTTTCGGAACCAATTTTCCAATGCAGAGGAAAACCCAAGTTTAGTAAATGGTGATGCATTTGGATCTCACCAAGGATGGTATCACACTCTGGAGTTCAAACCTGTCGGCACATAGTCAATGAGTCTTGACCACAGCCAAGACCCAGCAAGGGGGGCTAATGACATCACTGTAACTCTTGGTCATTGCCCTTGAGGGGCTCAGGAGGAGGGAGCCATGTTACAAATAACAATAATAAGACGTGGTCTGAAATGTACAGGACCTCCGGGAGCTCCAAGGAGGGGAATACTAATTCCAAATGGGGGCTGGAGAAGGCATTCAGAGCAAGGCCTTTAAAGGATGAGCTGAAATTTAGGAGAAGGGCTTAAGGTAGAAGGACAAGCTAAAGCAATGGCCTGGAGTGTGGCTCCAGAGAGGCGAGAAGCACTTAGAGGCTGGAGCATGGGGCCTATGTGGAGGCGTGACAGAAGGAGGCCATTGGAAGAGGCAGATGGGCCAGGGGCCTTGAATGCCATGCCAAGAAATTGGGACCTTCTCCTGTGGGCCAGCGGTTCCCCACCTCTTTGATACTAAAGACCCTTTGTAATAGGCCTTTCTCTGCAGCCCTCCCCCAGGGACCTATCTGAGGCATGTAAAATTTGGTGACCAAAAAACAACATTAATTTACAATAATTTGATTTCCAGTCTGTATTAACCGAAGACATTTGATTATTCAACTAAGTTACTAAACAAATATAATGAATAGAAAATATCAATCAAAAATGTGGAACTTTTGCAAGATGATAGATATCATATTGATGTAGACTTTCCCCCTTAGGCTTTTTTTTTAAGGCATTTCAAATGGTGAAAAGTTGAAAGACCTTCCCAACCGGGGAAGCTCTATTGCAGGCAACGATGAAGGAGTTTAGTGGGGTAGAGACAAGATGAGACTTGTGTTTTGGAAGGATCTCCTGGAAAGAAATGTGCGTCTGCCTTCGGCTCAGGTCATGATCCCAGGGTCCTGGGATCGGGCCCCGCGTCGGGCTCCCTGCTCAGCGGGAAGCCAGCTTCTCCCTCTGCCCCTCCCCCTGCCACCCTGCTCGTGCTCTCTCTCACAAATAAATAAATAATTTTAAAAAAAATTAAAAAAAGAAAGCAGTGTGCAGGATGGACTGGTTGACGCTGGCAGGGGCAGCCAGACCAGTTCTCCTGGTCCAGGAGAAAGGTCAGTGGGAACAAAGCAGGGCAGGAAGGATGCCAGTGGGTGGGTTCAGCTAGAAAAGTCATTTTGTTGACCAACTCAGTGTGACAGAAAATAAAGATGGAAATGTTGAAAGCAAACACAAGATTTCCATCCCGTCTAAGAAATGGGATGGAGAGGACCAAGAACATGAGTAAAGTGGGGCTGATTCCTCGGAGAAAGGAGGCGGGGAGAATACAGACAGATTTTCCGACAGGAGGGAGGGCCTTTATGGGATTCAACTGAAGGAGAGTCCCAGGTTCACATCCTCCTCGAGGTAACTAAACAGAGTATATGAATCGTACAGTTGACTCTTTGCCAAGTGGCAATAAATGAAGTTTTTCTCACCAGGCAGGTATTGGTCAAATTCAGGAAGCATTTCCCCAAATAGGTTTGTGTTCCATTCAAGTTCAGGATATTACCTCAGCTCCCTCAGAATTTATGTTCCATGTGCGCCCGAAAGGGATGTGTGCAGAGACAAACGGGAAAGCATCAGGTGGGGTGGGTTGGAGTTTAGGGCTCTCCATGTTGAGAATGCACATTCTTCAAGCGCAAAGCCCCAGAGAGAGGCAGTGAGTGGATCTGGGGATGCGGACTTGTTGATAGTTCTTTACAGCGTAAGCAACTGTTTCCTTATTTTAAAAGTAATATCTGTTTATTTTAGAATTTTCAAGAAATACTGAAGAAAGCACAAAATGAAAATCATGTATAATTCCTCCACGGAGGGATCACCCCTTAGTTAACATATCCTTGCCACCTTTTTTCTAAGTATGGATTTAAAATTTTTTTCAGCAAAAATGTGATCAGACTTTTCTGTAAACTTTTATTTAACAGTATGTCAGGAACACCTTTCCACATTATTAACTGTTCTTCGACGTCAGCCTTAGAAACATTTTTCTAGACATGTCTCCTCTGGCAAGGAAAACAAAAGTAAAATTAAACTCTTGGGACTGCACCAAAATAAAAAGTCTTCGCATAGCAAAGGAAACCATCAACAAAACAAACAAACAAACAAAAAAACCCACCAAATGGGACAAGATATTTGCAAATGATACATCCACAATTTGATTTTTAATGGCTTTGTGGTATTCAACCGCATCAGTCAACCATAATTTATTTAACTAATCCACTGCTGTGAGACAACTAGTTTTTTTTCTCTTTTCAATATTATAAACAGTCTTATGTTGAACATCCCTGCTGCTCGATTTTTGTGCACATCAATCAAAAATTCCTATGACAAATTCCCAGAAGTGGAAATTTCTGGGTCACAAAATATAGCGCATTTTTAGGAGACTTTATATATGTATATATCTCCAAATGGAGACTTCTACCTATGGAGCTCACTTCTTGCATGCTCACAAATATTTAATATTACTACTATTTTTAGTTTGTTTGTCTTCTGAGTTGAGCCTTTTTTTCAGGCTTACTGGCCATTTCTTTCTTTCTTTTTTGGGGGGGGGGCTTTGTATAATTCTTTTATTTATTTTTTAATTTATTTCTTTTTTTATTTAAATTCAATTAGCCAACATATAGTACTGACCATTTCTATTCCTTTTTTGTTTGCTAAATTGTCTACAAGTTCATATCCTTTGCCTCTCTTTCTAAGAGTGTTTGTTCGTCTTGTTCATCTCCAAATATTTTCTCACTTTTGCAAATGACTATGATAATACCTTAGGAAAAAGCTCATCCCGAACTCTCAGCTGTTTGGCTGACATGCTATAACCAGGCAAGCGTTAGCATTCCAGGCCAGGGCCTCAGTAAGAACTGGACAAAAACTTGTTTGTTTGGCAGCAGAGAGTGAGCCTGGGAAGCTGAAGACACATCATTGGTAGATGACTGTCATCTTTCCTTATCTTCTCTTTGGCAAGAACGCTGATGATAAATCTAATGCTTCCCATACCCAACCGTTAACCTTTGAACATTTCAATGTTTTCAGTACCAGTTTTCCCATGCGTTCCGTTTGGACTTTCAAATCCTGAATGAAAAAAAAACTTAAAGGAAGCCAGAAAACAAGAGGAAACCTGATTGACATAGTCTTCCCGCTGAAAACATACCTATCTGTGAAATCCTAAGCAATCACACCAGCTGGTGAGATCTAGCAGGAACTGATTGATCAGGATTCATGTATGTGCAGATCATAGGTTGGGGAGAAAGGTGGAGATGGAGGACTTAGCAGGAGTATTTCTGATCAGAATTGCTCCTAGAGATTCCTGGGCTCTCACCAAGGCAGGTGCTTTCCCTGCTTTCCCTTCCCTTCCTTACTGTACTCACTTGGCCTTGCATCCCTAACCCCCACTCCCAGAGTCTTAAAGAAAGTTTAAAAACTTCTAACTGAGTAGTGGAGGGCTCGCAGTATTTTTAAAATAAGTAAATCATTAGGCTTGTTTTTGCCTTCTCTTCTCCCTTGCTCTTGTCTGTCTCTTTCATCTCGGAAGATGATAGCAATTATTGCTTTAACTCACTTCCTCGAATCAATTCAGAGGTCTCAGGAGCTGCAGGGCCCCAGAGCTTATGGCAAAAGCATCCGTGTACACGTTCCATCATCCACACATGCGCCCATCTGTCCATTTACCCATTCATTCAGGCGTCCATCTGTGCATCATTCCAACCAACCATCCCTCTGCAGCCAGCCAGCCAGCCAGCCCTCCATGTATCCCTCCACTCACTTGTCATCCATCTATACATCCAAATACCCATCCAACCATCCATCCATCCATCCATCCAACTAAAATGCATTGGGCACTAACTTGGCGCCCAGCCGTCTGCTAGGCACTGAGCGACCAAGTTGAAGGAAGCCCAGTCCTTAGCCCTGCAGGAGTTTACTCTCCATTGGGAAGACAGTGGTGGCACTGGGAAAATGGAAGAAAGTATCTCAGACAAAGGGATGGGCACATGACCAGGTGAGTGGAGGCTCAGGGGCCCAAAACAATGTGGCTTAGCCAGGGATGATCAGTGGTTTGGTGAGAACAAAGCAAGGTTGTAGGGGGAGTAGAAGGAGATGGGCCCAGAAAGAAAGCTGTGAAGTGCTCTAAGTAGTGTGAGCTGTGTCCTAAGAGCTTTTGGGAAGACGCTGGATGTTTTAAGGGTTCTGGGCAAAGCTGAGGGATGGAGAAAAGGAAAGGGAGGCAAGAAATATTTAGGAAGGCATGTCTACAGACTTAGTGTTTGACGGGATGTAAGCATGAGGAGCATGCAAGAGGAAAGTGTTTTATTGTCATTGCAACACTGTCGCTCTGCCCCACGCCACCACACTGTCCTCCATGTTGAGGGGCTCGGTTGGATTGGACCACATGACCTTGTTGCTTGCTTCCAGCTCTGAAACTATGATACTGCTAGATACAACCCCTAATAATGTTACCTACCAATCTGTTCCCACAAAGTCATACAAAGGATGACAGGGACCAGGCCAGGGCAAAGCACTTGAGATTGCAAGCTCTGGGGCCTTGAATGCCACTTCCTCCAATTTCTGGTTGTACGACTTTGGACAAATTACTTAACTTCTTTGTGCCTCAGTTTCCTCATCTGCATGGTTAAGAACAGTACTGACTTCGCAGGTTTGCTGCCAGGTTTAACTGAATTACTACTCACGAAGCATTTAGCACAGTGACTGGTGTGTTTACGTGTTTCATACATGCGTGTTGCTACGATCAATGTCTAAGAGAACCACCTATCATAAATCCTCAGTCACAGGCCTTTCAGGGGGTTGAACCCCCAGGAGCAAGAGCAGCTTCAGGGAACAAGCAGACAGGCTTGCCTCGGGGCCCCCTGCCCTTCCTTATCCTCTTAGAGGGGAGGACCATTCCCAATGGTTGTCCTAAAAATGCCGGTGAAATTGATTCACTGCTCGTTTACAACGTTTCATTTTTTTTATTTTTTATTTTTATTTTTTCCCAAGATTTTATTTTATTTTTCATTTTTTATTTTTTTAGATTTTATTTATTTATTTGACAGAGAGAGACACAGCGAGAGAGGGAACACAAGTGAGGGAGAGGGAGAAGCAGGCTCCCCGCTAAGCATGGAGCCCGATGCCGGGCTCGATCCCAGGACCCCGGGATCCTGACCTGAGCCGAAGGCAGACGCTCAACCGACTGAGCCACCCAGGCGCCCCAAGATTTTATTTATTTATTTGAGGGAGAGAGCATGAGCTGAGGAGAGGCAGAGGGAGAGGGAGAAGCAGGTTCCCCACTGAGCAGGGAGCCCGATGCGGGACTCGATCCCAGGACCCAGAGGCCCAGAAGCCTCTTCACCAACTATGGTTCCAAGACCCAGCCATTAGTCAGAGGGTGGGCTGTTTCTAGAACCAGTGTTGGGAAGGGGAAAGATCATGGGCTCTGCTGAAACAGATGGCCCTGGGTCTGCACGTCTGCTTGGCAATGTACTGTCTGAACTTGGGTGAGGTCCTTAAGCTCTATAAGCCTCAGTTTCCCCATCTGTAAAGTGGGGATGGGATATCAGGAGAATCTAAGGCACCAGCATGTGTGAAGCTGCCGTTCAAAAAGCCATGGCTAGTCCTTCTGCGTCAGCTGCCTGAAGAGGATAAAGCATGTGTCTGGCGTGTATCTAGCTCACCTTTTCTGACATCACATATTTATATCCCTGAGTTTGAGGAAACAAAAGTAGTGTTCTTGCAGGAAGAGTGGAGTGTCCCAGTCAAAGGAGAAGAAATGGATCAGAGAGGATGTTGTCGCCTGTCTCCCTGTCCCCAGGTTCTGCTGGCTCTGACAATATAGCTAGTCCCTCCTTGGCCCCCGCTTCATCCCTCCAGCTCCAAGCAGATCCTAAAAGGGCTCTTCTGGGGGCACCTGGGTGGCTCAGTCGGTGAAGCGTCTGCCTTCGGCTCAGGTCATGATCCCAGGGTCCTGGGATGGAGCCCCGCGTCGGGCTCCCTGCTCAGCAGGGAGTTTGTTTCTCCCTCTCCCACTGCCTGCAGCTCCCCCTGCTTGTGCTCTCTCTCTTTCTCTCTCTCTAATAAATAAATTTTTTTAATTTTTAGAAAAATATATTAAAAAATAAAATAAATAAAAGGGCTCTTCTCCCAGGTTTGACAGCTGGCTGGCCTCCCCCCTTGGACTGCCTCCCGACTACTTGCCTTCTTACCCTGCAAATTACTCAGATGATTCCAAAACCTGGCGCCCCGTGGAGGTCTCCAGGCTGGTCAGCAAACAGCAAAGTGACATCTCAGACAGGAGAATCTGCGCCTCTGCAGCAGCCCCAAAGACCTGCAGCATCGAGCGCATCCTGCGGAAAACCAGGAGGTTCCAGAAATGGCTGCAGGCCAAGCGCCTCACACCGGACCTGGTGCAGGTGAGTGTGCTGGTCGTGAGGCAGGAGACAAGGGGACGAGGGGGAGGGAGGCATCTACTCTCATCTCACATCTCCATGTGGGGAAAAGGAGTCATGGTCTGAAGTGGGACCAAACCCATGTCACGAAGCAGAGTGGCTTGTGACAAGACGGTAACTAGACAGGTTTAGTTATAGTGACCCTTCCCATTGTCATCCTCCACTCTCGCTGATGTGACCCTCCGCAACTATTTGGGAAACAGTTTCTGGCTGCTACCTCTGGTCTGAAGAACTGATGGGATGACCCTTCCAACCCTCCCCCCAGCCAGGGTTTAGCTCACCTACAAGCTTCTCGGGGGACCTTTGCCAACTTCCAGACTGTGCCTTTTCTTGAAAGCTCTCCTAGACACCCTGTTTCACCATCCAGAGAGTCCACTTTGGACATCAGCTTCCTCGTCCATTTCCCACCAGAAAGAAGAACCAAACCTGAGTCATGACAGAAGTAGGCTCTGATAATACAGCTCCCTCTTCCCATCTGAGAGCTCCCACTCACTCCCCCCAGTAGGCTACCTCCGGGACTTCAGCACATTGCTGGCGCCCTCCTACCCTGCCTTGGTCCCCCTTCCTGCACTATCATCCCCGGGATCCTGCTTCCTCACCCAAACCAGCACAACCTTGTACCTCCCCACACACCCTGCTGGGCCCCTGATGGCAGAAGATGCCCCCTCAGAGGACTGAGGAGTGTCTCACCTTCAGCCAAGATGGGAAAGAAGACGCTCACCCCAACCTCCCTGCCATGACAAGGCTGGAGGGCTCGAACTGGCCCCCTTGGGGGGATGCCGAGGCCACCTCTTGCACTCCCCAGGCCACAAGCCCCCTTCACGTGGACACCTGAGGCTGCTCGAGGGACGTCTGAAGCACTCAGACCTTCCCTTGGCCTCTTCAAGAGGAGGGGCACCAAGCAAAGAAGAACCACTGGTCCCTGGAGATCTCATCTGTGTCACGAGACCATGTGGCTTTGCTCTTGGGTTGTGTGGACACTGCTTTACAATCAGGAGCAATCAAGCTGTGGGAAACATGGCTGCCATCTGACATCGCGCTTCCCAATGGGAGCCCTTTGTACTCTACACTTTATGAAGCTCACTGCCGTGGGGTGGGGAGAGAAGGAGCCAGAGGAAGTCAAGCCATTCCCAGGCCAGGGAGGTGGCGGGATCCAACATCCGGGTCTTGGAGTTTGTGCAGGAGACAGCAAGCAGAGGCTCAGGTGAGAAGAACCCCGTGGGGGGCTGCTCAACACTGAGCAGAACCCGACAACAGAGGACAGATAACAAAGCCCCCACCGTGGTCCACACCATCAGTATAATCGCCCTGCGCCTCTCCTTCCGCACTCGCAGACAGACCCTCCACGCCCTGGCCTGGGTACCTGCCACTTGCCAATTGCAGGCTGGCCACAGCAAGTACTGAGCCACAGGAAGGACCAATGTGAGACCTTTCCCGCTTTGCCTCAACTATGTGCTCAGGAACAAGTGGAAGTCCCCCAGGAAAAGCAAAACAAGATACACAGGGAAGAGTTTCAGAACCCCCTTGAAAATCCCGTCACCTCTTCCGGCCCCCATCATTGACGGGTTCCATGCCGAAGGACACAGTTCTCCTAAGGCACTGGTTCCAGACTTACCTCCACTTGGGACCTGCACAACACACCAAAGGACAGCCAGGTGCTCAGGATACACTTGAGATCCCACGGAAAGTGGCCAGACCGATGAACTAAGGAAAGCTCCCTCTTTCCCTCAGCTTCTAGAGATTTCCATAATAACAATCCAGTGGGGATTATCCCATGCCCCCACCCCGACCCCGGCAAGTCCAAAGCACCCCGCCCAGGACATCTAGTGTCACCTACCATGATGAGTGTAGACACTGTGGTGTAGACAAAAGATCTCTGGAGTCTGGAAACTGTCTGAGCCCTGGCTTTGCCACTCAAACCTGGGGCCAAACGAGAAGGAGCGGAGACCCAGGAAGAGCAAAGAGCTGCCGCTTCCCGTGCCTCTGGTCAACAAGCTTCAACACTGTGCTTTATCTTGGGGACACGAAAATGAATCTGACACAAGCCCCACCTCCAGGAGCAGGTGGCCCCCCGGCGAGGACAGGTAAGAACACAAACCACCACAAAGCAATATAGTGGATGATATGAGGACACTCAGTAAGGGAACAGAGGACAAACTATTGACTTGGGTCCTTCACTCACCAACCAGGTGACGTGGCATTTAAGCACAGGACTTCCCCACTCTGCCCCCACATCCCTCCTCCCAAAGTGGGTTGAGGGGAGGCCTGGTGGATGATCTCAAAGAGCCTCCCAGCTCTGACATTCTTTGACTTGAGATGACTCTGCTTCGCTTATTATTTAACAATCCTGATGAATGACTACTATCAGCAGGTACTCTGCTGCATGCCTTGATTTCCTATTTCTTTTTATTATTATTATTTTATTTGTTCATTTGAGAGAGAGAGCATGAACAGAGGGGAGAGGCAGAAGCAGACTCCCCGCTGAAAGGGGAGCCCGACGATGCAGGACTCGATCTCAGGATCCAGAGATCATGACCTGAGCCAAAAGCAGATGCTTAACTGACTGAGCCCCCCAGGCGTCCCTTGATTTCTTCCTTCTCAAAGGGCAGCAAATAGTGCCTTCTCTATCCGATTCATTCATCCTAATGAGCTTTACATATGCTTTAGAAAAAGTCCATCGCCATAGAAATACATGGCAACATTATTGTACTGAGAGGATCCCTTTCTTCAGTGTGTTGTGCTAAAATTTGCTCGACCAAATTTGTCCTCTCACCTTAACATGTGGCCAAACAAACTTTCCTTCTTTCTGACAAAAACGCATCCATTAACAACACCCCATTAAGACACATCCAAAGCCACACCCATTTTCACTTCTCTGCTAACTCATCTTTTCATCCCCACCCACCAGAGATTTTTCGTTTCCTTTTTTTTAAATTTAAATTCAATTAACGAATGTATATTACATGATTATTTTCCTTTCCTTATTAAAAAAAAAAACAGAAAAATATCAGCAGCCATTTTATAAATGCTGAACAAACCCCATTTTTCCTCCATTCACCAAAGCTCAAGGTTATTGGCACCCCATTGGGCCCCACCTCCTCCCTCTCCTGTCCTCCTTTCCAGAGACCCTTTCGCCTTAGGATCCCACAGAATGCCCTAGGTGTTCTGCACCCTTTTCCTCCCAAGCCCCATCCAGGCAGCACCCAAACTACCACACTTTTCTTCTTAGCAAAACTCACCTCCCAGATGGTTTAAAATGGATCCATCATCACCAAAGGTGGGGGTGAAGGAAACTCACTCATTTGCCCAAGACAGTCGAAAATGAGTCTTCAGACAAAAACTCGTATGTGAATGCTCACAGCAGGACTAATCACAAGAGCCAAAAGGCAGAAGCAACCCACATATCCATCAACTGAGGAATGAATAAACGAAACATGTTATAGCCACATGATGGAATATTATTTGACCATAAAAAAGAATCAAGGACTGATACCTGCTACAACACGGATGAACCTTCAAAACATTACACTAAGAGAAAGAAGCCAGATGCAAAAGGACAAATATTGGAGAATTCCATGTATAGGAAATGTCCAGAATGGGCAGATCCATAGAGACAGAAAGCAGATTAGTGGTTGCCAGGAGCTGAGGGGGAGAATTAGGAGTGAATGTTTCATGGGCACAGGGTGTCTTTTGAGGGTGATGGGAAAATTCTGGAGTTAGAGTGATGATATTTGTACAACCTTGTGTTATACTAAAAGCCATTGAATTATACACCTTAAAATGGAGAAAACGGTACACTTTATGTTATGCGAATTTCACCTCAACTAAAAACAAAAAAGAAGAATAAGCCCCATAGAAACTTCACCAATCCTGTGACTTCATTCCCTTGGAGTCCCAGGAGGTGATGGGCAGCTAATCCAATAATTTAATTCATGCCAGGATGTTAACAGCTAATAGCATTTCACTGTTAGCTCTCCGAGAAACCATTTGTGTGTAAAACCGATATGGTAATACTCATACTTGTCCATCCCACGACTATCTCACACCTTCCTAAAACATCCCTGCATCCTTCCCCCTGCCCACAAAATTCAGATGTGCCCCCAGAATCCTTCTCGATGATCTGAGCAAGCAGCCTGTTTCAGAGTGACCATTCATCCCAGATTTGGCCGAACAGCTCTGCCGGCCCCAGGAATTCTGTTGACCATGACTTGAATGGGTGTTCCCTGATTTTCTCAAAAGCCACTTTCCAACCGGGATCTAGGCCAGGGCCCTCCAGAGTGTGTATCTGTGTGTGTGTATGCCGGTGCGTGTTTGGGAAAGGAAAAGGGGCCGCAGGGAGCCCACAGGTTTGCTCAGAGGACTGACAAGGAAGAGAAGAGAAACAGTCAAAGAAATAAAAGAAAATTGAAGGCAGGGGGGATGTGACAGGTGCAGGGCCCTCCGAACCTCGATTGTGAGTTCTGCTTATGAATAAATAAAGTCAACTTGGATGAAAAGCCCCAGGGGTCACCATTAGAGGCTGAGCCAGGGAGTCCGTGGCTCCCCACTCCTGCAGGGCCAAGCACGGCTTTGTATTAAGGACACTCTCTTGAGCCACAGGCGAGGCACTGCCAAAGAGGTAGCGAGGGACCAGAAAAATCAGCCAGAGGGTGAAACAACGCAGAGTGAGTGAGTGAGTGTGTGTGTGTGTGTGTGTGACTTATGCTAATAAAACTGTGACTTTTCTCCTTCTAAAAACTGCATTGTTCTGATGGGAATATCCCACAGCCTAAATTACTAGCCCACAGATAGAACCACAGCCAAGAACACCACCCAGTTTATCATGATGTGCCTGTTCGAAAAACCACAAAGAAGGCTTCCTCTGCTATTATGCCAAGTGCATAGAGGCAACCGCCCTCAGCAGTGCGTGGCTAATCGGAGGAAAACACATGTCCCCCGTTGCGTCCCCCTCCCATCCCCTCAACTACCGGCTGCTTCTGACATTGTTCTAAACACAGACCCTGTTTCCCCCCCCGCCGCCAGTGGGAGCGAATTCCGTGGCCGCCGAGCCTTTTCTCCCACTAGACGGCAGTATAGTGTTCGGGCAGCTTCGTTCAACACAAGGATGGCGGGCGATTTTACTTCCTCGGTCTTGGTTGTTTGTTTAAAGAGATAGAATTAGGGGCAGTAAGCAAATTCAGCAAAATGCATCTTAACCATTTAATCAGAATGTGGTTTTAGAGGTAAATACTACAATAAAATTCATTTGTGCTTAAAGTTAATTCAAAAACGGTTAAGAGGGCTTTGCTGGACCTATGCAAGGCCCTAGGAGGGGATAAGGGTGTCGAGACAAGCAAGGTCCCTGCACTCTGGGAGACGATGCTCCGCTGGGGCGGGGACCCACTGTGATACGAGACGGGTTATGACAACGTGTTTGAATAAAGATGAAAATCTTGTATTAGAGTCGCAGCTGGTTTTCAGACCATAAAGATTTTAATCTCTCACAGGCTACCAGGTCAAGGACCTTTCCAAAAAGTTACATATGCTGTTGTTTTTTTTTTTTTAAATAACATGACCAGATTGGTGCTAGAAAAAGAAAAACAGCTGATCGGTGGCCATACCATTTTCGTGCTGATCTCATATGGGAGTCAAAGATGATGAGTATTAATGGAAAAGGAAGTATAAGCTACTAAAAGTGCCTGGCCAGTCCCACCATAGGTCAATATTCCCAGAACATCAGCACACACCCTCTGGCTGACCCGTCTCAGGAGAGCAGAGGCCCTTCCGGGGTACACTGTGGTCATGAGACCCTGCTCCCCATGACCCTTGGGAAGTAGTCAATGGTACTTTTTTTTGTCGCCCACGGGAGTTCCAGGAGCCAACCGGGGAGAGATTACGGCATGGATCTGAGCCCCGCCCGGCCCACTTTCTCCTTCCAGTCACGGAACTGTAGACAGTTGAAACAACTAAGGCTTTGGATCATGGGATTTGTTGAGAGTTACAAGCCCCGAGACGTCATCACCTCGGCATTTGTGGCCACCACGTTATTTGGAATGGGCTAGAGACTAACCTATTCATTTCCAGGCCTCCCTTTTATCATAGGCTCATAGAAAAGGGACTAACAGATCGCTCAGCCTGTCTGCTCAACTGAGTCCTAAATTACTCCTGATGGACCTCGTGAGTGAAAAGGAGATAGTGAAAGGTGTTCCCCACCTTGACACAAACAAGTTGGGTAATTGAAGAGAGGCAAGACTCAGGGAAGGTAGACGTGAGATGAGTCACCAGGGGTTCCTTTCCCAAAGAGCTCAAAAGCAGAATAGAGGCAGTCCACAGTCAAGGCAAAACTGAAGGCTGGAAAAACATCAAGATGTTTGCAGGCTCTGCCTTCACGGGGCTCTCAGCTTTCCTTGAACTTGGGTGTTAGCCAACCAAACCTGTTCTTAAATAAATCAAGCCATCCTTTGTTCTTGCTATGATTTCTTCCTCTGCTATCTCAATACCCCTATTTTGATATATGCTGGAACAAATTCTTTTGCTTGGCTCAGAGGCCTGAGAATTGGCTGTGCCTCTACATATGTCCACATAATATGAAGTAAACAGAGGTGAAACTATATAACCTATAACAGATATCTATAAAGACATTCACTCGAAAAAATTAATGATGAAACTAATTGATAAGTTGGTTGTGTTCTAAAAACAGTTTCTTCGGCCACAAAACCTCTCAATAAATTTTAAAAAGTAGAAATAACATGGACCACTTTCTCTGATTAAGAGGCAAGAGCAGGGGCCCCTGGGTGGCTCAGATGGTTAAGCGTCTGCCTTCAGCTCAGGTCATGATCTCAGGGTCCTGGGATCGAGTCTGCTTCTCCCTCTGCCTCTCCCCGTGCTTGTGCTCTCTCTGTCTCTGTCTCTCAAATGAATAAATAAAATCTTTAAAAAAATAATAAAATAAATAAAAGGCAATAGCATCAGACATTAACAATAATAAAAAGGAGGAGAAAAAAGAACCCTACCAAATCTGGAATTTTAAAACATTATCTACAAACATTCTTATATATGTCAGTTGGTGAACATGAGTACACTTATGGAAGTAAAATTGCTGGATGATGGCACATACATAGGGACTCATTTAGTAGATACTACCAGTTTTCCAAAGTGGTTGTACTGATTTCCTCCTATAAGCAATGGAAGAGAGAGTTCCATTGTTCCACATCTCCATCGACACTTGATATTATGAGTTTTTCATTTTTGTCATCTTGGTGGGTGTCTAGCAGTATCTCATTGTGTGGTTTCAAGTTGTATTTTTCTCATAACTAATAATATAGAGACCCTTTTCGCATATTTTTTGACTGCTTTGATTTCGTCTTTTGTAAAACCCTGGGGTTAAGTTGTCCCTTTTTTATTGGGTCATCTGCCTTTCTTACTGATTCTTGAAAGTTACATTTATATTCTAAAATACGAGCTCTTTGTTGGATATATGTATTACAAATATCTTCTCCCAGTCCACAGCTGGCCTTTCCGCTCTCTTAATAAGTATCTTTTGATGAAATGAAATTCTTCATTTCAAGGTAGTCCAATTTATTCACTGCTTATTTTAAGGTTAATGCTTTTAGCATCCTGATTATCCCATGGTCATAAAAGTATTCCCCTGTTTACTTCTAGAAGCTTCCATGAGTTATCTCTCATATATAGCTCACTAATCATATGTTCTGCTGTGCCCAGTTTGGTATCCAATCCAGTCAATAAGTTCTTAATTTCAGATATTGCATTTTGTATTTCTAATGTCATGTGGGTTTTTTTTAATAAATTCTAATTCTCTGTTGAAATTCTCTCCTCTTTATCGATTTTGTCTGTCTTTTCCTCTTTTCTCGTAAAATCTTAATCATAGTTGCTTTGAATTCCATACTTGCTAACTCTGGATTATCTCTGCTTCTCCTTCTGCTTCTGCTGGTTGTTTTCCTTTTTCTTGATTGCCAATTGGTTTTTCTTGCTTCTTCACATTTTTTGGCAATTTTTTTATTGTATGCTGGGTTTTAAGGATAATACATTGTAGAGGTTCTGATTTATATTATTTTCTTTCAAAGATTGTTGACTTTTGTTCTAGCAGCCAATTACATTGCTCCCAGATCACCAAAATCCAGGGTTTCTCAATCCCGGAGCTATGGACACTTGGGGCCAGATTATTCTTTGTTGGGAGGATGAAGGCAACGCTGTCCTGTGCATCATAAGATGTTTAGCAGCATCCTTGGCCCCCACCCACTAGGTGCCAATAGCATCACAACATCCAGTCGGGACAACCCAAAATGTTTCCAGATGTTGCAAAACAACTCGGAGGGAGCAAAACTGCCCCCCCAGTTGAGAATCACTGCCTTAATCATGTTGAGGCTGGGGTTAGACTTTGTTCGTGTAGATCTTCTTCAGTGTTGCTCTTGCTCCTGGGACATGGTCCTTGCTGGTAGGACATGATCCTTACTACTGGAGTGTGGACTTCCTGAGGTCCAATTCAAAGTCCAGGGTGCTAAGATGTCTGGCTCAAAGTCCAGCCTCCATCTTGCCAGAAGTATGCAGCCTCTGAAATCTCTGTTCAGGGATACAGCCTTCTGTGGTTCTGTGCTATGCCTGGAGACCCACCTGCTCATATGCAGCTTAGGAGTTGGCCAGAGACCTGGCAGGAACTTTTACACGTATTTGGGGGGCTCCTTCTCTATGGCTTTCTCCTTGATAGGACCCTACCCCCAAATCCCAGCGACTCTGGAAGCCCCAAACTGTTTCCTTTACCCAGCAAGACTGCGCGGCAGCTTGGAAAATGCCCTCAGGGCAAAAGATAGCGTGACTATGGAGCTTGGTTCATGTGTATTCTTTTTCTCAAGAACCATGGATCTGGGGTGCCTGGGTGGCTCAGTCGGTAAAGCGTCTGCCTTCCGCTCAGGTCATGATCCTGGGGTCCTGGGATGGAGTCCCATGCCAGGCTCCCTGCTCAGCGGGGAGTCTGCTTCTCCCTCTGTCCCTCCCCTCTGCTCATGTGCTCACTCGCTCTCTCTCTCTCTCTCTCCCTTTCTCTCTCACACAAAAATAAATAAAATATTTATTAAATATTTAAAAAAAGGAACCAAGCCTAGCATGGGAGTCGGAGGAGAACCCGACTTAATAACACACTTACAGCAGATCAGAATACATGGCATTGGTTTTCGTTCTTTTGGCTTTTGCCAAAGCAGACAGGGTGCTGCTTGAGGGCAGGGACTGCTTCTTAGTCATCTATGTCTTCCCTCATCCATGTCTGCCATGGAGTAGACACCTCACAAATGTTTGGGAGATGAAGGAGTGATAGAATGAGTGATTGGATGGGACATCATTCATCACTCACTGTTCATGGCTTCCGGGTGACTCTCAACCCCCACCAGGGCTGACTCCCTGGGCTAACTCCAGAGGCCATGGGATTTCAGAGTCTCAGAAAGTCCTGACTTTCCCCAAGAGAACATCTTTACTGGCTTGACTCAGTATCATGGTTCCTACTCCTTGGAATAGGACTCTTGATACCAGAAACGTCTAACGGATTCAAGTGAGGAGGGATGGTGACATGGTAATCCATTAACACTCTCCAAGGCTTGATCTCAACACCGTTATCTTGGAAAAGAGACAACTAAGGCATTTTGACCCAGGGCAGCAAGGGAGAAGTTGATGGGGAGCCTCTTGCTCAGGAGAATAAAAAGTGGTTCCTCCGGGGGGTCCCCTGATAAGTTGGGCCAAGCACCTTTGAGGACTGTACTTCAAAGGGAAGGTGAGACACCAAAAGACCAATTGGCCTTCCATCACTGTTTCTCCTAGGGTCCGCAGTGCCTCCCTACCAAGAGGTTCCAGGAAGGTCAGTGGTCCGGGGTGACCATGCATCTAGGGCCCCCAAAATGGCACTGGATGTTGTGGAGACCTGCACACTGTCCCTGAGATTCAGCAGGTGCTTGTTTACACGTGGCACTTTCCAGTTCTGGGGACAAGACAGCGGACAACATGTATGCTTTTGGTAGGGAAGGGAGTTCCGAAAACATAAGTGACTTTTTTGCTTTAACCAACAGATATAGCTACCTTCTAGTATTTTGAGATCGGCGTCTTCTTTTCAGCCTAAAATGACTGTCCTTTCCTAGGGTTCTGGGTCTAAGGGACTCTGTATGTGGAGCTACCTGATTTTTATATGGCCAGATGGCTACAGTGATGTGTGAACAGTCACGGGGCTCACCCCGTTCTTAACACTCATTGTTCTTGGGTCCATCTGATCTCTCTGTCCTCCCTGAAGTCCTGCCCTTGGCCCAGTGGCCAATCATCTATGGCCTCCCCTTTTAGTT
Organism: Leptonychotes weddellii; assembly: GCF_054177405.1. Classification (NCBI taxonomy): domain Eukaryota; kingdom Metazoa; phylum Chordata; class Mammalia; order Carnivora; family Phocidae; genus Leptonychotes; species Leptonychotes weddellii. Next base: position 72,007,399 of record NC_138385.1, read on the forward strand.
GTCTGTTTAAACTTAATACCTCAAGTGCTTGCGGCCCTGGAGGCCATCAGATTGCCTGAGCATATTTTCCCACAGGAGGTCCCCGTGACAGATCCCCTTCCCTCTCCCTACACCTCTTGCACAGGGAACTCTTCCAACCAAGTCCTTCTACACAGCACCCTCAGCACTTCCCCGCCCATTGGAAGGGGACAGGGCACCACTTCTGGCGTGCTTCAGAGAGCCCTGTCACCTGTATCCCTTGGCCCCACCTCTGCTTTCCCAGACACATCCTCAGCCCGGCCACCTGCCACCACCCTCCTCACCCCCCAAAACCAGGTCTTTCCCTTCCCGTTCAATTTTTAAATTTTATTTTTTTTAAGATTTTTATTTATTTATTTGAGAGAGAGAGAGACCATGCATGAGTGAGGGGAGAGGCAGAGGGAGAAACAGACTCCTCGCTCAACAGGGAGCCTGAAGTGGGACTTGATCCCAGGATGCTGGGATCATGACCTGAGCCGAAGGCAGACGCTTCACCAACTGTGCCACCCAGGCACCCCTAAATTTTATTTTTAATCATCAAGGTAACATATATTCATTATAAAAATGTTTAAAGTATATATATTTTAAAATCCATAAGGAAGTGGGGAGGGAATCACTTAGAACCCACCCCCCAGAGGCAACCACTGTGAATACATTGGAGTTCTTCCTTCTTGTCTTTTTTCTAGTCATATTAACTTAATTACAAAGAAGTCAAAGAAGTTGAATAAGTTGAAAAATGGTAAGAATAATCTTTAAATATATGGAAAATGCAATATATGGAATGTTGCACGTTCTTCTGTAACTTAATATGGTATCACATACTCTCGCTGGTATTAATGAAGAGAAAAGTCACCATGAGACACACAAAGAAAGACCAAGATGTTGGGGTGGCTTTGTAACGTGTCACCTTGGCCTGACTGACTGGAATTTCCCAGAATTCCCCTCCCTGTTAGTTTCCATTTCCAGTGGGCTACAGAAAGATTTCTCTGGGAGTTTTGGAAGGCAGAAGGGAAACCGTGACCACTTTGTAGCTCACACACAGTGTCCCCTCTACTGGCTCCCCTTGCTGGGGTGAGGTCAGTTGTGTGAGGTCAAATCCCTGTTTTTTTAAAAAGAAGAGAAAACAACCTAGTGTTTCTGCTTCTCTGACTGAACCCTGAGGGATAGGGTTGGTACAACCTCGACAGAAGCAGAAGCCTGGCAGCCTCTCCCCCACGCAAGCACAAGGCTAGTTGGAAGCTTTTCCTGACAATCGGGGTTCTGTCTGAGCTTCCTGGACCACAGGACCTTTGCACAGCAGAAGCCACTGAGCTCCTACAGAAGTTTCTGCAAGCTTGCATGCACAAGTGAGTTGTCAAAAGCACTTGGCGTCCTGTCTTCTGATTTAAAAAGAAAGGTGGGGGTGGGGAACCCAGCAGCCCATAAAACGAAATGGCCCAGTGGAGAATTATGACCAGCCTTGGCATACCTGAATCAAAATGACAGACCATGAAATAATGTGTTTTCGTCTGCATCAGCTGCCCTGTCCGTCCCAACTATCAGCTAAATTGCCTGCCACAAAGATTATTTCACCTGCCACAGTGGAAAATCGTTGAGCAGCTCACAAATTCCACAGTGGCAAAGCCTGGGGCCCCAGAGTGGGGGAAGATGGAGGATGAGAGGGAAGAGAGAAAGAGAGACTCCAATGGGAGGACGAAACTAGCCACCACTCCCATAGGCAGGGTCATCCAAGATATTGGCTACCCCATGGAAGAGGGGGCCACGACTGCCACCGAGCGAGCCTCTGGCTGCCGAAGGTTTGACAGCAAGGAGCATAGGGAGGCAAGGAAAGGAGGAGGCCCGACCACAGCCTCTGCACCACAGATACCAGGAGGGACACTGTGGGGAATTCAGCGCCAGGGGTTACCTACAACACCACAAATGACTCACGTCTTCTAAAAGGAAACAACTGCTTGTAACTTATTCAGGGATCAGAAGTTGCAGGGATCAGAAACCACCTCGGAACAGTTAAAGTGAAAAGGGGGGGTTCGTTGTGCCAGAAATACATCCATCGGGACCTCGTGGAAACTAGGAAGTTCCAAGGCGCCTACTCAGCCCATCTCTGCCTCCGGAGGCCGCATTGTTTCTCATCTCTGTTTTCTTTTGGTTGTCTGCTCCATCACCTTCTCGGCAAACTGGATCTCCCTGTGTGGTCATGTTCCCTGCTCCTCCCCAACGTGACAGGACATTACCGTTCCCAGACCCACCACCGGCCGCTTGGCTCAGCCTCCCAGGAGCTGGGGGTTGGAGCAGACACCCAAAGTAAGTGCGCTCTGGCACATCCATCTATCTGTGACCAAGCATGTGCTTGCTAAGGACCTCCTGGGTGCCCGCCCAGGACTGGGAGCTGAGAAGGTTACAGAAGTGTTGGTGTTCAGCATCCCTGTCCACGAGCATGTGAGAACTGAGGCACGATGGGGCCTGAGGACCAGACTCCAGGAGAAGGAAGAAAATGAGGGCTTGCTTAGGTCGGGAAAGCTGCTTAGAGGACTTGTGATCTGACCCGGGAGGGGAAGGATGGGCTGGGGGAAATGTCCCTGGCAGATCTTCCAGAGAATAAAAGAAACTCGTGCCAGGCAAAGATGCGGAATAAGGTGTGAATGTGGAAAGTAGTTAAATGTCAAGTCCATGATCACGGTGTGCGTCCGCAGCAGTGGGTGGCATTGCAACAGCAGGACTGGGAGGCAGCAAGTGTTGACATTCATTCTGTAGGACAGCGGTTTTCAACCTTGAGTCTGCATCAGAATCTTCCGGAGGGCTTGTTAACAGAGGCATAGCTGGGCCCCAGCTCCGGAGGTTCTGATGCAGCAGGTCTGGCGCAGGGACCGAGAATTTGCGTTTCTAAAAGACAAGTGACTTGAGGACAGGGGATCTTTCCACAAATGGGTCAAAAAGTAGTAGGTAGGGTGCATGGACAAGGGTCCATAGTGGGGTCGGGGAGGCTGGGTAGCAAAAGTAAGGCAGGGCCATACACACACAACAGCAGCTGGGGAAGAAAGTAGCCGGGGGCGGCGGGGGGAGTGGAGGGCAGGGTAGGGCACATCCAAGAGGTACAGCAACCACTACAGGCCAGACGATGCCCAGGGTTCCTGGGGAAGCGAGGACGCCTGGCATCCAGGTCCTGCCCATGAGGCCCGGGACTACAGGCGAGAGAAAACCAACAGAATCCCTGCCCGAGGACGGGATGTCACCCAGAGTTGGAGGCCCTGTTTTACATGGAAACCAGAGCTCTGTCAGAGCTTGGCCGTCCTGTGCCAGGGAAACACCGCGCCCTGCCCCGTGCCACCAAACCTGTTTCGTTTTTTTTTTTTTTTAAAGATTTTATTTATTTATTTGAGAGAGAGAGAATGAGAGAGAGCACATGAGAGGGGGGAGGGGCAGAGGGAGAAGCAGACTCCCCGCCGAGCAGGGAGCCCGATGCGGGACTCGATCCCGGGACTCCAGGATCATGACCTGAGCCGAAGGCAGTCGCTTAACCGACTGAGCCACCCAGGCACCCCTGTTTCGTTTTTTTAATTGAATGTTGTGTTCACGTCAACACAACCTTCCCGGGGAGGTTATCCGCCCGGAGGGGATCCAAAGCAAACTCCAAATTCTGCACCTGCTCTCGGCTCATTTTCGGTCTCTGCTTCTACTCTTCCAAGCCCAACTCGCCATCAGTGACTGACCTGTAAGGAACCAGAATTGATAAGCCCAGGCAAACAGTAGCAGAGAGAAACTTCCTAAGGGGGGAAGGGGCTGATGACAAATCCACCGTATCATGGATGATGAGGGCACCAGCTACTGTACCAAGTTCCCTCCCTTCTCCAGTGCCAGTAACAGTGGCTGAGGATGCACTGTGCCTGTAAAGGGACGTGACTGAGAATGATGAGGACATTTTTAGATGTCAAAACTTTTTATTATTTATTTATTTATTTTTAAAGTAGGTTCCACGCCCAGCGAGGACCCCAGCATGGGGCTTGAACTCCCACCCCTGAGATCAAGACCTGAGCTGAGATCAAGAGTCGGATGCTTAACTGACTTGAGCCACCCAGGCGCCCCTAGATGTCTAAACTTTTTGAATCATCCAAACGGTTTCTCTCAAATAGTCGTTGTGGCGGCCAGCACTTGCAGAACGAAAAGTTAACAAACCAAGAACCTTCGCGCGGTGTCCGGGTTCCAGATGAGAAAAACAATCAGGAAGCATCTCAGTAAAAGTGGGAGGGGGGGGATTCTGTCTACTTGAGTAGGAAAGAACTGTGAGCTCTTTCTCATAATAACAAAAACCAAATAGGTTTTCCTGGTTTTGAATACAATGCAGCTTGAGGAAACATTCTGTAACTTTCGGCTTCATTACCCAGAACAATCGGCACAGTGAATCATCATTGTCTTAATTATAACACACTGATTAACTCTGATACATAATTAACCTAAACCCTGAGTCGCAAGCATACTTAACAACCAAATCATGTAAAAGGTGTTCGGCTGTGTAACCAGAAAGTCAACTCAGAGGTTTATTAGCACTCGAACTTTCTCTTTTTCTCCCTGGGTGCTAGGAGAGCTGGGTAACAGTAAATTCACTAAGAGTAAAAACTCATTTGTTGGCGAGTTCCCTCAGCCCTCCAAATTGAGCCAGTCAGGGCAATCTTCTCGCTAGAAAAGCTGACTTCCCATCTTTTTTTTTTTTTTCCTGGTATCACTGCATCCCCACATACAACGATGGTAGCCTCTGGGGGCAGTAACAGGAGCTCTTAGTCACTTTCACACCGTACAGTTCCATATCGTTTGAATGTCTGACAATGAACGTGCACGGGATGGCCGACTTTGGAAGCCTCCTTCCTCCCAGTGCGTGGAAAAAAGTGCCCCGGTTACATTCTATATCTGTGGCCTAATCCATTGATGGGGAAGACGGTGGTGACCCTGGAAAAGGTTAAAAGGGGAAATAAATGGGGGCGCCTGGGTGGCTCAGTCGGTGAAGCGTGTGCCTTCGGCTCAGGTCGTGATTTCAGAGTCCTGGGATCGAGCCCCGCATCGGGCTCCCTGCTCAGCGGGGAGTCTGCTTCTCCCTCTCTCTCTGCCCTCCCACCCCTCCCTCGTGCTCTCTCTCTCGCTCATGAATAAATAAAATCTTAAAAGGTGGGGTGAGGAATAAGTAAATAAATTAATTAATTTTTAAAAAGGGGGTAAAATGACTTGAGTTAGCACATCTACTGTCTTTAGCATGTGTCATAATTTGTGAACATGAAATAATGTCCGTTTGCCTTATTTTTATGTTCTGTAAAGCCTTAGAAGAACAGATTCTGAGAAATGAAAACTAATTCTCATTTCAACGTGAAGCTCTCCACTGGTCAGTTGACCATGTCCTTGGAAAGAGAGGTCAGAGTCCTGAATCCAGCTGTGCCTTTAGCCATCTTTATGACCTCCGATTGCTGACTTCCAACCTTTAAAAAGGAAAGCCATCCTTCTTGCCTTAGATTTTCTTCCTGAGAGTAGTTAGTGTTCTTTCTTCTACACATTTATTTCCATCAGAGCAAGTGTTCAGATATGTTCAGTCATGGTAAATCTTTGTCTTCCGAGTCATATTTGCTTTTGGGAAACAGCCCAAAGTCATCCAGACCCAGGTGGGACGATTAATATGGGAAATGAGCTTGGGGCTAGGATGGCTATAAGGCACACACCGTCTTCCTGAGTCCTCCTGCCATTCCTGTGAGGTAGAAGAGGCACCATAATCTCCTCTTACAGAGAAGGAGACTGAGTCTCAGTCGGGCCAAGATTCCAATCCAAACCCATTGCCCTTCCCTCGTGCCTCAGTGAGGACGCTTTTCTGTGGGTTGGTGGGCTGCTTGGCTTCCCCGGGGGCAAGGAGCAAAGATTCAGCGAACCCACTCTCTGGAAAAGGAGTTTGTGGTAAGGCCATCCCTGGCCTAAAACTGGGTCCGGAAGCTCGCGGGACCCGAGGCAACTCACATCCAGCAGCCATGCATCTAGCACTCAGCCAGTGTCTCGTGGGCTCCCAATCACCCTGGCTCATGGCACCCATGCTTCTTTCCACAGCTCTGCCCCATTCCCCCCTTTCTCAGATGGATCCCAAATCTAAATTCCAAAAGGAAGTCAGAAAAATTGGCTTAACTCTTCACTGATACCCCATTCGCACCAGGCACCCCCAATCCCATCAAAGATGGCCTCACCCTGTTTGCCTAAGCATGCGGCCATGGAAGGGGAGGCTTCAGCTAGACAGGGACATAGGGCCTGGAGAGTACCATGGCTGTTTAGAAAGTGCATCTATAATGTGGAAGTGATGACTCTTATACTGAGGACAACGATAGTGACAAAGATTTGTGCCATTTATCGAATGCAAAGCCTTTTGCATGCGTGTTCTGTGAGGCTTGTAAATTGGCTCGGCGCTCAGTTCTCAAAGACATAGTGGGACAGGCAGTAGTACGGAATCTAAACAGCTTCTCTAGTCTTTCTGCTGTGTGAAAATGGACAACTCAGCAGCGTGACTTCTGGCACTGTTTCCTGGCCAAAATAACCAAAGGGGCAATCCTAGTAACTTCCTGACCCAACATCATAAGAAGTATAAAAATAGAGGCATCTAAGGGCACCTGGGTGGCTCAGTGGGTTAAACGTCTGCCTTCGGCTCAGGTCATGATCCCGGGGTCCTGAGATCAAGTCCCGCATCGGGTTCCCTGCTAAGTGGGGAGCCTGCTTCTCCCTCTCCCTCTGCCTGTTGTGCCCCCCGCTTGTGCTCTCTCTCTCTCTTAAATAAATAAACAAAATCTTTTTTTAAAAATGGAAGCATCTAGGAGTCCAGTTCTCCTTCTGGTCCTGTCGCCCTGGGTTACAGCTTGAGGCTAATGGCCAGTCTGAGTCAGTATACAGCCCTTGGACACTCGATGCCTTTCCAGCTGCAGCGTGGCACCCTGGCAGGCCCGATTCCTCCTCCAGCTCAGGCTCTCCTGGTTCTCTGGAAGAGGAAAGCAGAGCAGGTCTGAGATGGGACTGCAGGGCTCAGCAACCCATCCCTCCTCCAAGCATCCGATTCCCTCCTGAGAGATTGATTCAGTTGGGTTTTGAAGGTTGTTTGAGCTTCCAGAGCACCCTTATTACAGCACGCACAGCCCCCTTTGAAGGGTAGCTCTTCGGGCTTTTATCAACCAAAACCTTCTGGGCAAAGGTCCCAACTGTCTGAGGAGTGACAGGGAAGTGCTTGTCTACCAGATGTCCACATTCTGCCATCAGGAGTGCGAGATCGTTTTTATCTGTATCCCAAATAAAGAAAGAACTCTGCCTTGGAACTTCTTCCAAAGCTCCCAAGATAAGAACGCTGAAACACAGTTGGTCCCCTCATCCCACACTCCCACCTACCTGATAACAAGAACGACCCAGGACACTTGTCAAAAATGCAGAACCCTAGGCCCTCACTGGACCTATCTATTCAGAATTTCTAGATGGGGCCTAGGGCTCTGTATTTTTATAGCACTCTGAAGCCTTCGTTTGTTGGTCAAGTTTAGGACATGCTACCCTACTCTGAAATCACCAATGTCATTTCTTTTTTTTTTTTTTTTTTTTTTAAAGATTTTATTTATTTATTTGAGAGAGAGAGAATGAGAGACAGAGAGCAGGAGAGGGAGGAGGGTCAGAGGGAGAAGCAGACTCCCTGCTGAGCAGGGAGCCCGATGTGGGACTCGATCCCGGGACTCCAGGATCATGACCTGAGCCGAAGGCAGTTGCTTAACCAACTGAGCCACCCAGGCGCCCACCAATGTCATTTCTGATGCCCTACTGAGATTTGGGTATGAAAGCAGGCTTGGGTATCAATAAGCATCATGATCTTTAACGAGTCACTTCCCTTTCCTAGTTCTTACCTTGGTATGGCTTATCTGGAAAATGGGAGCATTTTGCCAGATGGCGTGATGGTACAGTCTACCATTTGCATTAGCCAGCATGGGCTATGAAAATTAATGTCATTGCATTTTCCACAAATTTTTAAAAAGATTTTATTTATTTATTTATTTGAGAGAGAGAGAGCACAAGTGGGGAGGGGCAAGGGCAGAGGGAGAGGGAGAAGCAGACTTCCCGCTGAGCAGGGAGCCCAACACGGGGTTGAATCCCAGGATCCTGAGATCATGACCTGAGCCTGAGCTGAAGGCAGATGCTTAACTGACTGAGCCACCCAGGAGCCCCAATTTTCCAAAAATTTTTGAAGCCCTTTTTTAGGCAATCACTAAATTTCTAGGATAGTCACCAGGCCAAGAGAGAAGTAAAGGCTCAGAGTCCCTGTGTCTGTCGAGATAATGTCCGTGAAAAGGCTTGCCATGGGGCCTGACACTTAAAACTTTTATTTTTTAAATTTTTATTTATTTATTTTTTTAGATTTTATTTATTTATTTGAGAGAGAGAGACAGAGCACGAGCAAGGTGAGGGACAGAGGGAGAAGCAGCTGAGCAGGGAACCCAATGTGGGGCTCGATCCTGGGACTTGGGGATCATGACCTAAGCCAAAGGCAGACACCTGACCAACTGAGCCACTCAGGTGCCCCCAGTTAAAACTTATAGCAAGTGTTACTCTCCTTTCCTCAGCCATGTCATGCCAACCATGTTTTCCGATAGCGATCACTACAGAGGCTTCTGCAGCAAGCAGCTCCCCATGCCGTTGTCCCGAATTCACCAGGAATGGGCAGCGGGTGCACGACATTCTCTCATGGTTGGTGGTCAAACCCCAACTGAGACATGGTCCCCCTGCTGCCATCTTTCACTTCCGGTGGGAACCCTCAGGCTGGGCAGATCTCACCCATGGGATAGAACTTGAGAAGGAGCTGGGGCACTTCTGGCATGGTGCCTGGAGATCCATATAACTTTCAGTTGTGGTCTGCCTATGGATGAACTCTCTTATCTCTAGCTTCTAGAAAGGAATAACAAGCATAGCTCTTTTACTTCTTAAGTACCTCCAACAGAGTCACGAAATCGTTTGTCTAAACAATTTACCCCTGATGCTTCTGTTCTGGTAAGAACCCCTTACATGAGGACACTCTTGGTGGCTGATGATGTTTTTTTGAGCCAACACACTTGAAAATGTGGGTAAAAGCCAACCGAAGGTCAAACAACTCATCGGGGAAGTCACATCTTGCGTAGTCCGATTTCACTAGAAGCTTCAAAAGTGAAAGCAAACCTAGATTTTGATCTCGGTTGCTGTCATTTCCACAATGAACAAGTGCTTTTCCTTTAGTGCCAGTGTATAATGTGTGTGTAACATATCTTATATATTATATTAATATATTAAATACAATATTAATAATTTATTAATATTAATGTGATGTGTATTATTAACTAATATGATATAAATATTTTGTATAATCTATAATTATATATAACAGAATATTTTATATGTGTGTGTATATATATACATACATATAAGCATATGTATGCTTAAGCATAAGCATACATATAAGCAGATTTATGTCAAGGAATTGGCTGATGCAATTATGGGGGCTGGCAAGTCCCAGATCCACAGGGCGGGCCGGTAAGTCGAGTCCCCTGGGCAGGAACTGATGCTACAATCCACAGGCAGAATTTCTTCCTCAGGGAAACCTTCGTTTTGCTCTTAGGGTCCTTCAACTGATTGGATCAGGCCCACCCACTTTATCGAGGACAATCTCCCTTCCTTTAAGTTAACTGACTGTAGATGTTAACCGCATCTACAGAATATTGTCATGGCAACCCCTGGATTGGTGTTTGATGGAATAACTGGGCACCATAGTTAACTCATGAAACACCATCACAGGGACATACCCAATAAATTTTATTGACTGATGTACAGACATTAAGGATTGTGGAGAAGTGTGACTATCATCTCTGTACCCCGCTGCACAGAAGGCCCCTGTTAGGTGACTGTAGAGCAGAGCAAAAGCCCAGTCACTAGCCCCACACTGTGAAGACTTTGACGGGCTGGCTGGTTCCCTAAGGGATGGCACCAGACCGGAAAGAGAAGGATGAGGAATCCAGGCAAGAATGGGAGGGGTAGGGCAACAGTGGACCAGGGTTTGGTTGTCCTTTTGCCTCTCATTGGAAGGTGCTGATTTAGCCTTGTGGCCCATGTATGTGGAAGGGAGGAGTGATTTGGAAACTCCAGAGCAGTGGCACATCCCCAAAAATGCTGTATTTTGCTTTGGAATGAGTCTTGATTTTATTGAAAAATGTTTGATTTCCCAATTCTGTTTGCCATTAGCCAATATAATTGTGGGCTTGTGCATGGCCAGCACACACTAAACAGAACTAGATGGAGCCCCACTCTCTGAGGGGGACCCTGAGCAGCAGCTGCTGCCACTGTAAAGGGAGTTGGGGTACAAGACAGTTTTCAAGCCTTTTCTGGCTGTAGTTCAAGAGGTGGCCCAGAATCTTCTCTACAAATATATCAGTTACTCATTGCTGTGTAACAAACCACTTCAAAATTTGGTGGCTTAAAACAACAACAATCATCGGTTTTGCTCATAAATATGCAATTTGGGCAGGGCTTAGAAGGGAAGGCTCACCAAGCTCCACGTGGCATCTGCTGACGTGGCTCAATCCAGCACAAGAGGAGCCATTTCCAAGATGGCTCATTCACGTGGCTGGCAGGTCGGGGCTGGCTGTCAGCTAGGCACTCCCCTGGGGTGAAGGCTGGGGATCTTGTTTTCTCTCCATGTGGCCTGGGCTTCCTTACAGCATGGTGGCTGGGGACAGGAGAGAGCCAAGGAGAAGCTGAGTCACCTTTCATGGCCAAGGCTCAGAAGTCATGTAGCATCACTCCTATAAGTGTGCCAGTCACTAGACTTGAGTCACCAAGGCCAGTCCATATTCCAGGTAGGGGAATTAGACTTCACCCCTTGATGGGAAGAGTGTCAAAGACTTTGTGAACATGTTTTAAAACCACCTTATGGGGCGTCTGGGTGGCTCAGTTGGTTAAGCGTCTGCCTTCAGCTCAGGTCATGATCTCAGGGGCCTGGGATCAAACCCTGAGTCGGGCTTCCTGCTCAGCAGGGAGTCTGCTTCTCTCTCTCCCTCTGCCCTTCCACCCCCTCCCCGCCTTGCTGGTGCTTGCTCTCTCTCTCAAATAAATAAATAAAATCTTTTAAAAATTTTTAAAAAATAAAACCACCTTAGCAAATGATACCTCTGGTGGTATTTCCTCTGACACCTCCCTCTTTCTTGCCCCTCCTCCCCCATCCAGCCAGTCACCAAGGCTTATAAATTCTACCACCAACAAATATCTTCAAATCTTTTCATTCTCTCATCTCACACCTGGAGCCCTGCATCTTCCTGACTTTCCCGCCTCCACTCTTTCTTCCCGTGATATTTAGGATTAGGTTCATTTGCATATGACAAAAAATCCAAATAACAGTGGCTTAAACAAAATCAAAATATTCTTCTCTTTTACATAAAAGAAACTAATACATAGCTATCCAGGGCTGATGTAGTGGCTCTGTGATTCTCAGGGATCTGGGCTACTTTCATTTTGCTCCTCTACAAAGCCCTGATCCAGGATGGCTGCCTAAGCACCAGCCATTGCTTCCACATTCCAGCCAGGGGAAAAAAAAAAAAAAGAATGAAGAAGGATACACCCTCTCCCTTAAAAGATCTTTCCCAGAAATTTCTACTTATATTTCATTGACCAGTACCTAGTCACACTACCACACCTAGCTGCAAAAGAAGCTGAGAATGTAATCTTTATTCTGGGCAGCCGTATGCCTCACTAACATCCAGGAGTCCATAAATAGCAGTCCTGGACACCTCTGAATCCACACTTCATGCTACACCCAGAATCTTTTCCCTAAAATGCATATCTGAGTATATCCCTCCCCTGCTCAAGGCCTTCAGTGGCTCCCCATCGCTTCTGGATAAAATTAAAATTCCTTAAAATAACTCCAATGTTCCTGCTATCTGGACTTCTTTTCTGTCAACCGTTACTAGCAATACTTCACCTTCAAAGATACTAACCTACTTGCAGTCCAGCATATTCTTTCTTATCTCAAGGTTAATGCAAGGTGTTCCCTCTGCATAGAATCCTCTCCCACCCTCTCTACAGGTTCACTCTACCCACACTTCAGGCCTCAGCCTGGACGTCACTGTCCTCCAAGAAGATTCGGAGGGGCCCATGGACATGTTTTCATTTCTTTTAGAATCAGAAGGGAAAAATGAACTCTTAGGTCCAAGGAAATGTTTGAATTCATCAATATTAATAGTACCTCCCTCACTAGGGTCTTGTAAGGAGTAAATGAAAGAATACACTACATGTGAGGGGCTTAGAACATCCTGTCGTATAGAAAGCTCTCAATAATGATCACCTATTATTATTGCTGTCATTATGGCCAATTAGTGTCCTACCTCTCCCAGAGGTTTTTTCACTTGAGAGTTGGCTCTCGCAGGAGAGAAGAGATTATTTACCTCCCCCAGTCCCCAGTGATTATCTGTAATGGTGGAATTTCAGGCTGCCTTGGAAAGACTATCAGAAGCAAAGAGATGGGGGTGCCTGGGTGGCTCAGTCAGTTAAGCATCTGCCTTCAGCTTGGGTCGTGATCCCAGGGTCCCTGGATCAAGCCCGCATGGGGTTCCCTGCCAGAGGGGAGTCCCTCTCCCTCTGCTGCTCCCCCTGCTTGTGCTGTCTCTCTCTCTCTCTCTCTGTCAAATAAATAAATAAAATCTTTAAAAAGAAAAGAGAAAAAAGAAAAGCAAAGAGATGTTCTCCTAGCTTCAAATCATCTTCTCTGGTCTCCACCTGGATAGCTTATGGGGCCGGGGGGGCGGGGTTGGGGGCAGGTCCTATTACAGGGGAAACTGCATGGACATTGGAGTCGAAACAACTGGGTCCTATCTTAGCTCGGGCTACTATAACAGAGTACCATAGACTAGGTAGGTTAAAGAACAGAAGACTATTTCTCACACTTCCGGAGGCTGGGAAGTTCAAGATCAAGGTGCCAGCCAATTGGCTCCCAGGGGAAGCTCTCTTCCGGGTTTGCAGACAGCTGCCTTCTCATTGTATCCTCACATGGTGCTCTCACGGCTCTTCTTAAAAGGGCACTAATCCCATCAGGAGGGATCTGCCCTCCTGGCCTAGTTAATTCCCAAAGGCCCCACCTCCTGATGCCATTGCACTGGGGATTAGGGTTTCAATATATGAATTGCGTTGGAGGGGGTGAGGTGTTGAGGAGGGGCAGGGGAACAAACATGCGGTCCACACCAGGTTCAAATCCTGAATCCACCCCTTACCTACAATCGGCAGACTTCCAATTCCTCGGTTGCAAAAGGAGGCTCATAATGGCACCTGCCTCGTGGGTTCCTGGGAGGATTAAATGAGAAATCACATGGGAAATCCGCAGCCCGCTGCCTGGCATGTGGTGGGTTTGTCCCCTCTCCTCCCATCTATACACGTTCCCGAAGGCTGGAGTGCACATGAATTGGACACTCACAGACTCAGAGGTGCCAACATGGAATGTTCTTTAATTTTCTCTCCCTGAGCTCAACTCCTGTGCTCTCACCGCCCGCCCCCCCCACCGCCGCCAGGCAGTAGGAAGTGGCATCTAAACACTGTCGGGTAACCCCGGTCACATTTCATCATGCCCAGTCACTTCAGGATTTGGACCAGCCCCCTCCGTCCCTGGGGAGCCCAGGGGTTCACTGGGTACCCAGATCATGGTAGTTCAACAAGCATCCACTCTGGCTTCTGCCAGTCGGTTCCGGTCCTTGTCTGGGAGCAGAAGCCACAGTCCAGCTGGGACCCTGTGGTAGAGTGAGCAAGCAACTGTCTCGGCTTCCCAGTTTTAGCTCTGAAAGCTCCACGTTCCAGGAAACCCTCAGTCCCAAGCAGACAGGGATGGTTGAGCATCCTACCCTGTGAGCCTGCCCATGCCCTCATCAACCTCCAAGACTCTCAAGACTTCTCCCGGCTCCCAGTGGTGCTTGCAACCCTCCTGGGTTCTGGCTGGGGAGAGGGAGGGCTCCAGGCTGCTGGCCCTGCCAAGTGCCCGGGTGTCCGGGGCTCTGGAGACTGCCCCTCGCCACCTACCCCCACAGCTCACTCGGTCAGCACCTCCACTAGGAGGCAGCCTGCAAACACCATCTACAGACACCTGGGGGCACACTTTCTGCCCTCGATCTTTCATCTTGGAAGCCAGGCTCTTAGAACTTGAAAATCCTCTTACCCGCAAAGCCGGACTCTTGCTATCACTGCTATCATTGGCTATCACCACTATTCTCTGTGCTGGGAGTTTAAACTTTTTTTTTAAATTCAATTTGCCAAGGTATAGTACATCATTAGTTTTTGATGTAATGTTCGATGATTTAAACTTTTTTTAAGATTTATTTATTTATTTGACAAAGAGAGACACAGCGAGAGAGGGAACACAAGCAGGGGGAGTGGGAGAGGGAGAAGCAGGGGGAGTGGGAGAGGAAGAAGCAGGCTTCCTGCGGAGCACGGAGCCCGATGCTGGGCTCGATCCCAGGACCCTGGGATCATGACCTGAGCCGAAGGCAGACGCTTAACCAAATGAGCCACCCAGGAGCCCCGAGTTTAAACTTTTTCCATTTAATAAGAGCAGATAGCATTTATTGAGTGCTTACTGCTGGCCAGGCACTGTTCTAGTATTTTCCACCTGTTAGTTTTTTTTTAATCCTCACGATCTCTTAGTGTGCTGTTACCGGCACCCTCTCCTTACAGTGTAACCCATAGTACAGAGAGACGTGTAAGGAACTTGTCCAAGGTCACACAGCTAGCTGCTTGGTGTGGCCCCGGAGCTGAATTCTGGCCAACTGGGCCCCAGGCCCCTAGTTTTAACTGTTTCTTTCCTTTTATTCATAGGTTGGGTTCATTGTGTTTGTTCAATGTGAAGAGAAAGGTACAGGGGTGGGGTGGAAGGTCATGGAAAATAAACAGAGGTCCGTGCCTCCCAATTTTAGCCCAAGAAGAACAAAGTAGGGGCACTTGGGTGGCTCAGTCTGTTGAGAGGCTGCCTTCGGCTCAGGTCATGATCCCAGGGTCCTGGGATCGAGCCCCATGTCGGGCTCCCTGCTCAGCAGGGAGTCTGCTTTTGCCTCTCCCTCTGCCCTTCCTCCCACTGGTCGTGCTCTCTCTCTTGCTCTCTCGCTCTCGCGCTCTCTCTCTCAGGTGGGTAAATAAAATCTTAAAAAAAAAATCTGGAACGACACGAGTATGACCTCTACCACCACAAAAAAAAAAAAAAGAACAAAGAACAAAGTGGCACATGGGAAGACGCTCAGGTGTGTTAGTGTCACAACTGTGGTGACATTGTCATGAAATGGTGGAAGGAATCTAAAGGTCATTGGCAGAGGGCTGATCTGATTAATTCAGCCTGAGACTGGCTCTCTGTGGAGAGGCGGAGTGGGGGTGCGATGGTGGTGGAGTTGCAGGTGGTCCAACGTGTTGAGTGCATGCTGGGGTGCGCCACCTGCCCAGTGCCCGCCTGCCCTGCTCCTAGAATGGCTCAGTCCGTTCCCCTTGGCCCTCGGGGTCTCTCCCCAGGACCCCAGCCCGCGCCCGCACAGCCCCTTACACCCCACCGTCCAGGAGTGCTCAGACGCCCCCTTCCTGACCTGGGGTCTCTCCCCGACAAGGCCCATCTTGTCCCCCAACCCTGGTGTCTCCCCCACCAGCGGAGCCTGCTTATGTCCCATCCTGATGGCTCCCCACGAGAGCTCAGCACCTTTTCCCCCGCTCCTGGGGTCTCTCCCACCCACCCCCTGCAGGGCCTGCCCAGCCCCTTCCTGCGCTGCCCGTCGCAGCGACTCCTGGACCGTGTGGTCCGGCGCTATGCTGAGGTGGCCGACGCCGGCAGCATCTTCATGGACCACTTCACTGACCGCGACAAGCTGCGTCTGCTCTACACCCTGGCTGTCAGTGCTCATCCCATCCTCCTGCAGGTATGCAGTGACCCCCGCCCAGGGAGGGGCTTCATGTCGGGCTCCAGGGGGGCCAGCCCTGGGTTGAGCTCTCTTCCCCTTTACCCAGAGCCTTGGGGCCACCACCCGGAGATATGCCCTGCAGCCATACCTGGAAAGGAGAGAAAAATGGAAGTAGGGTAGATGCCCATCAGTAGGGGAATGGTCAAGTAAATGAGGGTGCACTAGAACCCGGGGATACACTGGTCACCGAGGCAGTCATGGTGGCCCCGATTTCCTTGCAGTTTCCAGTCCAGAGGTGGAGACAGACACTTAGCAAGTCAGCAAGCATCCGCAGAGCATGCGGAGCCCAATCATACCGATTTCCCCCAAATCCCAAGGGTCAGGACGCTCACGGTGTGGGCACAAAGGAAACTAGGAAGTGGGAGGAAGGAACGGAAAAAGGAGGAGGGCTAGAGAGAGGAGGGAGAAAGAGGAGGGAGAGGAGGAGCAGAAGGAGGAAGAGGAATGAGGGAAGGAGGAGAGAAAGGAGAGGGAGGGGAAAGAAAAGAGAAGGAAAGGAGAGGGAGAAGGTGCAAGTAGAGAAGGAAGATGCCACAACAAAAACACTTAATGTTTATTATCACATAATATTACATAATTATTAATTTCATCATTTCAATTTAATTTTAAATATAATTGTATACAGTTATTAATTATACATAATCAGTAATCGTTGTTACATTGTTACATTACATATTTTAGTCTATATTACCTAATTGATATAAATATATTTATATATAATTATTTTATTTATTATTTATGATACATCTAATTATATGATGTTTATTATTATATATTATTTGTTATATATAATTATATATATAACCAATATATAATCATTATTACATATAGCATAATATGTAATATATTATATAATATGATATAATATATAAAATGATATATAATAATCATATAAGTTATAATATATA
>NC_138385.1:72024795-72097331 GCF_054177405.1 Leptonychotes weddellii
GTAATATAATGTGATATAATTAATATATTAATATATAACTTACTGTCTAATGCATATTTATTAATATATGAATAATTAATATATATTGATATATAATCAATGAGGTGCTCTTAGTTATTAAGCACCTACTGTGTACAGGGTTTTGTGTTGAATGTTTTTACATCACAACTCCACAACCCCACTGAAATATTATTATTGTCCCCTTTTCCAGATGAGGTAGGGGGTGCTCAGAGATGTGAGGTGACTTAACCACAGTCACTTAGCTAATGTCAGCAATGGGACCCAAACCCAGAGCTGTCTGACTGCAAGGTCCATATGCTAAAACCTGCCTAGTAACATTGGCATTTTAAATCCTAGAGAAGGAGAAGGAACTGCTGGTTGTCCCTCTCGGGGGTCTCCTTTTCCCAGCATCCTAACCTCAGTGGTGGCAGCAGACTCCTGAGAGGCCTGGGCCAGGTCCCTCCATCCACCCCTCGCCCCACCTGGGAAGAGCCTGGATCTTGTCACCCTTGTCCAACCCCGGGATGACCCCACGGCTGCGTAGTTAGACTTCGCCAGGGGGCCCGGGACCTCCCTCCACAGCACTTAGTGGGAGAGGTCCCGGGTGGGCAGGGGAAGCAAGAAAAGGTTCTTCACAACCAGCGGGTGGGTTAAAATGGACAGAAGACTACAGAAAATTGTCCTAGAGGGGGATAACTTCTTTTTTTTTTTTTTTTAAGAAGGAAAAGAAGAAAAAAAAAGGTGGTATTTATAGTTTCTGTCATTTCTCCCTCGTTTAAAGAAACACCATTCCAGATACAGCTGCTTCAATAAATAGTCAAGAAAAGAGCAGCCAGGATTCCCACCTTCCTTTTTCATCTCAGAAATCCACGAATGTGGTGCTCTTACCAGGACACCAAGGAGACCCACCAGGACTGTATGCTTCCGGAGATCAGTGTTAAGCAGTCAGAAGGTTCCAGTCAGTCGGGGGGCGGGGGCAGGTGCAGCATCTGTGAGTAGGTAGTTACCCCGGCCAGGCAGATTCACCCAGAGCCAGCGCCATGGTTCCCCGGACTCAGCCACCAAGGGCCACTGTCGTGATTTTTGTTCTTTCCCAGAACGTGTGCCTGCACTGTTATTTTTGAAAATATTTTCCTTTACATCGGCCTGAACTTGACCCTCTTGTTTCACCCCATGGCCTCCTCCTAGGCAGGGCTGCCCGTGAAATCCCAAAAATGAGTCGCATTTTTTTTTTTTTGATTCTTCAGCTCTTAAAATAAACATAGTCCCCTGAATCTGGAAGCCCATGGAAAATCGGCCCTCGCTTGGGGAACCTGTTGAAATGCATCCGCTGCATGGACATAGGGACTGACTTTTCTGAATGCCTTCATCCATCGACAATGGAACGAAAGGGTGGGGGGGGGGTCCCTGGTCCAAGAGGTCAGAATAGGCTGAGGGACACATGGCCGAGGCATCCGGAGACGGAGGGGGCCCGGTGAGGCTCATCCCTCTGGAGGCTCCTGGTGAGAGGCGGGGGCGAGTTGTTGTCTCTCATCCTCGAATACCTCCCCCTTCCTGCTCGGCAGATCTTCCCGGGCGCCGAGGGCTGGCCGCTGCCCAAGTACCTGGGCTCCTGCGGCCGACTGGCGGTCAGCACCAGCACCAGCCCGCTGCGGGACTTCTACGGCGCGGCCCCAGACCAGGCGGCCGACCTGGCCTACCAGCTCCTCGGTGTCCTCGAGTCCCTGAGGAGCAATGACTTGAACTACTTCTTCTACTTCACCCACGTCGACGCGGGCACGTTTGGCATCTTTAACAACGGGCATCTGTTCATCCGGGATGCCAGCGCCTTGGGCGTCATCGACAAGCAGGAAGGTACCCAGCATGGGCCTCACTGAGCAGCTGGTAGAGGGGAAGTCAGGGTGACAGGGGCCAGGGAGGGGTGACTGGGGTGGAGGCGGTCGCATCCTGGGGCCGTTCCGGTCTCCGTGTGTCACCGTAAGAGCAGCCCCACTTCGTAAAATGTCCCTCTTCTCCTTTTGAGTCTGGGCTCCAACTCCCTCTCCAAAGGGGAACCGGACTTGACCTTGTCCATGGGGGCCTTCTGCCCCGCGGCCCCGCCTACACCCTCAGGGCGCTGCTGGTGTCCCAGGCCGTCTGTGTGGCACACGGGGCGCCTGCCCTGCCCGCCTTCACACAGGCCCCACCTCCGGATCCGCCTCCTCGGAGCCTCTCTCTCCGATGCTTCTAGCCTTTATCTGAAACGTCCCTACCCGGCTGATGCCCTGGTCCACGGTGCCATCCATCTGGGCACCTTTGCTTTTTCTAAACTTTCCAAATGAAAGAGCATGGCATCGAATGTGGTATATGAGTGAATCGGGTTTCTCCCCGCCCGCACAGGCTCAGCGAGCGTTCTAGAACTCTTTGAGCATCCCAGTCCCGAGCGGTGACCACATTTTCTGAGCCCAGTCACAGGACGGAGGCTTTTCTTCTCTGATCTCTGATTTTGCTGATATGAGAAGGCCTCCGAAGACTGACCAGTGAAACCGCACTGACTCATTTCCTGAGTTGCCTTTCTTAAGAAGAATCGAGTCAGAAGAAATGAGGCTGATGGCAGAATATTGGGGCGACGGAAACCACTGTGCTGGGCAGTCCCACTGGCCCCCACTGCATGCATATTCTGCATCACCTGCTCTTTCTGCTCTTTCTCCCAACGTTGTACTCCACATGGGCGGATGAGACGGGTCCTAGGCATTTCCTGCATTCACTCCTTCCACAATAATAACGGGAGAATCACAGTGTGGGGGTGAGCCCTACAATTAGAAGCCCAACCTCTGGCGGGGATCAGTGCATTTTCTATGCCGTGGCCTCCTCCTGCCACAGCACAGAGAGTCCCTCCCGTGTTGTCCTCAGCAGGGACCACTGTGTCCCCAAGCTCTAAATCTCCTGGTGACAGGAGATGCTAGGACACTAAACATTCATCCAGCAATTCTAATTAGTGGCGCTCCCCCCCTCCCGCCCCGCTCCACTCCCCTGCAAGGAGCGCAGGTCGTAGGGTGTGTAATATTGTGCATCTCTCTTCTAGGCAGCCCGGCAGCCGCCGGGGCAGGAGAGAGTAAAGACATCTTCAGCTGCCTGCTTTCGGGCTGCCAGGCTGAGCTGCCCTCCTGCTACACCATCCCGGAGAAGCAGAGCTTGGTGCTCGTGTGTCGGCAGCTGCTACCTCGACTCCTCCTGGGGAAGTTCCCCTCCCCGGTGCAGGAGGAGATAGACAGGGCACTTGCCCAGTGTGGGGAGGGCGCCCACCCCGACCCCGAAGTGCTCAGGGCCGCCAGCCGGCTGAAGGACATCTTGAGGCCCCTGAGAACCTGTGACCCCAGATTCGCCTACCGCTACCCAGACTGCAAGTATAATGATAAGTTCTGAGCGGCTGGAGCCTTGCCGGCCTCCGGGGACAACGTCCCTGGCCCTCCCTTGCCCAGGCGGGTCGCTGCAAGGTTGAAAGAAGCAGCTCCGTCCTGGGACATTCAGAGAGAGGCACCTTCATTTCCCGGGAACGAAGGAACACTCTGACGACCAGAGGGGAGTCGTGCCGCACAGCACGGTTGCCCCTGCTAGCTACAGCGTCACGGAGAAGCCCTGGGCTGGGCCGGAGAAGACCCGACCGCAGACACTCACTGGATCTCGCTGAGCCTCAGTGTCCTCTGTTCTCCACCAGACTCTTGAGTTACTGAAAGAAGACAGGGATGTGAAGGGCCAGGGACACGGGGAGGTGGTTACAGAGAGTGTTCCGGAAACATGCGCAGGCAGGACACATGGGACAGAGCCGTGGAGGTGGAGGCTGACATGGAGGGAAGGCAGGGGGAAGGTGAGGTCCCTGGCCAGGACCGTGTCAGGCTCAAACATGAGGGGCCCCCTTCTTGCTCCCTGGGCCCTCGCACTAGCCCTCCCGCCATGCTGCCCACACTGCCACGGAGTGAGGAGACGGCAGGCCAAGGAAACACGTGGACAGGTGCACAGTCTGGGTGCCTGGGGTCCCGGGTGCTCCTGTGAGGCACCTCGTGGCGTGAGAAGGAGCCCCGGCTGAGAACAGATGAGCAGTGGGCGGGGGGCCAATGTGTTCATCCGGGACCTCTGAGAAGCAGGTGTCAGGACGAGGGTGAATCGGGCAAGGATCGTATTAAAGAAGATCGCTGCATAGGAGGGAAGAAGGCGGTGTTGCCAGTCTGAGCCCAAGGGAGGCAGAGAAGGTCAGCAGAGGCATTCTAAGAGTGGCATTGGTGCTATATCTAAAGGAAGGTTCCACAGGGCCCTGCTGCCCTCAGTCGTTGGCAGGGAAGAGCCTGTGGGAAGCGTGCCCTTGGCCTCCCCGCAGAGACGACATTGAGAGCGCAGCACAGGGCCGGCGGCCAGCTCTGCTCCCTGGAGCCGGAGGCCCGAGCAGGACACGCCAGCCACAGCCAGGGCCCCAGGCCAGCTCTGTCCTCACCGCGGCCTGCAGTGTAGCAGTCGAAGGAGTCTGAGAATTTTCCTTGAACTCGGCCTTACGGGTCGTTGCAACAGTATTTTTCAAGGTCAGCCAACAGAACGTATTCTATTCAACAGTGTGTTAGTTTGCTTTATACCTTTGAAATATTTAGTCACATGGTATGTGGGCCTGCATGTGGATTCTTACCCTGGCCCCTCAAGCCTTAGTGGGGGGCTCTTTGACCCTTTGTCCAGCCTCCCTGTCAGCCCTCTACCCTTAGGGACCTCCCAGTCGGCCTCCTCTCGTCTCCTTCTAAATCACCACCTTTAGGTCAGAATGCCTGACTTAACAGATGGGGAAACTGAGGCCCAGGAGGAAGAGCAACTTGCTGAGATGGTCCATGCTCCTCTTGCCTTCCCCTTCGGCTGCTGATTCGCACCCTGTCCTACCCAGTTTTGGCCCCTTCACTCACATTTAAAGATGGGCCAAGAAACGTCTTATTTCATTGTCCACCAGATTGTTTGCCTTGGGGGGTTTGCCTTTTGACAGCTCCAGGCACTAACCCCCGGGGCAACCATGATAGCGAGGATGGCAGGCCAAGCTTCTGGAAGGGCAGGCCTGGGCTGCCTGAGAGTGTTGGAGACGGTGGCCTTCTGGCTCGGTCTGGAGGGGAGAGGATTGACCCAACCTGCAATATTCCCCAAGTCCAGTCTACAGTGATGGGTTCAAAGGCCAGGCCCAACCATGAGGGAATGTGTCGTGTGCATCTGTACCCAGGGCTGAGGTTCAGACGGTTCCATTTCTCCACTTACCAAGTCCCACACATCATGTAAGATCCTGTCTGAGTCCTACCTTGACCCAGAGCTTTTCCTGACAGCCCGGCCCCCAGGGACCCCTTTTTGAATCCCCTCTCTGTACCCCTGAACCATAGGTCTGTGCCCATGTGAAGCTAATCCAAAGGGTATTCTGGAGAGATCTGTGTCCCACCCTCCCATCCGGCTGAGAGCAGCCTCCAGATGGCGGATGGCGGTGGTGAGGGCGCTTTGTGTTCTGCGCAGCAACCCAGCCGGGCACAGAGCAGGTGCTCGAAAAACAGTACACTCTTTAGGCCCTTTTGCTTGGCGTTTGTCACATACTATGTTCTCTAGACTCATGTGTCTCCCCAGAATTCCTCTCTAGAAATCCTAACCCCCAGTGTGATGGTATTAGGTGCTGGGGCCTTGGGGAGGTGATTGGCTCATGAGGGTGGAACTCTCATGGATGGGATCGGTGCCCTTCTAAAAGAGACCCCAGGGAGCCCCCTCGCCCTTCCTGCCACATGAGGACGCAGGAAGGAGATGGCCATCTGTGCACCAGCAAGAGGGCTCTCTCCAGACACAGAACCTGCCAGCGCCTTGATCCCAGACTTCCCCGCCCCCCAGAACTGTGAGAAATAAATGTCTGTTGCTTGTCAGCCCCCCCGCCCCCGGGTCTATGGTATTTTGTTAAAGCCACCCAAACAGACGGAGACACGTTGCCGGCCATACGCAGGACAGAGCGGCTTCCCTGAGAGTTTTTAGCTACTGCCTTTTTGGCCTGCAGGACCAGCTCCCGAATTTGCGGGGCCTCATGCAAAATGAAAAAGTGGGGCCTCCTGTTATTAAGACTGGCCAGACAACAGAGCATGAAACCAAGCGCGGGCCCCGTGAGGCTGCAGAGCTTGCGTGCCCGTGAAGCTGGCCCTGGGTGCCTGAGAATATGAACTGTTCACCTCGGCAGAGAATGCCCCTGGGGTTCACTGGCATCTCCTTTGACCTCCACCACCAAGGGAACTAGGTGTGGGACCAGAGGCCGTATACGAAATACGGAACAACCACCATGGCAAAGGAACTGAGCTACGAGAATGCATTCCACGTGCCGCAGCCTGACGTGGGCAGAACCACAGCCTGGCGGGCAAGTCCAACTCTTCGAAGGAGGAAACGGGTTCAAGCGATTCATTCAAAGTGACCATTTTTCCAGTCCTCTCCTGTAGCATCTGACTTCTGCCCGCCAGTGATTCCGTGAGCCTGAAAGTTTCCTCTAGGGTTAAAAGATAAAGAGTTTGCTAAATAAATCAATACTTTGCTCGACTTGTATTCTTTTGGGAAAGATCTACAGCCCTGGAATCAGCCAGAGCTGGTTTCAAGTAATGATTCGGCTGGTTCCTGTGTAACCTTGGGCAAGTTGTTTAACCTCTCTGAGCCTGCATAAGATGGGGAGGAAAGGCTCTGCCCTCGCAGGGTTACTGTCCTATTTTAATAATACAGTGTTTCTCAAGAGCCTGGCACATAGAGGCATTCTGTATCTGAAGGCAGATGTAGGGCAAGAACAGAGGGTCTCCCAGCACAAAAGGGCTCCTCACAGAGCCAAGGAGAGTGTGGCAGGCTCTGGGAGGCCCCCTGATCCCGGCCCCAAGGCTCTGCTCCAGCCCAGAGGACCCGTAAGGAAGCCAGGATGCCGCAGGCTGGTAGACAGTCTGACTGGGGCCATTGTTACGGCTTCCTGCTAACCAGACTCTGGCTTGATCATGAATGACAGCTGGGCAGCCACTGTCCTCACCTCCTCAGCCCAGCCCTCCCCCAGGCTCAGAAGGGAATCCTCCTCAAGCAGGTAATGTTGGGGGCCTTGGGAAGTCCATCCGCGCTCAGTACTGAAGAGAAATGTGGAAGCCATCTTGGCCAGTTGAAAGCCTGTGTGCGGAGATGTGGCTTTTCTGCCCACCCCAGGCCTGTTGGCTGCGTATACTGGTGCAGCTGGGCTCACGTGTGCACAGGTATACTCCTGGTCTGTCTGCAGCTCTTCAGGGCACTGTTTAAGAACAGTTGCGGTTGCAAGACATGTGGGAGGGTCAACGCCCAGGCAGGGGGCAGTGAATTTGCAGATATAATGACCCTCCAAAAGGCAACTGAGAGGAACAGGCCAGCAAAGGGGAGCTGGGCAACCAGTTCAAGTGGCCTGCCCCGTGTAGCTCTTTGCAGGAGCAGACAAGGAGGGAGAGCAACCCCGTCCCACTAGGGTGTCAGATCCTGCACCAGCCCTTCTTGCAAAAGTCAGCACGTCAAAGTTATTTATTGTGGTGTTGCTTATAATCGAAAACACTGGAAACAACCTAAGTGCCCGTACATGGGAGAGTAGTTGAATAAACCATGATACCTCCACACCATGGAGTGCCATGCAGCTTTGAAAACGAATGCGGATGATCTCTATGAACTGATACGGAAAGATCTGCAAGATACACAGCTAAACGAGAACAACATAAAAGCAAAGCACCAAGAGTATTTAGAGGATGCGACCTTTCATGTAAGAAAGAAAGAGTATAAGCAAACATTTATGCATCTGCTCACTTGTGATACAAATATATATTATATGAAAATATATATTATATATAAGATATTATATAATACATATACACACACAGATATATATATATAGAGAGAGAGAGAGAGAAAGAGAGAGAGAATAAACCAGAAGCTAACGAGATTGGTTACCTACAGGGGGTGGTGGGAATGGGGTGGAAAGAAGGGAGGAATGGGAATGGAGGTAGGGACGAAGAGAGAGTCAACCTTCTCTGAGTATAACTTTTTGTATAAATCTGACTCTTAGAACCACGGGAATGCCTCACACAACCCACAAATAAATAATTAAGATCCCCCAGGATGTGGGTTGCACTAAGATGTAATACAAACCATAGCCAGTGGACCTAACTGTGTTACACATGACTAGGATAACAACACCGAAGAACTAGCCTAAGTAACTTGAAAAGTAAGCATTTCGACTACAACAGTATAAGGCTAAAGACAAAAAGAACCGTGCACACAATTTAAAATTGTTCATTTTGTGTTATGTGAATTTCACCTCGATTTAGAAGAAAGAGAAAGGAGACAAAGAACCATGCACAAAAAATTGTGCTCTAGTTAGTAAAATTTTTCCCATGGGGATGTGGGTTAGCTGTTCCAAAATTATTTTAAGTGTTGAGCAGGTAACTAAATATATTGTGGGTAATGAGAGACAGGCTTCTTACCATTGGAGAAAGGAGTTATAAGCAAGGAAGGAGGGAGGGCAAACTTCAACCCTCTAAGGTTGGACTGGAATTGGAAGTATCACTAAAAACACAGGATTTTTGCTGTAGATACACGGATGGATAGATACAGAAATACAGATGTGAGTGTTAGAACTCTATTTCCCAGCTCTGTCTCTGAGAAGGCCTATAAGCAGCAACACCCCACTACCTGGTCTTGGTTTCTCCAGTAAAAGAAACCAGAGCTCTTTGGAGAAATGGCTGATTCCAAGACTAGGAAAGCAGAAGATGATTCTGGAATAATCTTGTGCTGCCAGAAAGAAAGGAAATGCTCAGAAAATTGGGGGCATGTCAAAAGGACACAGAAGCCAACTTGAAGGGACTCCCAGTTGCCAAATCTGGGACAATCTGAGCTACAAAATAAATAGTGATAGTCACAGATTATAATCCATAATTAAAGTCAATTCTTAGGAGACCATACTGATATAAATAAATACTTGAATAAGTAAGTAAGGGGGGGAGGCAAGAGCTCTTGGTTATGGTAGAATTCCAATTCATAAGTGTAGAAGAAACGATGGGAGTGAAAAGTCACCACTTGGCAAACACCACACTAATAATTATTGCAGGCAAGAATCCTCAGTGGGAGCTCAAACCAGATGAAAGTAGGAGACACAGGACATTTGCATCAACTCAAAGTTGTCTTGAGTTGAGTCTACTCATTAAGAACGAAGGGAAAAATAGTAACTTGATGGTGAGGGAACCTGGCAGACACAACCTTAGCCAAGTCATCAGGGTCCACCTTAGCGGTGATAAGTGACATAGACATCGTGTGCCCCCTGAGATGATGCCCTGAGAAGGGCACAGCCTCACTTCTGAAGTTTTCTTGCCCCAAATGCAAAACCTCAATCGAATCATGAGATAACACCTAACAAATCGAGGGACATCCTACAATTGGTCATGAAAGGGAAGGAAGGACTATAGAATTAGCACAGAGTGGGGGTGTGAGAATTACACACAATGTGGGGTCCTCGATGGGATCCTGGCCCAGAAAAGGGACATCAGTGGTGTCAATACCCACCGGCCAAAACTTACCAGGAACACACCCTCAAGTGGAACAGGTTGGGTTTATTGCTCATGGCAGCGGGGGAAATGCACACCACGGAGTGCCATAAGGTGTCTCAGTGAGTGGGGGGCAGAAAGGACGTTGTAGAGGATTAGAGCTTGTTAGGTGAGTTTGGGGAGGGTTCAAGGGAGTGGGGCTTTGCTCTGGATTGGATGCTGTCAAGAAGTGGGGGTAAATCCATGACTGTACACCTCCATAAATCTTACCTCTAGGACAGGGGGGATGAAGCAAGCTAACACTGTTGTTAGGAAAGCAGCAGTCACTCATAGTAGCCAGGATAAGGGGAAGTTCGGTTATTTTTGGTTCCACAATGTTCGTGCTGTTGTTTGTGTTCAGACATGAGTACAGCGTGGCCTTGTTTTGTCTTGATTCTTTGTGGTCACAGAGTGGACTTGTTTGATGTTCGTGATCTGAGCGATTGTTTATGTTCGAGAAGAACACAGAGGCCCTGAGGTGCGGGCCAGGCCAGCCCTGAACTCCACCAAGGGGCCAGTTCCCAGCTATTGTGGGCTGCTTCTTTTTTTCTCCGTGGGACGAGGGGTGAAATCCCAGTTAAGGTCTATTCGATTAGTACATCGGATTTCATCAATGTTAATTTCTTAGTTTTAATAATTGTCCTATGGTTGGTAAGATGTTCACATTAGGGGAAATCGGATGGGAATTCTGTATACTGGTGTGGAACATTTGGGTCCATCTAAAATTATTCCAAAATAAAAAGTAAAAAAAAAAAGCAACTTGGGGAATAAGGGAGAAATTGGCTGGGCACCAGGTGAGGAAGCTGGCTTGCGTATTGGAGCTGTGCTGTATACAACAAAAGACATCGCCCAAAACGTGAAAGCTTTACCCGTGTGATAAGATGGTCCTGACTATGAAAAAAACATGGAAACTGAGTTGGATTAAAAGGACAACTCACGAGGCACGTGGGTGGCTCAGTAGATTAATTGTCTACCTTCGGCTCGGGTCATGATCTCAGGGTCCTGGGATCAAGCCCCGCATCGGGCTCTCTGCTCACCGGGACATCTGCTTCTCCCTCTCATTCTCCCTCTGTGCTCTCCCTCCCTGTTTCTCTCTCTCTCCCAAATAAATAAAATCTTAAAAAAAAAAAAAAAAAGGAAGACTCAGGTCTCCCATTTGGGGCTTACTCTAGGGTGAAGCTCACGGACTACAAGCCTTTTCATTGCTACTGCTCTTTCTCTGCTCCTCTCTTACTCAATTGGCTTAAGTGAATGTGCCCATACTCGAGCCAGGGCCACCCCTACCACACTGGAAAGCAGTAGAGACCTGGGGCTCACATACTCACTTCTGCTTCCTTCCCCTCTACACACAAACCATGGTACCTGATGTAGAGAGAGCGTATAGCACAAGTTAAAATCCCCCTTCACACCTTTGCACTCCCTCCTATTTAGCTGAATCCACCTTTCTGCCTCAAGCCCCTATCTGGAGCTTCTCTCTGAAAAATCATTCCCGAGGGGGGAATATGTGCCAAAAGTGAGTTCACATTCCCCTGGTTAAAGTAACGCGTATTTTCGTATTTTATTTTTGTAATGATTCTACCCAAGGCAGGGAAAATATTCAGGAAAAGAGGCAAGTCATGGAAATTTGGTGAAAATATAATCCTAATGAAAATTAATTTGGCAAAGTTCATCAAGAGCCTCAAAAAGGATTGCATACTCTACCCAATAATTTCATTTCTGGGATGCTACCCAAAGGAAGTAATCAAGAATGCAGAGAGATTTAGGCACAGACTGACTGTTAAAAATCACGACTGAACACTTGTAACCTCTACAAAAACGAGAGTAAGTGGAATTTTTAATAGGCATTGACTAGCACACAGGAGGAAATGAGAGGAGAAAAATAGAAACAAAACTCTGAACGCTGGAAAGCAAATAACTTAGCAGGACCAAAAGAACGGAATCTGAAGCTGGCAGCAAAGAATACCGAGAACCATCACAATTTACACCACAGAATCTCTCAAAAAGTTGAGGAGTTGGTGGCACCAGATCCTTCAGGAAGTAAGGGGGAAGACTGAAATAAGGATAAGTCTTAAAAGGCCATTTTAAGAAGCAAATGGTCAGTCGGAGAAAGACAAATACCCTATGATCTCACTCATATGTGGAATTTAAGAAACAAAACAGATGAACATAAGGGGAAGGGAAGGAAGACTAAAATAAGATGAAATCAGAGAGCGAGACAA
The DNA here is from genome assembly GCF_054177405.1 of Leptonychotes weddellii. Classification (NCBI taxonomy): domain Eukaryota; kingdom Metazoa; phylum Chordata; class Mammalia; order Carnivora; family Phocidae; genus Leptonychotes; species Leptonychotes weddellii. Next base: position 72,036,596 of record NC_138385.1, read on the forward strand.
ACCATAAGAGACTCTTAAGTCTAGGGAACAAACTGAGGGTTGCGGGAGGGGCGGGGGTTGGGGGGATGGGGTGACTGGGGGATGGGCATAAGGAATGAGCACTGGGTGTTCTATGCAACTGGTGAATCACTAAATTCTACCTCTGAAACGAATAATACACTATATGTTAATTAAATTGAATTTAAATTTAAAAAAAGTAGCAAATGGAACCCGGATCTCCCACCCCCTGCCCCCCAGCCCCCGCCCCAACCTTCACAGCCAGGTAATGGCCAGGTGATGGCCCTCCAAGAGTCAACAAAAGATCAGAAACTCCTTCCCTGGGGAGAGTGAGTCCAAGGGTCTTTAGGGACAGCACAGAGATTAGAATAGTAGGTCACACTGAAAACTGGGAGATCGAGGGCATGTGTGCACAGCAGATGCTCCATGCCTTCCCCTGCGCTGGCAGGCTCTCTGTCCTTCCACTCCCCACCCCAGGCAGGAGAACTGGCCAAGGAGCCCCCAGGGAAAAGGCTAAAAACTCCTGCCATCGCAAGCCCCCCAACCACCCCACTCATGTCTCTACAGGGAAGATCATAGCTGACAATCCCCACAGGCTGGCCAGAGCACCTCGTTGTCTTTTTAGGTACCCCCTCCTTTTCTTTTTTGTTTTTTGTTTTTTTTTCTAATATTGGTTTGAAATAATTTCAGGCTTTCAGGAAAGTTGAAAGAAGAGTACACATAATTTCCATAGACCCTGTATCGGTATTCTCAGTTGTTTACTTCTTTCCATGTTTGCTTTCTCATTTTCTTCCTCTTCATTTCTCTTTCTTTCCCTCCCTACCTGTCTCTCCTCCTCTATCTTTCTCTCTCTCTCTCTCTCCCCCCTCCCACATCCCCCCCGCCCGCAACCAGCATTTTCTGAACCATCTTAGAATAAGTTGCAGATGTGCTCCTAAAAACTTCAGGGTTTTTGTCCTAAAAATAAAATAAAGGCTTACATAACCACAGCACAATTCTCAAAATCAGGAGATTAACATGGATGCAACATTGTTATCTGACCACAGGTGTTATTCAAATTTTTCTAATTTCTCCAGTAATATTCTTCATAGAAATTTTTTTCTGGCCCAGGATACAATTCAGGATCATATACTGCATTTAGTTGGCATGTCTCCTTTAATCTGGAACATTTTCTCAGCCTGCGTGTGTGTGTGTGTGTTTCACCAGCTTGACATCTTTGAAGAAGAGAGGCTTGTTATTTTGTAGAATTTCCCTCAGTTTGGGTTAGTCTGTTGTTCCTTATCAGAAAACATATGAGGTCAGTTTGTCCCATTATTCATGATGTTCACTTGGCTAACTTGAGGTCTACCAGGTCCCAGCACTGTAAATTTAACCTGTAATTGGAGAAGAAATCCTTTGAGATTATGCAAGTATCCTCTATTCATCAAAATTCCTCCCATTTGTTTTAGCATCCATCGACAATTTTGCCTGAATCAGTTATTACTATGGTGGTTGCCAAATGATGATTTTTTAAAATTTTATTATTCCTTTTACATGTATTGGTTGGCATTCTATTGTAAAGCAAAAGAACTTTTCTTCCTCCCTACTTACTTATTAATACATTTATGTAAATATGGACTCGTGGATTCTTATTTTCTTCTTGCTTTCACATCTCTTTTATGTCCAGAATAATAATGGGAAGATTATTTTTTTCAATGGGTTGTAATTTATTATTATCACATATTTTGATGCCCCAAATTTCCCCAGGGTTGAGCAGTAGAAAAATTCCTAGGAAGCAGAGCAAAAAGTCAGACTAAAAATGAGAAAAAAAACTTAATTACAGAATTAGTCCAGGAGGTCCCATATCCAGTAACAGGAGTTCCAAAGAGAACACACACACAGATGCATACATAAACATAGACACCACACAGTGACATAAACACACACACAAAGACACATACAGAAACACAGACACACATACTCAAACAGATACTGACACAGACACGGAGACACACATGTGCACACACAGACACACAAACAGAAACACACACAGACAAATAGACACACACACACAGGAGGAGATCATCAACAAGAAAATTAGATTTTCCAGAATGAAACATCATTAGTGTTGACATTGGAAGGACTTTGGAGTGCCCATTACAATGCATGAGTGTTGAGAGCCCTAGGGACGAAGGAAAGACCCTACAAGTTTCAGGAGGCTGGGGGTGGGGCAAGTGGTCACCTGAAAAGGGTCAGAAGTTAGAATAGCCTCAAACTCCTCACAACACTAGAAGCCAGAAGACAACAACTTCAAAATTCTGAAAGAAAATTATTTCCCACCTTCAATTTTCTACCACAAATAAACTATCAATCAGTCCTATATCCAAACTATCAAGTCCAGACATCCAAATTCTAGAAGTTTCCATTCTCAAGCATCCTGTCTTAGGAAGCTATGGGAGGATGTGTTCTACCAAAGAGTGCAATAGACCAAGATAAAGGAGGCCCGAGGTGTAGGAAACAAGGGCTTGGGCACGGGACAAAGGAGTCCCTGGTATGGGGCCACCCAGTGCACAGGGGAGCAGGTCAGAAGCCTTCAACCATTCTGTCAGGAAGATGCAACTCATGCAAACCTGAAGCATCTGAATGTTTTGAAAGAAGATTTAGACCATTGGTGAAGTCTTTGAATTTGAATTAACAGTAAGTACAGAGAGAAACAAGCAAAAGAATTAACACAGTTAAGAACTTCTGAGAAAATTAGAAGTTTCTCAGGAAAAGAAGAGTGAGCGTTGTATACTACAGGGCTCAGCTTTAAATGGCATTTACATAGAGTTATCCAAACACTGTTAAAGGCACCAGATTAGACCCAAGATGGAGTCACTCATGCTAAGCCCTATGGCAGCAAACCAAAACTTAACCAAGTTTCTATGCTCGGCTCTCCTGGAAAAGGAAGGCCTAGATCAACAAATCAGCACTTAGCCTGCTCAGCACAAGCTTCAAGACTTCCCTTTTTTGGGGCTTCTGGGTGGCTCAGTTGGTTAAGCATCCGACTCTTGATTTTGGCTCAGGTCGTGATCTCAGTGTTATGGGATAGAGCCCTGTGATGGGCTGCACACTGGGTGTGGAGACTCCTTAAGATTCTCTCTCCCGAGGTGCCTGGGTGGCTCAGTTGGTTAAAGGTCTGACTCTTGGTTTCAGCTCAAGTCATGATCTCGGGGTCCTGGGATCGAGCCCCATGTCGGGCTTTGTGCTCAGCGGGGAGTCTGCTTCTCTCCCTCTCCCTCTGTCCCTCCCCCAGCTTGTGTTCTCTCTCTATCTAAAATAAATAAATAAATCTTAAAAAAAAAAAGATTCTCTCTCTCCCTCTATCCCTACCCCACCTTGCGTGCTCTCTCTCTCTCTAAAAAAACAAAACAAAAACAGAAAAACAACTTCCCTTTTCACCATATAACCAAGCAGTAAATGCCCAGTATAACTCCCTTACTCCTGCTCACTTTGTTCTATAAAAATCTCTTGCCTTGCACAGCTCTTTGGAGTTCCTTTCTATCTGCTAGATGGATGCTGCCTAATTCATGAATCACTGAATAAAAGCCTATCAGATCAGTAAATTGTGGAAAATTTTCTTTTAACAACAACAAATATTGATTTAATCAGAATGATGACGTATCTACATTGGGAGTATGGGAAGAGCGTGCATGGGAAGAGGGAGCCAGGGAGAAGAAAACGAAACCTAAAAAAAATCTTCACCTTCCACAGTGGAGATTCAATGACGCTAACAACAGAAAAATCAAGAGCATCCATTCAAACCTGTTATTTAGAGAAGTGATAGCAGGTAAAAGAATTAGCTAAAAGATGTTTTTGCCTAAGGGCAAGGCAAATAGAGGGGGAAGGGTGGGGGCAGCTGGTTTTTGTAACAAACCCTGCAGCACTATATGACTCTCCAAACTATATAAATCTATAACTTCTTCAAAAGTTTTTTTTTAAGATTTTATTTATTTATTTGAGAGAGAGAGAGAGCATGAGTGGGGAGACAGAGGGAGAGGGAGAGAGAGAATCCTAAGCAGACTCTATGCTGAGCGCAGAGCCCAACACGGGGCTCGATCTCAAGACCCTGAGATCATGACCTGAGCTGAAACCAAGTCAGACGCTTAACCAACTGAGCCACCCAAGCGCCCTCAAAAGTTTTTTTTTTTAATGCAACACCACAAAATGTTAAATAAAAGAAAGAGAAGATTTATGCACTGAAATTATAATCACGCCATTATTTTAAATAGCAAAGAATTGTGTATAATTTAAATTCCCGAGAGCAGAGAAATGACTAAGTAATTTGGGTTGCACTCGTACAATTATATATGTAACTAAATTAAAATACTGTTTATGGAGGAGTTACAACACCATGAGAAAATGCCTATGAACCAATGCTTAGTGAAACTAACAGATCACCAGATGTTCTGTATGTGTTGAGCTGTTTCTGGTTTTCTTTTCTTTTTTTTTTTAATAAATGAAGTTTTGCATAGAAATAAGACTGGAAGTAAAGATACCGAAATATTAGCAGTGGTTGGATTTAGATAATGGGGCTTTGGATTCTTAAAAAATCATTTCTACTTTTCTGTATTTAACAAATATTCTTTGGGAACTTAAAAAAATAGTCTAATGAAAATACCAAATATGTGTTCGTTATAGAAAAATTGGAAATATTAATACGGACCAAGAAGAAAATAGAAATCATCTAGACGTATTGCTTTTATTATGAAAAAAAATGCAGACATTTTTAAAGAGCAGGGATTTTTCTTGCCTTCCACAGTCTGGCCAGCAAACTGGGACCTGACCAAGCTTCCGAGTCTTGGCCTTAACTTTGAGACAGACTTCATTTGAGGCACCAAGATTTGCTATTTTCTTGAACCGAGATAAAAACTTATTTTTAAAAAGTCTGAACCCGTTTTGATGAGTATTTTCAAGTTAAGTCCCAGGAATTAAAAGCAAATCAACACCAAGTTTCAGAAGAATTCCGGAAACTGGATGACTAACAATGGAAGTTGGAAAAAAACTAATTTCCACATGTATCATTCCTTTTGTTTCATTTGCTACAGTCCTAGCCTGCTTTCTCTCAGGTCCCATTTGAGTTGTGTGCTGCCCCTGAGAGTCCTGAGTGATGTGGGAGAACCATAGTTCCTGTGGCCTTCGTGGGCTCAGAGAAAAAGAGGGTATTAATACATAGATAATTTTTGTCTAGGTTGCACGTGCATAATTTTTGGTTACAGTTACAGTAAGAGTATTGTCCATCCAAGTGCCCATAATAGAGCTTTCCGTGGACCGGTGCGTGAAAGGTATATGTTGGAAGTCAGAGGAGCCAGCCCTCTGAGATTAGGAGGAGACTGAGCCCAACACAGAACTCTGCTCTGAGTTTGGGATGCACCCTGGCCCTTCAGTGAAAAGCAGTCTTGGTCTCCAACTATTCTACTATTTCTTTGCCTTTTTTTTTTTAAGTCGCCATTTCTCTTCCTGTTTGGCAGCAAAACTGTGGGATTAATGCCCACTCTGTTGCACTCTGGAAACTGTCTCAACTGGCTCTGTGACGTTCCTTCAAGCAGCTGCCAAAAGGTTAAGAGGCTGAATGGAGTTGGCAAAAGCCACTGTAATTTTTACAAAAATTATCCGTCTTCCCAGAAAGAGTGTGCGATAACCATTTCTGGAGGCTGAGGAACGCTGGCCCGGTGGAGCCAGATCCTGGCCCCGAGGTCAAATCCAGCCTGGCCCCTTGGGCCAACTTCACAGCAGGCCCCCTTGGGAAGCAGATCAGAACATTGGCTCCATTCACAGGCCACCACACTGCAACTCCCCTCTGCCGAGGACGCGCCAACATGGCACTTCCGGCTAGTCTCGTTTTGTGCTTTGCTGGGTGCATTGATGACTTCATTTCCGGATTCTCACCCCTGTTCTTTCTTTTCTTCTTCCCATTTTTTTTTTTAAGTAGGCTCCGCACCCAACACGGGCTCGAACTCAGAAGCCCGAGATCAAGAGTCGCATGCTCTACAGACTGAGCAACCCAGGCACCCCCATTTCTTCCTATTTTAACTGAGGTAAAACTTAGACACCAAAAAGGCACACAACTTCAGTGTGCAGTGTGATGCATTTTTCAGATATATACACTCATGTGAGTGGCATCAAGATACAGAATATTTTCATTCCCCATTCAATACTGAACCCCCACCCACCCACAAGGAAGGGAACCATGATGCTGGATTCACTCACCATGGATTTGTTTTGCCTGTTTTTGAACTTCCCATAAATGGAATCACACAATGTTTACTCCTCTGCCTCCAGCTTCTGTCACTCAGCATGTTTTTGAGATTTATCCATATTGTGTGTATCTGTACTTTGTTCCTTGTTATTGCTGAGTAGTCTTCCATCATGTGGCAGTGTTGTGTATGGTTTATCCATTCATCCATCCAGGGACATTGGGTTTTGCTAGTTTGGAGCTATTACAAATAAAGCTGTTATGAATGTTCTCATACATGTCTTCATGTGACATATCTACACTCCTATTACTGAAGAATCCATTTCTCTGGGGAAAGACCAAGACAATTAAGCATGGGGTCCAAAGCCTTCATCAAAAGCAACAGGAGTGGGGCGCCTGGGTGGCTCAGCTGGTTAAGCGACTGCCTTCGGCTCAGGTCATGATCCTGGAGTCCCGGGATCGAGTCCTGCATTGGGCTCCCTGCTCAGCAGGGGGTCTGCTTCTCCCTCTGCCCTCTTCCCTCTCGTGCTCTCTGTCTCTCATTCTCTCTCTCTCAAATAAATAAAATCTTTAAAAAAAAAAAAAAAAGCAACAGGAGTTTGGAGGGATGACCTCATCTCCAGAGGCCTGGCTCACAGATAGATTTAAAGCATCAAAGAAGCTGCCCCAATTTTGCCCAATCGAGGAAGCTGTCCAGTCCTTTGAACGGTCCAAAGGGGGCTGTGTCTGATGGCAATGAAACGCAATAGCAATGGGAGCCATGATTGGACTTGAGTTTTTATTTTTAATTAAAATTTTGTGCTTGGCTGAGTTTCTTCAGACTCTGGCCTGACAGATCTAATGTAAATGACTTGGACACCATCTGTGTGGTTTGACCCAACCTCGTCATGAATGACTCTGTCATATCCATTCATCCCTTAGCTGTCCTCCAACCCCAGGAGGGGTTGTTAGTGATGGGTCTAGAATAAAGACTACTGATTCCACCCCATGGACACCAAGGAAACTAATCTGGTCTCCTTTGCAGAATCTATGATGCTAAAGAGGGTCCCTGCAGTTATGATGATATGTTTGCCCTGCCCCTATTTCCATTTCCTAAGGGTAACTCCACCTCGCCTCCCGTAGCAGATTTATTGAGTGTTTACTGTGTGCCAGGAACCAGTCTGACTTTTAGAATGGGGTTTGCTTGTTTGTTTTTTGCTTGCATTTACTTCTCGCAGAAGCCCTGGGATGTAATTCTTTTCATGGGTGAGGAAAGCATGGCTTAAAGAAGACAGGCGTCATAGTCAGCTCAAGCTGCTATAACAAAACACCACAGAGCAGGTGGCTTAAACAACAGAAATTTATTTCTCACCCTTCTGGAGGCTGGAAAGTCAGAGATCAGGGCACCAGCATGGTCGGGTTCTGGTGAGAGTTCTCTTCCTTGCTTGTAGACAAACACCTTCTGGCTGTGCCCTCACATGGCCAGGAGCAAGCTCTCTGGTGTCTCTTCTTATAAGGGAACTAATTCCATCATGATGCCCCATCCTCTTGACCTTATCTAAATCTAATTACCCCCCAAAGGCCCCACCTCCAAATAACATCACATTAGAGGTTAGGACTCCAACATTTGAATTTGGGGTGGGAGGGGAACACAGCTCAGTGCACCATAGTAACTTGTTCATGGACACACTCTAGTTAAGCAGTGAACCTGGGATTTGAGCCTAGGTCTGACTCTAGAGTCAATGCACTTAACCACAATGCTCTACTTCTTTGATGACATCAGGACTTTTGCTCACTCTCATGTCCTGCCACCAACCCTCAGGATAGGCTCCAGCCAGGCAGATCCTGTGTTTCACATAAGGTCAGATTGCAGGGGCAATAACCACCTACCCGAATGTCCCACCAGACTCTAAGCTCAAGCCCACCACTGCATCTGCTTTTCCCCCTGGTTGGGATTCCTTAGGCCTAACCATCCTTCAAAATCCAGCTGAGGCCTACCTCTTCCTGGAGGCTTTTCTTTTTGACATTGCCTCTCAGTAGTCCCACTCTTAGTAAGCACTTCTTGTCTTTATTATCCAGATTGTTCAATCAGCCTCATGTTCACTATCTTATTCATAGTCTCTATAAAACATTTTGCTATGTCATATATGACTGCTAGCAATTTACTGTTTTATTTCTCCAAGGACCAGATCCCACAACTACATGAGATAGGCAAATCATAGTAACTTTACTATGGTAAGGCTTACTTTGGTATGTTAGATACCAAAATGAATAAGTACAGAGATGGTCACTCATTCATTAAGCCAACATTTATTCGTAACTTATGATGTGCCACTGACCAGAACACATGTTTGTGTGGGGTGGATTAAATTGTATTTTAACAGACAATTGTTGAGTATCTACTAAGTGGTAAGCACCAGGAATTCAAAGATGAATAGAAGAGAAGCAAGGTCAAAGTCATTGGATAGAATAGAAAGATCAGAGTTTGTAAAGAGAAAGAGGGGAAGATAGGGCAAGAAATGTGGAAGGAGCACAGCCTGCCAAGATATTTGATGACACACCAGTGTGCTAAAATTCTATTCTTAAAGCCATGGAAAATGTAAGCAGCATTGGAAAGGGGGATACTATAATAGATTCAGAATTTTAGGAAGAGGTGAGTGGTATTATCCTGTATGTATGAGGGGTCTTAGAGTGAGGCAGGGAAATCTCCATTCCAAGTAAGAGAAAGGGAAGATGTGAACTATGTTGATTTAATGAGAATGCAGGAGAGGAGGAGAAGTGCCAGAGAGTGCTCAACTGAGGGCCTTGATTAGAATGTGGGGGAGATAATAAAAGACCACTGCTCATGCAAGGACATTTGGCAACTTGAAAGAGGCCAATAACCTGGATCCCTACCTCACACCTTAGATACACACTCTGGTGGATTATAAAACTGAATGTGGGCAAAAGTTTGAAGCCTCTAGAATATAATATAGGAGAGTATCTTCATGACATGAGACCAAGGAAAGTTTTCTTAAACAAGACACAAAAAGCAGTAACCATAAAGCAAAAAATTGATTCATTTGACTACATTAAAATTAAGAATTTTTATTCACCAGAGGACTCCATAAAGAGATGAGCCACAGAGTGGGAGAAGATATTTGCAACACATTCATTGACAAAGGACTCACATTCAGAATATGTAAAGAATACTTACATATAAATGAAGGGGAAAAAAACAGCTCATTATAAAAATGGGCAAAACATTGAAATAGCCATTTCAAAAAAGGGGAAATCTAAGTAAGCAATAAACATAAGAAAAACTGTTAACCTCATTGTTAAAGAGGAAATACAAATGAATACCATGATGATATACCACTATACACATATCATATTGGCAAACATTTAAGTCTGATAATACCAAATATTGGGGAGGATGTGCAGCAAAGGTAACTTATAACTGATGATGGATATGCAAACTTGTACCAACTTTCTGGAAAATGGTTTAGCATATTCTGATAAAGATGATGATACACCTACCTTATGATCCACTAGTTTTACTCTTGAGTATATCCTAAAGAAACTCATGCATATAGTCACCCCAACTCATGACAAGTTCCTCATGGTTTCCATCATTGTGTTTTGCTCTATGCTTTGAAGTGTTTCTTCTGCTTGAGTTTGCAGACCACCAAGTTGTATCTCAATAATGACCTTTCTTATCTTCTAATTGGCTTCTGAATCAAGCGCTTGGGAACTCACATGGACTCAGAAAGTATTTTGCACTACAGGTGACTCTTCCTGTGTTCATACTTTTTGACTCAAGTGGTTATCTTAAACAAGTTTTGTTGGACATGTGTTATCCTTGTTCTGATTGATCTCCTTTCTCTACTTTCTTGGACCCCCTCAGATGTGCTAGTACTACTTGGAGCTGAGGTCTAGTTATTAAAGTACAAGGGAAGTAGGCCCCAAAGTGTTGGAAGACAAAGTGGTCTCACCCTGCAGGAGCTCCCCATAGCAACAGGCAGGCTACCAGTACCCTACTGAAGGCTAGGAGAAAACCTTCCTGCTCTCAGGCCTCCTAACACCTCCTCAGACTCAGGCATGGGAGTAGTCACAGTCCACCCTTTTAGCTCCTGTTGGTCTCTTCGAGGAAGCCCAGACAATGAAACTCACCTGAGGGGATCCAACATCAGTCGCCCTTCCCCCAACCTTGAGTTCCATGCCTTGGGGCCTGAATGTTTTCCAGTAACTGCTTCATTCTAATCCCCTCCCTGGGGCTCTCCCACTCTGGTTTCCAAGGTTTAACCAGTTCACCTCGGAGAAAGCTACATCCAAGTTTTTTCAGCTGACACTCCCATGAAGATTACAACCTCACCCTACCCCCAACTATCAGCTCTAGAAGTAGACTAAATTTGGGTTGCTACCCACATCAAGTTTGTCATCTTTACAGAATTCTAACTTCATGTATTTCTCAAAAGAAGCAAAATCCTTATACTAAAACCTGCCCAAAGACAGCAAAGAAAAACAGAAAGACAAAAGAAAGCCATAAACTAATCTCACTAATATCTAGAAATGCACAAATGCCAAATGAAATGTTTTCAGTTGAAGTCAGTGGCTTGTAAGAAAAATGATATACCTATTTGATTGCCCATTGCAAAGTCTCTATTCAAAAGTATAGATGTCCTCTCTGGTCTCTCACAGGGCTGCTTGAAGATTAAGTCATGATGTCATGTTCTTTAATAATAATAGTAGATTTCCTCCCCACCAGAATGCATGAGTAGACTTCTCATCTTTATGGTTTTTCAGGAAAAAAAAAAAACAACAACAACATGTAATTCAAGCCATTTGCTACTTAAACAAGTGTAATATAGCATATGAAAAAGACAAAGGTCCAACTGAAGGTTACGGATCTTCTTTTGTTTCTTCTGGGAGTTGCTGCAGGCTTCTCATTCAGCCTCTAGAGGGCAGCCAGAAAGAAGAAATCATATTTTTCTGTTCTCTTGTACCCCAGTTGTCACTCATCTCAGCAGTTTCAGCGTTATGGTTTCTTCAGACTTGGAAACCAGCCCTTCAAAATGGCCCTGGCCTGGGAGAGGAGTGGGGGAGTGGGGAGAAAATAAAGGAAAAATTTTAGGGTGATTGAACTGTCTCGAGGTGGCAGATACATGACTCTACCCATACAGAGTGAACTTTACTGTATGCAAATTTTTAAAAATCAGTAAAGGTGTCAGGGGAGCTCTGTGGTGAAGGATTCAAGTCACAAATGGATGGAATACCAACTGTGACAAGAGAATCTAACTGTATTACAAATGTATGACAAAACCTCAGAGAGGTGAGGATAAAAGGAGCAAGAGTTCTCATCATGAGGAGAAAAGTTGTTTTCTTCTCCTTTCTTTTCTTTTTATTGCATCTATATGAGAAGAGAAACCTATTACAGTAATATTTTCACAACATATGTAAACCAAACCATCATATTTTACACCTTAAACTTATACAATGGTGTATGTCAATTATTTCTCAATAAAACTGGAAAAATAAAACAAAGGAGCTGACCAAAGTAACTTCAGAAAACAGTGTTTTAATTACTCAGACTACAGACAAAGGGAACTATATGAAAATATTGTATTCTAGTTTATAAGGTTTTTTTTTTTTTTCTCACAGGGCTATAGGATAGTAATTCTGAAACTATTTTACATGTATTATAGCATTGAACAAATAAGTAAATAAACTGTAGATAATAGGAGCCTCTGGTACCATGTACCACAGTAAGTAGTTACAAATACACAAAGGGGGAGGGCAGAAAGCTAAATTGAACTCTGCAGTGCTGGACTCAAGTCACAGATATCAGAATGAACTCAGATTTATGTATGTATGTGTGTATATATGTATGTATGTAATTACATATTTATTTTTGTTATAGATGAAAAAATTGGGGAAGACTGGGATGGCAAGGCATGATTTTAATTTTTTTAAAGTTTTTATTTATTTATTTGAGAGAGAGAGTGAGCACAAGTGGGAGGAGGGGTAAAGACAGAGGGAGAAGCAGACTCCCTCCCTGCTGAGCAGGATGCCCAGCATGGGGCTCAATCCTAGGATTCTGTAATCATGACCTGAGCCAAAGGCAGATGTTTAACCGACCGAGCCATCCAGGTGCCCCTTGATTTTAATTTTTTGCATCAATTTCCTTGTATCTTTTTTATGTGAGTGAACTCATGTTTAACATATAATACAGATAGAATTATGGATATATATGTATTCGTGTATTACAACACATACATATATTTTCTAGTTCTTTTTAGAGGGCCTAGAAACAGTGACATCCCAGTAGCAATGAGCACACCCATCACCCAGATCTTGGTTTCTAACACCATTCTTCAATCAAAGGAATCAGGGCTCTTTGGAGTCTAGGACAGAGTAAATACAAGATGAGCCTGGAGCCTCTTGTGGTGCCAAAAAACTCAGAAGTGCTAAAAAAAAATGCGAGGGGGTTTGTCAAAAGTACACAAGAGCCAACTTGAATGGGATCCCAGTGGCCAAAGCTGGAACAATTTGAGCAACAAAATAAATAATAATAGTATTGGATTATAACTCCAAAATTAGGATAAATATTCATGAGTTAATACCAATATAAATGACTAAATAAATAAATAAATAAATAAATAAATAAATGGGGGAGAAGGGACAAATATTCCTTACAGAAGAATTAATCCTTACAGAAGAATTCCAAGTAATACACACATTGAAACTATCTCCTCTGGGAGGTGGAGATTAATTCCCTCCTCTTTAGTGTTGTCTGGCTTTAGTGACTCACCTGGAAAGAATAGAGTATGGGAAGAGAAAATAGTAACTTTACAGTAGAAAAAACATGTGGACACCACCTTAACCAAATGATTAAGGTCAAAACCACCATTAACCACAAAACCACATTATGTGATATCATGGCCCCCCCAACATGATATGGTAAAAAGGGCACTTTACCTCTATATGTTCTTCCCCCAAACCCATAATTCAAATCTAATTATGAGAAAATATCAGATAAATTCTAATTGAGATTCTATAACATACATGAACAGTACTCTTCAAAATTATGTTTTAGTAAATGATTTAAATTTTTAAAAATAAGCAGTGTGATGGTTAATTTTATGTGCCAACTTGGCTGGGCCACACTGTCCAGATATTTGGCCAAACATAATTCTGGATGTTTTCTGTGAGGGTGTTTCTTGGATGAGATTAACATTTAAATTGATTGACTTTGAGTAGATTACCCTCCATGATGTGAGTAGACCTTATCCAATCAGTTGAAGGTCTCAATAGAACATTGACCTCCCCAAGCAAGAAGGAATTCTGTGAGCCAAGTACATGAACTACAACTCTCCCTGGGTCTCCAGCTTGCTGGCCTGTGGATTTAAGACTTGCCAAGCCTCCATAATAGTGTGCGCTAATGCTTTAAAATAAATCAATCCCCCACTTCTCTCTCTTTCCCCCCCTTCTCTCTCTCTCTCTCTCCATATATATATACTTATTCTGTTTTATTCTCTTCTTATCAACAATTCTGGTAATACATCAGCATCTTCATGGTTATTAAAAATACAAAATTCAAGGGCGCCTGGGTGGCTCAGTCGGTTAAGCGACTGCCTTCGGCTCAGGTCATGATCCTGGAGTCCCGGGATTGAGTCCCGCATCGGGCTCCCTGCTCGGCAGGGAGTCTGCTTCTCCCTCTGACCCTCCCAACCCTCCTCCCTCTCATGTGCTCTCTCTCTCAGTCTCTCTCTCTCAAATAAATAAATAAAATCTTTAAAAAAAAAAAAAAAAAATACAAAATTCAAAAGGCACACAACTAAAGGGTAGACGGAGAAAAGTCTTCCTCCCACCCCTGGCCCCAAACTGCCTAGTTTGCTATCCCTGGAGGCTCTTTATGTAGCCACTTTCTTATCTTTCTAGAGCTTCACAGTAGATTCTAAACTTTTAAGGTCATAAAAGAAAAAGCAAGGAAAGACTGAAAAATTGTCACAGATCAGAAGAGACTAAGGAGACATGATGACTAAATATAATGTAGTATCTTGGATTGGCTCCTAGAACAGCAAAAGGATATTAGTGGAAAAACTGGCGAAATCTGAATAGTCTGGGGTTTAGTTAGTAGAACTGTACCAATGTTAATTTCTTAGTTTTAAAAAGATACCATGGTTATGTAAGATGTTAGCATTAGGGAAAACTGGGTGAAGGGTATAAAAGAACTATACTGTACTACCTTTGCAACTTTTCTTAAAAAATCTAAAATTATTCCAAAATAAAAATTCTAATAAAAGATAAATAGTCCAGACTTTCAGTTACAGACCAAGATGGAATAGATTCACTTCTTTCTATTCCTCCCACTGAGTGAAGACTGAAACTCTAAATATTATATTAAAAAAACAAATATAAGATGACTTTAAAAGGTCGATGAAAGGTAGCTGATCAGCCAGAAGCCTAGGGCCCTAAAGAATGACATGGCAGTGAGCTCCATGGGTTTCCTTTTTGCCTCATATATCCTGGGCTATGTATTGTAGAAGCTGGCGCCCTAGAAATGCCAATGGGCACAGACAAAAGACCACATACCCCATTAAAAAAAAAAAACCTGCTGGGCGCTTTTTCTTTTCCTCGCCTTATGGAAATGACCCAAATCTTAACTAGTTATGGAATAAAAGTGGTGAGAGTGGATGTACTTGTCTTTTCCCTGATCTTGGGAAAGCATTCAGTCTTTCGTTATTCAGTGTGATGGTAGCTGTGGGCTTTTCATAGATGCCCTTTAACAGGTTGAAGATTTCCTTCTATCCAAGTTTATTGAGATTTTTTTCTCCCATGAATAGTTGTTTGTCAGATGCTATGTTGGCTACTATATTGAGATGATCCTGTGGTTTTTTACTTCTATTAATAAGGTACATTACATTAGTTGATTTTTGAATGTTAAATTAACTTTGCATTCCTGGGATAAATCCCACTTGGCCATGATGCATAGTCTTTTTTGTATGTTGCTGGATTCAGTTTGCTAATATTTTCTTAAACATTTTTGCATCTATGTTCATGGGATATTGGTCTGTGATCTTTCTTTCTTCTGATACCTTTGTCTGGCTTTGGTGTTAGGGTAATATTGTTCTCATAGAATTAGTTGAGAAGTGTCCCCTCCTCTTTTATTGTATGAAAGAGTTTGTGAAAGAATGACATTATTTCTTTAAATATTTGAGAAAACTTGCCAATGAAGCCATCTGGACTGATGCTTTTCTTTGTGGGAAGTATTTTAATTATGACTTTAATCTCTTTACTTGTTATAGGTCTATTTAGCTTTTCTATTCTTTTTCTTTGGTAAGAACTTTATTGATATGTATTCACAAGCCATAAAATTTACCAATTGCATCACCTCCAAAAGAAACCCTGAACCCTTCGGCCTTTACCCTCCGCCCCAATCCTCCCCCTGCCTTAGGCAACCGCTAATCTACTTTCTGTCTCTATGTATTTGCCTATTTCGGGCATTTTATATAAATGGACTCATACAATATGAGGTCTTTTGTGACTGGCTTCTTACACTTAGTATAATGTTTTCAAGGTTCATCCACGTTGTACGATATATTAGTACCTCATTCCTTTTTATGGTCAAATACTATTCCAGTGTATAGATATACCGCTTCAATTTATCCATTCATGCATTGATGGACATTTGGTTGTTTCCACTTTTTGGCTATTATGAATAATGCTACTATAAATAATTGTATACAAGTCTTTGTGTGGACATATAGTTTCATTTCTTTTGAGTACATTCCAAGATTGGATTCTACCTCTACTTGAGTTCGTTCTGGTAATTTGTACCTAAGACACCTAAGTTGTTTAATTCATTAGCATAAAGTTGTTTATAACATTCTCTTATGATCACTTCAATTTTTGTAAGGTCAATAGAATACCTTCTCTTTTATCTCTGATTTTCATCATTTATATCTTCTTTTTTCTTGATCAAAGTAAAAGTTTATCAATTTTGTTGATCTTTTAAAGAAACTATTTTTTATTTCACTGGTTTATTCTATTTTTTTTTGTTGTTTAGTTTCAAATGACTCAGAAAGGCAAAAAAGAAAATACACCAATAACACACCTTCCACACACATATATGCAAAGAGAGATAATGACAAAGCAACTGGTGAATATGATTAAGACCTTTGTTCTAATCTTTTAACTTTTCTGTAAGTTGAAAGTTATATCAAAGTAATATTACATAGTATAACATTAAAATAAAAAAGTTACAAAAAGTGAATATTTTTCCTGCCCCAGATCAAACTGCACTGTGGCAGCTCTAAGAGGAGGGAGGGAGAAGTGTGGGGGACTCAAGGAAGACATGCCCAAGGCAGGCTTCTAGAGTCTTCTCACATGCCAACACAGCACAAAGACTCCCAGAAGTGGTTTTCAAGAAGCTGAGAGCAGTGTGCATGGGACCCTGAGGGCTGGCAGTGGTGGAGAGAAAGGCCTGGTATCCAAGGTGAAGAACAAGTCTGTGTGGTCCAAGGACAGGAGCTAGAGGGGAACGAGTCATATCGGCAGATGTTTGCATTGACAGAGCGATCCCCCCTTGCTCAAGCCTTGGTGCCACATAAGCCCCATGCAGAACTGAGATGCAACTCTGGGGAGGGGTTCAAACCTCGAATTGACTATAATTTCCTCTGTCAGTCAGTGAATGGAGGCGCTAAATAGAAATTACAGGAAAAAAGTTATATTTCTTATGCACACCTTTCCTGGCCTGAGAAATGCATACCTGCTACACACACACACACACAAACAACCCTAATCAAAAAAATATGTGGAGTAGCTATATTAATATCATGCAGAGTAGATTTCAGAACAAGGAGAATTATCAGCAATTAAGAGGAACATTACATAATGATAAAAGATCAGTCCTCCAGCTAACCATCCTGAACATTTATGTACTTAAATATAGAGCCCCAAAATACATGCAACAAAACACAACAGAATTTAAAGGAAAAATGGATAAAATTCACTTCTACTTGGAGACATCAACATTCCTCTCTCTGTAATCATAGAGCAAGTAGACAAAATCTCCAAACATATGGAAGATCTGAACAATACTACCAACCAACATAACCTGATTGGTATTTAAAGACCACTCCATCCAATAACAGCAGAATAGGCATCAGAAAGATCTTAATGGTTTGGGTCGGAGAGCACCTGTGTGGCTCAGTTGGTTGAGGATCCAAACTCTTGATTTTGGCTCAGGTCATAGTCTCATGGTTGTGAGATCCAGCCCCGTGGAGGGCTCCCTGCTCAGTGGAGAGTCTGTTTGAGATTCTTTCCCCTTCCCTCTCCCTCCTCGTCCCCCCTCTGCTCCTCATCCCTGCTACAGCACTCTCTCACTCTCTCTAAAATAAATAAATAAAGTCTTAAAAAGAAAAAGAAAGATCTTAATGGGAAACTAAGAAACTTAGAACAAAATGGATCAGAACACTCATTTATCCATACATGTTGAACATCACCACTTGAATGTTCAGAATGCATTGTTAGACATTCTGGAGACAATCCATTTTTGGATCCTGGAGTCTCTCAATTTAACCCCACTTCGAAAAGATACTTCATTGGCCACCAGACTGTCCCCTAATTTAACATCATCTGAGGCCTTAAAAATAAACCTAGCTGATGCAAGTTGAGGTTAGTTATCGATACTATGTTTGAAATAGAAGAATGTGAATATTTAGCACTGTATGGGGGTATTAACCAGTACAATCAAATAAAACAGA
The DNA here is from genome assembly GCF_054177405.1 of Leptonychotes weddellii. Classification (NCBI taxonomy): domain Eukaryota; kingdom Metazoa; phylum Chordata; class Mammalia; order Carnivora; family Phocidae; genus Leptonychotes; species Leptonychotes weddellii. The sequence continues at coordinate 72,054,533 of NC_138385.1, forward strand.
GGCAGGAGCACCTGGGTGGCTCAGTAGGTGAAGCATCTGCCTCGACTTGGTCATGATCTCGGGGTCCTGGGATCGAGTCCCACGTTGGGCTCTCTGCTCAGTGGGGAGTCTGCTTCTCCTCCCTCTGCTCTTCTCCACCCCCCTCCCCTCTGGCTCGTTCTCTCTCTCAAATAAATAAATAAAATGCTTAAAAAAATTTTTTTTAAAGAGGCATAAAATAGGAAGGGAGGAGGTAAAACTATATTTATTGTTGATAAGATATCTGAAAAACTCTAGAGAATCAATGCTAAAACCAATATAAATGATAAGTTTAGGATGGTAACAATATAAAAGTAACATACAAAAATCAATAGCCTTTATATATCAAACAATTATCACTTCTAAAATACAGTGGAAGAGAAAATTCCATTTGCAACAGCAGTGAAAAAGGAAAGATGTTCAATAATCATAAAAATCAAAAGGAAGATAGTTCTATATTAAAAAGCAGAGACTTCTAATAAAGATGGAGTAACAAGACTGTTTATCCTCTGGCCTTAAACAAGTAAATACCTGGACAAAATATTTGAAATAATGGTTTTCAGGACATTAGAAATCAGGCATCAACACAACACTAACCACTGATGAAAGGGAAATGAAGGAAGTGATCCCTCCAATTGTCCCAGCTTCTTGCTTGGAGTTTCCAGGCTGCAGCCCATAGAGGAAACCCAGAGCCCAGTGCTTTCCCTGAGTTGAAGTGACAGAGTTGAGAACTCAAGGAGGCCAAGACAGCTAAAGATTCAGAGTCACATAGTAGATAGAAATGCACAGAACAGGGGTGCCTGGGTGGCTCAGTCGTTAAGCGTCTGCCTTCGGCTCAGGTCACGATCCCAGGGTCCTGGGATCGAGCCCCACATTGGGCTCCCTGCTCTGCGGGAAGCCTGCTTCTCCCTCTCCCACTCCCCCTGCTTGTGTTCCCTCTCTTGCTGTGTCTGTCTAATAATAAATAAAATCTTAAAAAAAAAAAAAAAATGCACAGAACAATACCTTTGGAGATTTGCCTAGGATTCCTTTCAAGTCTTCAGGAAGCAGCACAGCTGTGAAGAAACATACCCAAAAAGATGAGAGGGAAGAGTCTCTGGAACTAACTTTGCCAATATTCATTCCTGCTCCCACTAACTGGCTGGGGAAACCCTCATGAATCACATGGCATCGGGTAGAGTACTCTGAATGGTTCTGCTTCAGTAGGAGGGCAAAAGGAGAGCTTACTGGAACACTGCTCTAGTTTCACCTAACAAAGCTTAAAAGACCTGAAAGCTTCAAACTGTTTTCAAGTAACTTAAATGCATCCCAGAACAAGCCCAAGAATATTTATAGAAATAAAATAATATCCAGAATCAAATAAAATTCACCTTGTCTGGCATTAAATAAAGACTTATCAGGCATGCAAAGAAACGGGAGAATATGATCCATAATTAAAAGAAAAATCAATCAAAATAAGCCTAGACGTGACACAGATAATAGAATGAGTAGACAAAGACATTCAAAGAGTTATTAAACTATATTACATATGTTCAAGTAGGGAGAAGCAAGAGGCACAGAAGATATCAACAAGATCCATATCAAACTTCTAGTGATAAAAATTACAATTTCTGAAATGTAAAAAAAAATTGGATGGGATTAAGAGCAAATTAGACACTGTGGAAGTGAAGTTTAGTGAAATCAAAGACAGCAATAAAAACAATTGAATAGGAAATCCAGAAATAAAAAAAAAATTTTAAAAACTGAGCTACGGGACAATTTCAAGCAGCCTAACCTATTCATAATTGGAGGACTCAAAAAACAATATTTGAAGCAATAATGGCCCAAATCTTCCAAATTTGATGAAAACCGTAATTCTACGGATTTAGGATACTCAAGGAACACCAAGCCAAAGATACACGAAGAAAATTACACCAAGACATTCATAATCAAATTACTTAAAAAAAAAGTAAAATCTTAAAAGCAGCCAGAAAAAAATTATGGCAATGTATATATGTAGATTGAAAATATGTGATAAAAATAGAAGTATGCTGTTGTGAGGTTATTAAACTATATGTAAAGTGGTAGAATATCATGTGAAGGTAGACCGTGAGAAGTTAAAGATCTGTAACACCAACACTAAAGGAACTATTAAAATAACACAACAAAGAGCTATTACTAATAAGCCAAGAAAGGTGATAAAATAGAATCCCAAAAAATACTCAGTCTAAAAGAAGACAGAAGAAGGAAAAAGAGAACAAAACACAGATGGTACAAATGAAAAACAAAGAGCAAGGTGGTAAATTTAAACCAAACCTTACCAATAAGCATACTAAATAAAATACAGAAGAATGGTTCCCCCCGCCCAACGTATGCAAACCCCAGACCCTTTGAATATATTATCTTACATGGCAAAAGGATTTTGCAGATGTGATTAAGGGCATGGATTTGAGATAGGACATTATCCTGGAATATCCAGGTGGGCCCAATCTCAGAGTCCTTAAAAGCAGAGAATAACAATGGAGTCAATTCATCAAGAGAACATAACAGTGCTAAATGCTTGTGCACTGAATAACTGAGCCTCAAAATACATGAAGTAAAATCTGAGAGAAATATATGGAATAATAGACAAATCCACAATTTTGGTTGTAGGTATCAGCACCACTCTCTCAATAATTGATAGAACAGACAGTCAGTATACAAATAGACTTGAATAACATGTCCTATCTATCAGCCAACTTGTCCTGTCACAGAAAATTCCATTCAACAGCAGAATACACATTCTTTTTAAGTACACATAATTCATTTACCAAGGGCCATAGTCCAGACCCTAAAACAGTCTCAATGAGTTTAAAAGGATCCAAGACATACAAATATAGTCTGATTACAATGGAATCAAATTAGAAACCAACAAGAAAAATATCTTGAAGAGCCTCAAACAGTTGGAAGAGCACACTTTAAAAAAATCCATGTGTGAAAGAAGAAATCAAAGGGGAAATCAGAAAGTATTTTGAAATGAAGATGAAAATACATTCTATCCAAGTTTAGAGAAGGCACCTTGTACAGAAAAAGTTTAAGTCAGTAGGCCTGGGTTGATCAAATCCTGCACATTACCAAGAAAAACTCTTGGCTAGTCCCTGGGAACTGAATACTGAGCTCTTGGAATGTTCTGTCTTTTAAGATTACTTTTGTATGTCTGAGGTATTTGGCCATTCTGTACCAGTTTGGCCAGATAGTTCATGCTGATAATGTGATTTGTAGTGAACACCTGCATTTGCTCTAGAGTTCTGGAGTCTGACTAGCTGAGGTCAGTCATGCAGGTGCTAGCCCCCAATAAAAATCCTGGAGCTGCCCTGTTTGGCAATACTTCACATGTCACACATTGTTTCTGGAAGAATTAAGCATGTCTGGGGAAACTCCACTGGTTGTGGGGGGGACACCCAGAAGCTTGAGCCTAGTTTCCCCCATACTTCCCCCATGTGCCTTTTCCCTTTGCTGATTTTAATCTTTTCATTGTAATAAGCTGTAACCATGCATAAAACAGTTTCTGAGCCCTGTGACTCTTGGTAGTGAATCAGCAAGCCCGAGGTTGGTCTTGGGGGACCCGTGACACACAGCGAAAGCATTAATTAGATGGAAATTTATAGGACTAAATGCCTATACTAGAATGTCTCAAATCAATGACCTCAGCTTCCCCCTAAAGAAACTAGAATGAAAACAACTCAAGAAACCCAGCATAAGCAGAAGGAAGGAAAATAATGAGAGAGAAAATCAATGACAAAAAAACAGAAGTACAATAAGGAAAAATCAATGAAATCAAAGGTTAGTTATTTGAGAAGATCAAGAAAATTTGTAAACCTCTGGCCAGACTGATGGGGGTGGGGGGAGAGACACAATTCACCAATATCAGGAATGACACAGACCTATAGATTTCACAAATGTTAAAAGGATAAATGACTTGAAAGACACAAACTACCAAAGCTCACTCCAGAAGAAATAGATATCTGGGCAGCCTATATATACTAAAGAAATTGATTTTGTAGCTAAAAACTTTTCCACAAAGAAAACTCCAGGCCCAGATGGCTTTATTGATGAATTCTATCAAACATTTTTAGGAAGAATTAATACCAATTCTACTCAAACTCTTCAAAAAAACTGAAGAGAGAGAATATTTCCCAACTCATTCTCTGAGGCCAATATTAAACTGATAATAAATCCAGACAAAAGTATTACTGGAAAATAAAACCATTGACCACTATCCCTCATGAACACACAGGCAAGAATTCTCAGCCAACTTTTGGCAACAACATATAATCCAACGATACATAAAATAATAAAACATGAGCAAGTGCACTTTATCTCAGAAGTATAAAATTAGTTTAACATTTAAAAATTGATCAATGTAATTCATCATATTAGCAGACTAAAAAAGAAAAAAAACATATAATCATCTCAGTCAATGCAGAAAACTCATTTTATAAAATTCAACATACATTCCTGATAAAATCTCAGCAAACTAGCAATAGTAGGGGAGGGCATCTATGAAAAACCTTCAGTTAACATCATACCTACTTTCCCCTAACTGGGAACAGGCAAGGATGTCTGTTCTGACCACTTCAATTCAACATTGTACTAGAGGTTCAAGCCAGTGCAAAAAATGGGGAGAAAAAAAAAAAAGGCACCCGTATTGGGAAGAAAGCAGTAAAACTCTTCACAGGTAACAAATTATTTATGTAGAAAACCCCAAGGAATTTACAGAAAACTACTAGAACTAATAAATGAGCTTAGCAAGGTTGCAGGACACAGTCAGTATTCAGTAATTGATTTAGTTCTATAAACTAGCCATACACACAAAAAAGAAATTAAAATTTTAAAAACATGCAATTCACAATAGCATCAAAAATATCAAATTCTTTGGGATATGAAGGCCTGTTTACCAAAAATTACAAAGTCGTGAGAAAAATTACAGATCTGAATCAATGGCAAAATATGCCTTTTTCATGGGTCAGAAAACTCAATACTGTCAAGATGCCAATTCTTCACAAATGGATCTGGAGATTCAATGTAATCTCAGTCAAAATTCCAGCAGGATTTTCTGGTAGAAATTGGCAAGCTAATTCTAAAATTAATCTAGAATACAAAAGACCTAGAATAGCCAAATCAACTTTGAGAAAGAATAACAAAGTTGGAAAACTTACACTACCTGATTGAAAGACTTCATAGAACATCTCAACATAAGTTGAGATGATTTACCGACCTAAATGTAAAACTATAAGGCCCCTAGGAGAAAACACAGGAGAGTATCTTTGAGACCAAGGTTAGGCAAAGATTTCCTAGACAGTACACAAAAAACACTAACCATACAAAAATGGATAAACTAGACTTTATCAAAATTAAGACTGTCTACTCATCAAGACACCATTAAGAAAATGAAAAGGCAAATCACAGGCTGGGAAAAATATTTGTAATATGAATATCTGACAAATGACTTATAAGCAGATCATATAAGGAATCCTCTACAAATCAATAACAAAAAGACAACCCAATTTAAAATGAGCAAAACATCTGTATCCTTCATAATCGAAGATATACAAATGGTCAGTATACACATGCAAAGACATTCAACATTAGTCATCACAGAAATGCAAATTTATAACCACAATCAGATACCACACACTGACTAGAATGGTTAAGCTTTTGAAAACTAACAACACTAAATATCTCTGAGGATGCAGGGCAACCAGAGCTCCCAGATATTGCTGCTGGAAGTATAAACTGGTACCACCAGTTTGGAAAAATGTCCAATTGCTTATAAAGTTAAATAGAGAACTACCTTATGATCCAGCCATATTTATTCTTAGTAGCAAAAATTGGAAACCCAAATGTCAATCAGCAGGAGAATGGATAAAACATATTGTTATAGTCATATAATAAAATACTGTTCAACAGGGGCGCCTGGGTGGCTCAGTTGTTAAGCATCTGCCTTCGGCTCAGGTCATGATCCCAGGGTCCTGGGATCGAGCCCCACATCGGGCTCCCTGCTCGGCGGGAAGTCTGCTTCTCCCTCTCCCACTCCCCCGCTTGTGTTCCCTCTCTCACTGTCTCTCTCTGTCAAATGAATAAATAAAATCTTTTTTAAAAAATACTATTCAACAATAAAAAAGAAAGAACTACTGATAGTTATCAACATAGATGAATTTCAAAAACATTATGCTCAGTGAAAGAAGTCAAACACAAAGAAAGCATATTGCACACTTCCATTTTTATGAAGTTTAAAAACAGTAAAATTAATCTCTGGGGATAAAAATAAAAAAAGTGGTTGCCTGGGGTTGGGGCAGCAAGAGAGGAAGAGAACAGAATGGAAAAGGACACGAGAACTTTCTAGGGAAATGACAATGCATTATTCTTGATTGGGGTATAACTGACACATTTGCCAAAACTCATCCAACTGTACACTTAAGATCTGTTCAGCTTACTGTACTATGTAACCATATCTCAAAAAAGATCAGGTTTAAAAAATGGACAAATAGTCCTTAAATACATGAAAAATCACTCAACCTTAGTCATTAAAGAACTGCAAATTAAAACTACCCTACCCTAAGGGGGCACCTGGATGGCTCAGTCGGTTAAGCGTCTGCCTTCAGCTCAGGTCATGATCTCAGGATCCTGGGATCAAGCCCTGCATCAGGGTCCCTGCTCAGGCAGGCTTCTCCCTCTCCCTCTGCCCCTCTTCCCTGCTTGTGCTCTCTCTCTATTGCTCTATCTCAAATAAATACATAAAGTCTTAAAAAAATTAAATAAAGCTACCCTAAGATTCCATTTTCACCTATTATATTTGCAAAACTCCAAATGCTCCACAATACAGTCTATTGGTAAGGCTGTAGGAGAAATAGTCTTGTTCATACATTCTAGGCTGAGTGCAATACAGTATAGCTAGGAAGGGCAATATTGACGAAAACTGTATACGCACTTGCCTTGTGACCCAGTAATCTACGATTCTACCCTGAAGATATACCTCCACAAATACAAAACAACATGTGCATAAGGCCATTGAGACATTATTTGAAAATAGCAAAAGATTGGAAACATCCCCCAAATGTCCATCATTGAGTGATGACAAATGAAAACGATGGAGTACCATGAGTTGATAATGATCTTTAGGATATATTCGGTGGAAAAAAAGCAAGGTGCCAAAATGTGCACACATCATGCTACATTTTGTGTGTTAAAGAAGGGAAATAAGACTATACATTCCGATTTATTTACTTTTGGAAAAAAACACACAGGAGATACGAGCTAATGAATTAAAAATGGTTACCTGTAGGGGGTGGGTAGAGACAATTTGAAGGTGCTTAAAGGGATAGGAACAAGACTTCTCTGAAAGTACGTTTTAATATAGTTTTGCATTTTTAACCATGTAAATGTTATGTGTTTTGAAAAAAAAGTTAAGTCAAAAGGGAGGGAGGGAGGAGGCTAGATGGAGCCTGAAGCAAGCCTAAAATGCAGGTTTCAGAGTGCTAGCATCGCACTTCAGTGTTAACTAGCAGATTACCCACTGTTCATCTGCAGCTCTTCAGTGGGTTTTACTCATGAAGCTTTTGAGGAGACTGGCCTTATCTGGAGGAACAGATAGAGATGGTCTTACAGAGGAATTTTAATTCATGGACTTGCAAGCCCATATGATTTAGAAGGATTTACGGCAGGATAATTTGTAGGCTGATCAAGATTTAAAAATGATCCAGGTTTTGCATACAGTTGTATTTTCAAGTCTTTGGCACTTTCTAGTTTTTCCTTTTTACTGAAATTTTTGATGCATCAGTATTGCGTATATTTTTGAACTTCCCCACCTCCCCCCCACCAATTATTTTCAGTACGTTAACCCAGAAAATCTTGTTGATCATAGATTTGAGTACCGACTTCCATTTATTAAACATAGAATCCTTTCCATGTGCACACATCTCAAAATTTGCATCCAAGTACATTTAATCAAAGATAATGACATTTAAATCACATATATCAAGTTTTCTAAAGATAACATTCTCATCTACTTTCACTCTGCCAAATGTATTATTCTACACAAAGTGGAGCGCTAAAGAACGCTTGGCTACAATCAACTATTTAAGCCTACAAAATCAGTGCGTTTGCTCTCTCCTCCTTTCTCCTGTTACACTTAATAGATGTTGTATCTGAGCATCTGGGGAAGTAGGTGTGGTTCAGAGTTATTACTTTGTGTTAATCATACCCTTAATCTATTTGAGGTCATCATATACTTACATACACACGTTTATAATGTAAATACCTTAAGACAGTCCTTAAGTTCATCAGGAATCTTTCTGTTGTTCAAATCAAGACATGTTTAACCACTTGGGAGTAAACTACCTGGCACTGAATGGCTTTAAAATCCTGAGAAAACGGACTCTGACTTTACATTTTTTTCAGGTTGGCACACTTAGAAATCATATTTTGAATATGTTAAATCAGATTCTCATCTTAAACTAGACTGGTAAATGGTAGTCAGACCGAATTTAGAAAAAAAAAATGTCTATTAATCATTGTATCGAAAATATTCTATTTACACACTTTCTTGTCACAGTTTCTTGAAGTGCCATTATTTGACTTTAGGACTGGAACAACTCAGTAGCCATCACTAAGACTCAAAAGGACTCTTTCCTCTATCACTTCCACTTCCTAAAACCCATTGCTTTATCTTCTCCCTGACCACTCACCATCTTTTCCAACCACTATGGACCCTAATGCAGCACAAATCCATGCTTCCTTCCCAAGAGTGCAAAAATCTAGGAGTATGATGCCGGGAGGAGGTCACTACTACTCCCAAATGCTTCTTCTGAAACCAACTTAAAACACTATGCCATACATCCCAGCTTGCCTAGGAGAGCCCCCATTTTATGGCAGCTGCCCTATCCCAGTAAGTACTAATTGTGCCCCCTTTTGATCTCAAAAGTGTTCTGGCTTGGACTATAAAAGATATGGTTGGCCTAATTATAGGTTATCAAATTTAAAGACATCCTTCTCTTGTTAAAGAAATACTCAAGATGAAGTTTCTTTGAAGCATGACTACAGAGTAAGCACTCCGCAATTTCTACTTTTCTGCGGTGGGAGGTAGACTAGCACTTCCCTGGAGTCAGATCTCTATCACCACAGTTGCAATCTTGGCTCGAACACTTAATGACCACAAACTTGGGGGAAGTTATATGATCTCTTTGCCTCAGTTTACTCATCTGTAAGATGGGGACACAACAGTACCCAACTCAGAGGGTCACTGTGAGGACTAAAAAGAATGTATATTAGGTACCTAGCACTGTGCTTTGCACAGGTTGTCAGTAAATGGTATCCGTAGGCCACACTAAAAAATACCATCCTCATTTCCCTGTTCAACTGAAAAAGTACATCTTCCTTTCAAAACCAAAATACCACATGGACTGCTTCACAATATATATACAAAACTACTACTGTGCAAAGCACTCCAGGACAGTGATATGAAACATTTAAAATTGGTGATGTTTGCTATTCATCAAAGACCAACATAATTTCATACCTAGGGATCCTGGAAAGACCGGACAACCCCCCACCCCTCAAATTCAATACCTTTTCCCATCCATGGCAGTTAGGTTGTTGCTCCACTGAAGGTGCTCTGGCAAATGTCACCAACCATCTTGTGCCAACCCAAAGGAATCCCTGTAATCCTCATCTTTGCAGCATGGTGTGGTTGTTCTTCAAAAGCTCTGGTTTGTCCAACATCACCCTGGCTGGTTTAGCTTTCTTCTCCTCTGCAATCTCCGTTTCTCTCATATGTGACATTCCTTAGTGGGTATTTGGTCTACCTCTCCTCACCACAGTTCCTAGATCGTATCATCTCTTCTGGCTCTAAGCATCACCTCAGTGAACAGCAGATACATGGTTCCAGACCAGGCCTCTCCTAACTTCATCTACTTAGATGCCCCACAAGCAGTTCATTAGTTTCTGCCTCCAGAACCACACTTCCGTATTTCCTATTCTCGTTAGAAGCACACCACTTGAAGACATCTAATGGGTCCTGTGGAACTTACTTTTTGTCTTCCCAATCTGTGCTCTTATTTCCAACCTCGCAACATCCAAAGCTCAAATCCAAATCCTCTCTTCCTTAAATTTCTCTGCTTTGGAGATATGCCTCTGGCAGCAATGTATAGAATAGATGGAGTGTGTTAAAGTAGGCAGGAAGACTACTGCAAATTCAGTGCTGTTCTTTCGTTTAAATCCCATGGACGGTTCCATATTAACCACAGGGTAAAGTGTAAACACCGCTCATGGCAGAGGCAGCTTTCCCACATCTCGGAGCCTTCCTACCCTTTCTTTTAGCACTCCTCCAACCCCTTCGCCAAAGTTCCCAAATCCTCTTGGCTCGGGAAGGTGTGATGTAAACCTCACTGAAATGCAGGCCGCCCCGATACTACCCTTCTTGTTAACTCTTCTAGGTTTTGCCTGATGTATTACATCAATCTCCCATATTAGATGTGTGTGGAGAGGATAGAGGACAGGGATCACATCTTAGATTTGCTTTTAGGAGATGCTAAATAAGTATACTGACTAAATGAAAATACACGACAATAATTTAAAGATTTAATGACTAGGTTCGGAGAAGACACTTCATTTCAGTTAAATTTATAGTATTATGTGATCTTAAATTTCCGTTGAAATTGTGAAGGCTGTGTCAGTTTACTACTTTTAGAAACTGACTCAGGTTTTATTTCAAAATGAAGAAGCCACTTTTTTTACTGATTTAACATAGGTTAAAAAGCAAGTTGAACTGCTCTACTGATGGTATATGATTTCCTATTCAACTGGTGACAAAGAGAAAAGTATATGATTCAGTTCCCACTATCTGGATCAACATCTGCTTTTTTATACATTTTGTAATTAGCTTTTCTTTAAACAATGTGTGTTATTAAGGCATCTAAATAAAGTGTGCTTTTAGTGGGATTTACCTATACATAGAGCAGTAAAAAGAAAAAAAAATTCTATTTCTTCTGAAATCTGAAAAATGTAAATTATAAAGGATATCAAATTGATGAAAAGAAAGCAGTTTGCACAACTTTATCTAGTTATACTTCAGAGTAATGTTGATGTGTTTGATTTCTATCTCCTATTCTCTACCCATTCAAAGATTAAGCTGAGCAAGTATTATTCTTGACATAAAACTTCCAAGTATGTATTGATTAAACAGCACTAAATTACTCTTAAATGTCAGACAACCTGTATTAGTCTTAGCAATAAACAATCTGATAAAACCATAGAAAATAAGACACTTTGTCAGTAAGATAAACTAGAAGTGGTTAAGCTACATTTAGGCATAAATTTAGCATTCTTACAATCTTTGCTTCTGGATCGTTGGCTTGCGATTTTTATTTGCAAAAATGTATGTCTTTAGTTATTTCAAAAATATTAGTGGTTACACATCCTAAGCAGCACTTAGACAAGCACTCTTGCTTCTTAACTAAAATAGATTTGTAAGTATTTCCTTCTGAAGTTATAAGAGATGATGGCTGCTATTGATGATACTCAATATTTACCAAATTAACTAATTAAGTAAAATATCTCCATGCTTTCAAGCCTTCGAACTGTTTCTGGGAGGACAACATACTCCAAAACTATCTGAACAAGAATACTTGATTAATGCAATCAGCACGGCATTTCCCCAGATAGGATTATAAATTCTCTTTAGTCATAAATGTAACTCCATTTCTAGCATTCTCTATGCTTCTTCACTAAAGCTTCCTGGAAAATCTTATAAAGAACAGTGTGATAAAAAGAGAGTATGTGCCAAGTGCAAGGTACCATTGTTGTAAAACGAAATTAATTAGAAGTGACTTGTTAATGCTAATATAGCTTGCTATATTTTTACCAGTGATACGGATTTGTAGACTCTCCCCCCCCACCCCAATCACATCATGCAAGCAGGAAAGCATGAAATTTCAAAATTGCCTAACATTAAAAAATAAGTCTCTTAATTTATTTGCATTCTAAAATAGAGCCCTTCATCTGAATTTTTCCATATAAAATTCTACTTAGTGATGTACAAGATTTATCAAGCCCATGTAACATTCCCTTTAAAATCTTAAGTTCAATCACTATTTGTTTTCTACTATTATACTATGTTTTGGCAGCAATTGTTTATTGGTCTGTCATTGCAGTAATTGCAACTTAACAATAAACCAGTCTGACATTTTAGGTCTTGAAGATACATACCATATATATTTCTTTAAAAATAATCATACTTTTGTAAGCAATACTTTACAGTAGACACCTCAAAAATCTACCATAGATGTGAAACTTAAAACGAGAAAAATTTAAGTTCTAAATCTCTATACATATATAGCCAGATTTCTATATATATTATATATACATACATAAGTATATATAAAATATATATAATCAGATTTGAAAAATGAACAAAAACTGGGCACTGTACATAAAGTCTTTTTAAAACTCAAACAATAGAAAACTCTTTAAACATTAAACAATTTTAATAAAAGTTTCTGTACAATGCTAAGCAGTTTTATTTACACATAGAAAATGTAAGAGGAGTAGTGTTTGAAATTACAGAACTCCTTAAAATTTCAATGGCAGGTAAATCTGGAAAAAATAACAGCATTCCATTCACAAATATTTTCAAGCAATAAATATGTATTTATAAATAGTGTAAATTTACATCAAGATTAGAAACAAAAATCACAAATCTGAAGTTTATTCCTTAGTCTATGTGCAATCCATTATCTTTGTGACTTGGCTGTTAATTTTTTAAACATTTTATTTAGGAACCAAAAGTGTAATAACCGTCATGGTTTCAAAACAAGACAGAAAAACATAAAAGCAGTAAAAAAGTTCCTTACCTAACTTTTCACATTAAAAAAAAGTTGACCAAAGAAAGACTTAAAATTGCTAACTACCTTACAAAGAAATGACCAGCTAGGCTAGTATTTTTTTTCCAAGGAAAATTCTGAAGGGGGAAAAGATAGATGAAAACCAATTCATCAGCCCAGAAATAGAGAAATATAAAAGAGGTTGTTTTCAAGTCAGTAGTCTGTATGATGTTGCCAGTTTTGTCAGATATATACAAAACATGGAATTTATTATTTTGTTTCTGAAGTACAGCTGATCAGCTCTGTGAGAGTCCTGGAGTAGGAGCAGTGCTCTCCCCTGTCCAGTTGGTTGACACTCCACACTTGGAAGGTTGCATAGACACAGTTTTCAGCCAGCAGCCTTACGAGACAGCTACAAAAACCAGTGGTGCAGAACTGAGTTACTTCCTGAATAGCAGAAAAGGTCGCATTTACTGTCCATGGAACAATATCAAGATGAGGAGGATGGTAATGGAGGAGCCTGAAAATAAAAGGTGTGTTACTTTGGTATACAAACGGTTAATAGCAGTCCCTAGCTCAAGTCTACAAACACAGTCTGCTTATGAATGCAGGGGAAGGAACAATTCTCAAAAGAAAGTTTCACAGTCTGCTACACAATGTCAATGTAGAACCTTCCTTACTACTGTCTCCTGCATGGCCAATTTTCCTAAGGGTCTGGGACCATTATTCTACTCAGTGTGCCTACATTTTTCTGTACTTCACCAATTAGTCAAAAGCTCTTAGGATGTTACTAGGTTGACCGTTTTCTAGATTGCTTAAAAAAAAAAAAAAAAACGGCTTTCAGAAAATGATTTCACAAATCAATTATAATTTCATTAGTGACTGACTTCAGAAGCTATCTCAACGAGATAATATATTTTAACATATTCCGGATAATTTTCTTCTTCTTTAAGCAATCTTAAAGACCATCTAAGTGAAACTGGGAGCTAAATTTCAATAATTCGGGTTCTGGTCACATATGCAGAGAAAAGTACTGGAGGAAATCAACAATTAATAAATCATATCTGTGTGTCTATTCATGAAACTATTGATGTGCTAGAGTAAAATGCTTCCCCCTAAGCATCTGCTGTTTAAAATTAAAAACTGTGTAATAATTTATAAGTATACTTGAATTTCATAAGGTTATATAACGTACCAGGAAGTTAAGCTCCATCAGATATTCCCATGAGGTTAATACTTCTGGCAAGGACAAAATTTTAAATACATATAATTAGCTCTAAAAGCAGAAGTCTATTTAAAGACCACACTTACTGATTCATTTTGTGGACGCTAATAACCTATGCACACATTTTATCAACTGAAATCAAATGGCACAGAGGATATGATAGTGTTCTAAAAGCACAGAAAGATTTTAAAATGTAATTACGGTGACATTATTTAGGCTTGGACTCACCCAGGAAGAAAAGTGAAAATGAAACATACCAATTTTATAGGAATAAATACTTGGAAGTGAAGGAGGGGGAAATGATATGACTATTTCCTCATGCAATATCTAACAAGCAAAGGAAAATATAATATTTCATTACCTCCTACTTCTCAGGTGGCAGAACAAACACTGCTGCTTCCCTATCCAGCTAAGTATGTACTCACATGCTGATTTCACTTACTAATGTAAATTGGTCATAGACTTGCATCAGGTCCTCCATTTTATACTGTTCTAGCACCACAAAATTTTCCAGGTTTCCGCTTGTTTTTCGTGCACAATCTTGGCAATGCACTATGTAGGTCTTTCGAGAATTGCTCTCATTTGTGACAAAAAGCAGATCAAAAACCTCCACCTATTTTATGCAAGAGAGAAAGAGTTCAATAGAGAGAGTATTTATTTATTGTACTGTTTTAGTATAATCACAGAATTCTACTTTACATGGAATTGTGGACAGTGATCTCTGGTTAAGAGTAGCTACTAAGACAAACACGGCCATGTCTGAGAATCTTCAACAGACCAGGTTTATTTTGCACCAAACCCAAAGACATGGGTGGTAATGCAACTTTGGGGGAGGGACTTAAAGGAATGACACACCCTTTACAACCACTGGCAAAAGCCTAATTTAAAAGTTGATCAAGGTCAGCCTATTTTTGTTTTAAATCCAAAACAATGGTATACAGTTAGAAGAAAGTGATGGTTATTTTCCGTTTACTTCTCTGTTAACAGTACTCATCACAGAGCACTGTGTATGGATACTTTTCTCCCAGAGACTGAGCTCCTCAACAATGAAGACTATGTTTCACTCACTTTTGCACCTCCAGAGTATAGCACAGTGCTAATAAGGCAAACCTCAACACTTGCTGAATAAATATAATCTGATTATTTTACAGACGAGGAAACTGACAGATAAGTGACAGTGAGTGTTTAGCTATAAGCCTCATGTTAAGGAATAGGAGTACAGGCAAAAGGTATATTTATGAGTATAGCATGATTTTAGAAATAATACCTCTACCTTTTACAGATTGATGAGCTGCTAGGGTTCAGGTGGGATAAGAAATAACACTGAGGGATAGAAGTCATTCTGAAATTCTGAAAAGCTGATACATTCATTTCTTTTTTTTTTGAGGTATAACAAACCTAAACAGAATCTATCTGATCTCCCAAAGATTTAACTTTGGCCAGGTTGCACAACATTAAAACAGCCAATGGACTGGGGTGCCTGGGTGGCTCAGTCGTTAAACGGCTGCCTTCGGCTCAGGTCATGATCCCAGGGTCCTGGGATCGAGCCCTACATCGGGCTCTCTGCTCAGTGGGAAGCCTGCTTCTCCCTTTCCCACTCCCCCTGCTTGTGTTCCCTGTGTCACTCGCTCTCTCTCTGTCAAATAAATAAATAAAATCTTTAAAAAAATAAAAAATAAAATAAATAAAAAACAGCCGATGGATTCACTCATTTCAAATAAAAGTCAACGTTAGAATACAGAATTTCAAGGTTTGGAATGGATCATTAATATCCCTGGCTTTGGCATATCCTTGAATTTATTCAATGACAGAAAACTCTCATGACCTCCTGTCTTCTTTGAACAGCGTGTTAACTAAAATCCCAGCATTCACCATTTTACCATTACTATCAATGGGTAACAACATGAACCTGGTGATCTGAGCTAGAAAATTTGTGAGCATTCTTCGACCTGTCCCTCACTTCTGCCATGTAATGAGCTGTCTTGTGGATTTTACCTTCTAAATATTTTGAATTCCTCTCCTTCTTTACTATTCCCACTGCAATCTCATGTAGGTCTGAAGATAACAACTCTTTCTTAAAACCACTGCAATAGCTCCTATCTCCATTCTTTCCAATCACATTTCGCTTTCAAACACATATCCAAAGTGGCTGCCTGCTCAACATTTTTTGATGGCTTCAATGACCTCAGAATAAATATCAAGTTCCTTAAAATCATTCCAGATGCTCTGCAAAGCTTCCTACCCGCTAGACTTGTAAGTAGAATTTGCATATTCTGTGTTCCAGCATACTGGACTACTTACCCTTTTCTGAGTAAGCCATTTCATTTCCCATGTTGTGCCTACAGCTCATAATAACATTCACTCCACTTCCAATTCTCATCATTTTTTAGCCACTTCAAGGATGGACTGAAATGTTAATACTTTTGTGAATTCTTATGCCAACACTAGAAGGGAAAATTAGGTCATTTTCCCCCTCAGTGTTATCCTAACAGTAAGATCCAACTTGGCATTCACCACAGTCTCATGTACATTACAATTAGTTGTTTATAATTTGTCTTCTCCGAGTAGAATATAAGCTCTTTCAGAACAGGTACTACATTAATATTTGTTTCTGCTTCTCTTGAATGCCTTGGCCACAGAAGACTGACCAATGTATTATGAACTGCACCAGAGAGGGGTGAGCACTGATCTGCCTGGAGCTATACCGAACTACATCCAGTTTACTGTCATCTGTTTATATCTGGATTATTCCCAGTTTAAAATCTCAAGACTAAACTTCTTGATGATTATCATTTGTTAAACATCTACCAGACAAATGACTCTGTCATAATTACTTGTAGAGTTAATTCACTGTTAGCGAAACAGTAGGTCATTGAATTTTAACATAACAGCTAAGTAACAAGAAAATAACAAGATTGAATACAATGTCAATTTCAGTAAGATGCAGGACATGAGAGTATAAATACTCTTTATAAATTTTATATTTGTAAATTTTAAATAAAGTAACCAAAGAGAAACCAAAAGTAGAGAGGTAAGAGGCTTTATAAAACAACCCTGGATAACAATACTTACCTCACAAATGCTACAGTAATGTGCCGGTTCTTCTTTTGTCCGCCCATGCCATATAATCTCTTTTCCTGCAGCAATCAGAGCTTCCCTCAATGTCTGACATTGCTTCAGAGTTCTCAGAAGACAATACCTATTATGGGGGAAAAATTATTTGTGACCAGCAACAGAATACTGTATATCATTAGCATAAAAGATATACTCCCAGAGACTTGGTTCTAGTATCTGTGACTTTCTAATTTTTTTTTTTTGGTCAATTTCTCGGATATTCTCTTAAAAAATAAGGCCAATGCTCAGCAAGTCTGATGATGACAATATTAGATCATTTACAGTTGAAAATTAATTGATATCTGAATATCAAAATATAGTGATCTTAACACAAAAAACCCAACTCCTTGCTTAAATAGAAGTTGCTAACTTTGGCTCTTATTTGGGCAAGTCAATTAACCTCTTTGGGAGTCAATGTCCTCATCCTTTACATAAGGGGTCTAAAGTCCAGATCTCAACTGCTATAGTTCTATTAAGGCAGGAAGGCACATTATTTCTGTCAGCACTACCTAGACACTCATAAATAGCATCATCTGTACAGGTGATTTTGAAACTTTTGAGTTTGTACACAAAAAACTATAGATTTAGTTACTACATGACACAAAATTGGTTTCACTACAGCGCTAAAGAAGAAAAAAAGACATTACCTGATTTTAACTTGAGGATAATATAGAATCTTTCATTTATATTAACACAAGTCAACTCTTCTTATACCTTTTCTAAATTCATACTTATGATGCTAACAATATATTGAATTCTCACAATTTGTGATTTTCCTACAGTTTGCTGTCACTATTTGGACTTGTCTGCTAAAGTCTCTTATTCTCCTGTGAATTAGTGGCTCAGGTTCTCCATTTCAAAGAGAACTTGGACTAGATGGTCTCTAAGGCACTTTGCAGCTCTAAAATTTTTGCAGACAATGAAAATACCCTAAAGAAAAGGAAATGGGTTTAGCAACTGACTGCTGTTTGAGAGCAAAGTTTTTGTCTATTTTATTCATTGCCTAGGACAGTGCCTGGCATATAGTAGGTGCTCGATAAACATTCAATTACTTAACAAGTAAAATTTAGAGCATGATAACAGCATATTTAATTTCTCTGAATTTGTATTTCCTAAGTTACAAGGTTAAAGTATTTTAATTTATCAGAACCCATGTACATTAAGCCAAGGGAAAAAAGATGACTTAAAATATATGTAAACCTGTTACTTTATGTAACAAACCTTAAACAATAGCAACTTTACAGTTGTAAGGCAGATCCTTTCAGTATCATAGTCAAAAGAATTTCACTCTTAATTTGGCTTCAGCAATTCTTGTGTTTAACTTATTTAAAAACAAAATAATGCTTTAGATTGTGGTTTGCAAGTCAAACACAGGACAGCTGTGTGTGGGGGGGAGTGGGGAGAGATATGTCAGGGGAGGTAGCAAGTAAAAAGTTAGATCATGGCAAAAAGAAGATAGAATTCTAGACTATGCCGCCAGCTCTTGAACAGTACCTGCTCCTCCCTTTTCCCCTTCCCGCTTCACGTACAATTCACTTCTGAAGCCACTGATCTTACTAAACAAGTTTTCCAAGCAGGGCTTCAAAATAAGGTCTCTTTCACAGGAAAATAATGCCTAAAACTTTGCAGATATCTTTGGAAAATTTGCAGACTCCACTATGCTCTTGTGTGAGAAACAAAGAAAAAATAATACAATAAAGTACATAAATAATTAAAAATAAGAAAACAGGAGGCATGGTATGAGGTACTTCAGACACGTTATGCCATGTAGGCCTCTTAACAGCCCTGTGAGAGGCACTCTTATTTCCATCTTACCAATGAGCCAACTAGGGCTCAGGGAAGCTCAATTTGTCTGATGTCATAAAGCTAATTTTTAAGTGGCTGGGCTAGGGGTTTGTGAAAACAAATTGTTAAGCCTCCCCTCACTACCTCACACTGTACTTTCTGGTATCTTTTCCTATCTCTTTTTACCTGCCTGCTCCCCCTCATCTCTTTTGAAGATGAGATTCTTTTTTTTTTTTTTTTAAAGATTTTATTTATTTATTTGACAGAGAGAGACACAGCGAGAGAGGGAACACCAGCAGGGGGAGGAGGAGAGGGAGAAGCAGGGTCCCCGCAGAGCAGGGAGCCCGATGTGGGACTTGATCCCAGGACCCTGGGATCATGACCTGAGCCGAAGGCAGTCGCTTAACCGACTGAGCCACCCAGGCGCCCTTGAAGATGAGATTCTTGAAGCTCCATCAGCACAGCTTGGTTTTGTGTATCGAACACAGAGCCTTGGTTCTGAGGGGAGCAGTACTCCACTCTACTCAGCGAATGAACTTCTACCTCCAATGCTATGGACTACTTTGGCAGTTAGATTGTAGTTTACAACTTAAGCCTCGTTAGGTAGTTTTATCCAGAAAAAGGCAATTAGTATATATTTTTTTCCTACAAACAATAAAGGGTTAGAGCTAGGGTTATATTAAGAGTAAACACTAAGCCATGAATATGCTGCTTCTGGAATCACAGCTCCAGAATTTTTATTTTGTGAGATACTGGAATCTTAGAAAATCAATTCAACTAATGTGATCTGACAACAAATAACCAAATTGTGGTTTCCCCCTTGCCCTTTGGTTTTTTCCTTAACAGTAAAAGTTTTTGTTTCTTCCCATTTTCAAAAGGTAGCAGTTGGAACAGAAGGAGAACTGAGAGAGACAGAGGCTCTTTTGGAGTCCACAGCAATAAGCAGGTCCTAGAGAGAGGATGTGATTCAACTGAAGGGTAGGGAACAAGAAACAGAAAATAAAAACATTTGAGGAAAGGATGCCTAGGGAAGGCACAGATATACTTATTC
This sequence comes from Leptonychotes weddellii, assembly GCF_054177405.1. Lineage (NCBI taxonomy): Eukaryota > Metazoa > Chordata > Mammalia > Carnivora > Phocidae > Leptonychotes > Leptonychotes weddellii. The sequence goes on from NC_138385.1 coordinate 72,074,562, forward strand.
AAGACTTGACTTTTAACAGTCATCTGGTTCTGCTTTGGTTCATCTCAGGCTTTGGTTTTATGGGACGACAACATGTGAATGTACTGAAGAGCTAAAAACTAAGAGTCAAACAAAATCACTGTTGCCATTTCCTCTTTATTTTAGTTTTGCTGAATTTTAATAAACTTATAGCAATTAAAAATGTAACTTGTTAAAAACAAAATAATAAATCACTAGCAAAAAGCATAAAAATGTAGAGGATGGGGCGCCTGGGTGGCTCAGTCATTAAACGTCTGCCTTCCGCTCAGTCATGATCCCAGGGTTCTGGGATCGAGCCCCGCATCGGGCTCCCTACTCCTCGGAAGCCTGCTTCTCCCTCTCCCACTCCCCTTGCTGTGTTCCCGGTGTCTCTCTCTGTCAAATAAATAAAGTCTTAAAAAAAAAATATAGAGGATAGAAGATGCTGTTTTTAACAAATGCATTTTAGGAACAGGGTCAGAAATGATTTCAGGAGCCAGAAAAGCAGGAAATTCTGTGACTTTTAAGGATCAGTCTGGTTTCAGGACCCTGTGTTTAGCTGTCTGGATGAAGACTACACAAAAAGGCAGGGAGTATTAAAGACAGCTCTGGCTTGGAAGAAAACCACAAGGAAGAGGCTGATTGAGGGTGTGTTGTATTTGAGGTTACACAGAATCTAATCCACCCAAAAACCCATCTGCAAAGATGGAACCTCAAGAGGGATGGAATTTTAGTGAACAGCTTTACATAGGGGATAGAAATGCAAATATACCTGAAATATCAGAATAAGAACACTGAAGACAATAAATAGACTGACAAATGATTATGAACAATATAATCATAAATCAATACATTGGGCAAAAGATAAAGCATGCCATGAATGCAAAAGGAAGGAGCAGCTCATCTTCCATTGAGGGGAGATGGGAAATCACAGAAGTTTTCATAAAGAAGTTGTCAATTTAGATGTGAGCAAGGAGGAGAGGTGGGAGGAAGGCATCTTCCAGGCAGTGCGAATGCCATGAACAAAGCTAGTATGGGGATTATTCAGGAAACAAACAACTGTTGCTACAAGATTTTAATCTTGGGATGGGGTTTCTGGGCCAGGAGAATAAAGGAATAAAGCCACAGTGACAGTACATTATGTTGAAGTGAAGACAACACTGGGGACTACTCAGACATTCCAAGAGTAACTTAGGACTAAGTTTCCAAAGTTAGTTCCCAAATACCACTGTGGAGACAGATGAAACATGGGTTAACTTGATACAACAAGTCTTTATGGTAACAACCTTAGCCACTAAGAAGTAAATGGGGTACAAATTAAAGTACACCAAGAGGTGCCCTGCCTTGACCAATCTCTCTTACTGAAAGAGCCATGCAGGTAAAGTGAGCCAACATGTGAGCCCTTGAAACAAACTTGCCACCTGTCACTCCAGGGTTTCATTTCCCTAAGACAACAGTGTCTGAATGTAAGACATCTAATAGTTTCATTTAAACCAACCACATGGCTGAAAATCAAGGTCTCAGTCAATGATAAAATGAGTATCTTAAGAATTTTAAATTCCTGGATGGAAAAATCAAACATGAAAGCAAATGTTAACCATGAGGATGTAGTTTTAGAATTTTTAGATTTTGTTTATACGGTGTTCTCACGAAGTACTGTATATTTAACCCAATGGTGTTTCAGAAGACCCAGCCTCAGGATGAGAGCATCAGGATCTACACCAACTATGGACTGGTCTTCATGGCTATACCCTCTCAATCAATTATTAGGCCAACTGGATATTACCAAAGAGCTGGAGTCCATTTGTCCATTAAAAAAATGGGAATCAAAGGCAAAGGGGAGTTAATAGTGACCAATTTGCTTTAATGTATATTCAAAACCTCTGTGCTTGTGATAAAGTTTATATTATGTAGATAGGGTAATAATCTATAGTATGTACCAAAAAAAGGGAAAACAAAAATATTGTTAGTTTTAAGAGATCTAATCTAGTCTAGGATGTCAGGGACTTGCCTGATCAGAGGATTTATCTAGGCCACTGTGAGAGAGATTCCCAGGGTTCTTCCCATAGAGCTTTGAATTTACTTGTTAAGAACAGAGACTAGAAATCTATTTTAGTAAGAGTCTCTGCTGATTTTTATGATTAGGGAAGTAAGAACCAGTGCAAACCTCTTACTTCATAAGTGATGAAACTGGGAACAATGTCTAAAATTTGTAGTATTCTTCAATAGACATTAGTACTATACCAACTTCATGAATCACATTTTTATGATAAAAGCCTTTAAGAGACTATAGAAAGAAAGCTTCAGGGGGGAGATTAAGAGCAGATTCTAGATCTAGACTGCCTGGGTTCAAATCCCAGCTCCACACATACTTCATATTCTCTGTGCCTCAGTTTCCTCACTGCAAAAAAAAGAGGACAACTAACTAACACTGCTATTATGAAAATTACATGTGTTGCATAAAATGTTTAGACTAGTGCCTGGCAATTAGTGATCAGTATTTAAATTCAACATGTCAAATTCTTAAATAATTACTAAACTGAAGTTTTTTTAGTTTGAAAAAACTGTGCAATGAGTGCCAACTAAAAGTGCAATAATTACACCAAAAAGAACATAAGGCAGATTATTTAAAAGGCGTTTAGTCTAGATCCCATTAGGTCAGGATTTCTCAATCAAGGCACTATTGTTATTTTGGGCGGGAAAATTCTTTGTTGTGAGGGGCTGTCCTGTGCATTGTGGGGTGCTTAGCAGTATCCCTAGCTTCTACCCACAAAATATCCATAGTACCCGTCCCATTCAAATCATGACACTGCCCTATGTCCCCTGAGGAAGGGGGTCAGGGGGAGGCAAAACTACCCACAGTTGAGAACCACTGCCCTAGGTCCATGAATATTATACTTGAAAAACAGAAGGTGACTGAGGTTTCTATAACTAATATTAGTATTAACAATTATAACTATAGCTACCATTTACTGAGTGCTTACTCTATGCTAAGACTCACATAATACTTACAAAAGGTGTATTAGAAAGATACAATTATTATTCCCATTTTTCAGAAAAGAAAACAAAGACTAATAAGTCTGGTAATTTACCCATGGTCCCCCCTACCAACAAATGGGGCAGCTGAGATCTGAAGGCAGACTGGACTCCAAACAACTACACAGTGCTGCCCTGCCTGTAATAGCTCACTGAGACATCAAATAGCACGGAACCTAAGACAGGGAACTTACAAAGGAAAGGCAAATAACAAACAGATAATGATCACATATACACGAAAGGCACAGAGAAAGTACTTTATAAAGCATTAATATTGTGCATGTAAAATGGTACATTTAAAAACATCTACAAAAAGCGTGTAAGTGGTCAAAAGTATGACAAAATGATACGACAAGAACTTAAGTTTGTGGGGAGTGGTTTTCAATGGACTTGATACTACTGAAATTTTAGAAAATTTATTTTCAAGTAATGGCTTATAAGCTATTAGTATTTTTAGAATGTATAATTACCTAGCAGATTACAGGGAGGTTGATAAGACAATGTATATTCTGAAAATTAACCTTCTATAGACTCCTCAGCATACTGTCTGATATGCTCCTCCTAAATCTGAGACTTCCTAATATTGAACTTTTCCAGAGGAAAATGGGATCTTTGGCATTCTGTTTTTGACATTTGAAAATGTACTGAACTACTTACCATCACAGCGATTTAAGTGGAACTAACAAAGTAGGTGGCTAAGGAACCAGAGTTTCCAACGTATTAGAAACATACTATCATTACATTAACTTGCTAATAGCCCAACATGATTGCAACAATTTATACCGTATTTGTTGGACTTGGCTTTATCCACTGTTGAGATTAAACCATTCAACTGCATCTAAAGGAATCTATGTATTGTGAAAACCTGTTATCTACAGGGAAATCTGATCAGTACCAACAGTCTCCAGAGCTCACTTGCTACACTATCATTTGATTCCTTTTGTCTTTTTTTCTTTCCTTTTCAAGGATCCTATTAAAAGGAATACTTTAATGCTAAAACATAATGAATATACAAGTCTTACGAAGGTGAAGTTAAAAAGAGCTTTAGCACTATACAGGGAGAAAATGTAGGCCAAAGCAATGTACCTCAAATATTTGAAAATGGAATCATGAATTTTCAAAGAATGAGGTTTCTCTTAGCTCTCAACTAGTTTAAAATTAAAACCAAAAAGTAAAAACTGTATACTATGATGAAGATGGATAATCTGCATCAATAATCTCCCCACCCTCAATTTTAGGTTTTAAAGTGCCTATTTAGTAAAACTTCATTCACTCAAGACCAACCAATGAAAATACCTATGACATAGTTTATACTGGAGTGGGAGAGGGATTTACTTAAAGTGTGTTCAAAAGTTCTCAAAAATGTACAACCCAAATAAAATTGTGAGAAAACAAATCCAGAATGTGGAGCTCTGTAGAACACAAAGGTCGGCTCTCTTTAAAAAAAAAAAACAAAAGGAGAAAAAGAAAGAAAAAAAATCATGCAAAAGGACTCGTAGATTTCAAAGAGACTAAAGACACAATGACTACATACTAAATTCAACATCAGCATCATAGGGGCTGGTTGGGCAGGGAGAGATAAAAGCTACAAAAATACATTTTTGCATAGTTGGGGAATTTCAAATACAGTCTGTATATTAGCTAATTACTATTGAATTTCACATTTCTTACATGTGTTAAACATTACTGTGGTTACACAAGAATATCCTTATTCTTTTTTTAAAACATAAAGCATTCTTTTTTATTTAACATAAAGCATTCCTTTTTTTTTTTTTTAAGATTTTATTTATTTATTTGACAGACACAGCGAGAGAGGGAACACAAGCAGGGGGAGTGGGAGAGGGAGAAGCAGGCTTCTTGCCGAGCGGGGAGCCCAATGCGGGGCTCGATCCCAGGACTCTGGGATCATGACCTGACCCAAAGGCAGACACTTAACGACTAAGCCACCCAGGTGCCCCAAGAATATCCTTATTCTTAAGAGATGCAGGTTGAAGTGTTTGGGGTCATGTCATAATGTTTGCAAATTATTTTTTCATATGGCTCAGCCAAGAAAGTGTGTGCATATGCACATGTGGAGACTGCTAAGTAAATGTGGCAAAAACTTATCTGAGGACTCCAGATGAGGTTATATAGGCATTCACGGTACTATTCTTTCACTTTTGGTAGATTTTTAAAATTACAAAATAAAACGTTGGAGGAAAAAGTATAAACAAATTTTGGAGTAGGGGCATACAGCAATGCATTACATGCAAATCTGATGTATTTTAAAGGAGAATAAGGTATTAATATGGAAAAAATATCACAGTTCAATGAGTTAAAGGAAAAGATCAGTAGCCTTACATTCTGATAAAGTCTTTCTTACTTCATTTCTTTGTATAGGCACTGTTCTATTTTAAAAATAGTGAATGGTTGAGAAAACGTAACAGCTAACACCTTAGGAGGGTCACCTGTCAGCCAGGTGAAAGCTACAAACGTGTGTACCAGACTCCTTTTCTAAACAGTAGAGCCACACAGTCATCTGGCTACTGAACAGAGATCCCCACTAAAACATCACAGGAAGAATTCAAGTTCTGCATGTCTTAAGTCTGCCAAGCTGGTAATCACTCCCCACACCTAATTCAGTTCCTCTCTTCTTCCTTTACCCCCAGCTCCATCAACAAGCACGTATGTCCCCCTGTCTACCCAAGGTAAAGCCCCAGCAGTACAGATTCCTCTCACCTCCGCCACCCAATCACCAAGTGTAGTCTATTTTACCCTCTAACCTTTGTCCCTCCTCTTGTCTGAACTGCAGCAACTACCTTCTCATTTATTCCTCTAAATCTTCTGCCCTCCATTTATTGCTTCATCTTGCTGCCAAGTGACCTAACATGCAAATTTGATCATTAAAAAGATTTCAAAAAACAAATTTAAGAGAGAGTGAGCATGCGAGCGCAATGGGGGTGGGGGGAGAGCGGGGGGGCGGGGAAGAGAGAGAGAGAGAGAATCCCAAGCAGGCTCCACACCCAGCACAGAGCCTGATGCGGGGCTCGATCACACAACCCTGAGATCCTGACCTGAGCCAAAAATCAAGAGTTGGAAGCTTAACCAACTGAGCCATCCAGGCGCCCCTGAAAGATGTAAAATTCTAAAGGCTTCCCACTGGTGGCTGCTCCCAATGTGAAGTCTACCTGAAATTTTTAGCAACATGTTTAAATCTATACTCTTCAACTAATATGAACAAGTAGGGCTTAAACCTGAAAAGACACTTAAAAGTTTGGTCTAAAGAAGGAGAAACTAAGTTTGCTTATAATATATGGGGTATGTGGAAAAAAGTTTATGTTTATTTAGACAGTTAAAGGAAATCAAAAGAGAAAGTTATTCACTGAGCCTCCACTAAAATTCTTCTAAGGAGTTAGGCTGTTAACTTTTCAAGTCAAGGTCACTGCATTGTAAAATGAAAGAAGTAATAAGATAATGAATATTCTTTTGACTCATGCCAATGCAGAAGGTATTTGAAAGAACGTGAAGCAGAGTATAAAGATTAGTGTATTTTAGTAGAACAACTAGGATGTAGAAAGTGAAAGAGATTACTATATGATTTACTCAGATAAAGTACTTTATGGAATTACAGGACTCTAAAAGACCCAACTTGAACTTGGGAAATGCAAGGAAAAAAAACAAGAATAATGCTGACTTGATGAATTAACTACAGGTAATTCATTCTCAAAATGATAACAAGAAATTAGTAGGGGGCAATAGAAGAGAACACCATTCTCCCATTATTAAATCACTCGGTGCCAAGAGAGGTACATGATCTATTACTATACTCCCACAAATTTTTCATAAATTTTGCATAAACTCACTTGGTGTTGAAACTTGACCTGAGGCTTTTTATAGTTTTTGCTTAGCTCATCAGGGTGACTGTATGTTTTACCACAGAAAAATTAATGTGTTTGATTCCAGGATACTGCCACAGACCTTACTAGAAGGACAAAATAGATCATATATGCACTGTATTTCTTTTCTAAACCCAAAGAATTCTGAATACCAAACCACATTTGGCCTAAGGGTAGGATAAAGGACTATGGAGCTACAGTACTACTACTTCTGTGAGGCCTTTCCTTAATGTTCCCCTCTCTCAGAAGTGCCTTCCTCTGTGCTCCCCCATTTTTTAAACCAGTATCTTCACGAGCAAAGATCCCATATTTTAATGCATTGACTATTTCCCCATTTATTATAAATGGCTTGAGAAATGATCAAGTCCCTCTCTCCCCTAGGACAATATCACAGCACCAACTCAGTTCACATTAAATATGAAACAAATATGAAAGCATGAAAAGAACTGGGTGGAGATGAATGAGTGGATGTGAAGGCACAAGGTACATTTTGCTTGCGTTGTTTCTGATTAACACAACTATCAAGACCCAAAAATTACACATTGTTGATTCATAGTATTTAGAACTAAAAACAATAACTCAGGGAGGAAGTTAAGGAAGAAGACTGTCTTTGTATATATATCTTCTCCATTCCACTTCTTGCATGGAGCTGATAATTTTTTTTCTTTTAAAATAGTCTACAATTCGCATGTTCAAGGTATCCTGAATTAATACCTTACTAAAAGATAATTCAAACAAGGAGGGAAAAGGGGGGGAAGTATAAAAATTGCAATTCATATTAAAGATGTTTTTAAAATACAAAACAGAGTAGCAAAAATAAATGGAAAATGCAAGTACACACGGAAAGGCAGCAGTGGGAGAAATGGCTGACAAGGTAAGTGGGGGTCAGATTTGAGGTAGAAATGGGGGATTTTAAAGAAAGTTTACATTTATGCCTTTGTATGTTTAGCTTAGTTGGTCACTGGAAACCTCAGCAAGAGAACTGACTGGGACATATTTAAGGTAGAAAGCCAAACTGCTATGGATGGTGGAGTGGACCGGATATGAAGAAAAAGACTCAGGCCAAGGAAAGAAATGGCAAGAGAGAACCATTACTTAAGAATTGGTATAGCTCACAAGCCAGGACAAACCAATACCACTTCCTTTGTTGGCAGGATACTAGGTTTGAGGACCAAAGCAATGATGTGGGTACAATTTTACAGCAAAGCCGAGCTTGTGGAAAAAGACACCCTCTATTTCTAACAATACATTCCCCATGCTGGCTTCTGACCTTTATCTGGTTCACTATTTGCTTTTCTTAAATAGAAGTATTCCTCTAAGCTCTGTCTCCAACTCCTCCCCTTTTCTTTCTCTCAAGGCAATCACAAATGGCTAGACAGAAGACCCCCTAGTCTGTCGGCTCTAACTTTGCTCTCCGGAGTTCTGCATTTCCTACAGCTTCCGCTAAACAGCTCTATCCAACTATTTTATTGGCTCCTCAAACTTGCCACTGCCCCAAAATGAAGTCCTGTGCCAAAGATACATTCAAGTAGCTTTCATACAAGATGGCTATGGGCATTTAATCCTGGCTGTAACTACCTGGGTGACCTTGGGATGCTGAGGGGTAGAACTCAGATACACTCTGGGAAGCACTTTTCTTAGTGCTCAGCTAAGTACCAAACTCAATTTATTATTTTTATTCTTATATAGATTTTTAGAGAGAGAGCATGTGAGCGGTGGGGGGAAGGGTGCAGAGGGAGAGGGAGAGAATCTTAAGCAGATCTGAGTGCAGAGCCCAATACGGGGCTTGATTTCACAATCCTGAGATCCTGACCTGAGCCGAAATCAAGAGTTGGACACTTAGCCAACTAAGCCAGCCAGGTCTGCCCCCCAAAATCAATTTATTAACTAGCATTATTACTAAAACCACATAGAACCCAGACTTGAAAACCCAAACTATCTTTGATTCACTCCTTTCTCTTACCATCCAAAAGCTTATGCTGTTTATTTAACTGCTAGAAAGTACTTTATGAAACCCAAATTAGATCGTATTAGTTAAAAACCCATCAAAAGCTAACAGAACAGACTTATGTTTGGCACACAATGCATACTCTCTGCCACTAAGAACTTTTATTCTACTACTCATCACACACATTGTCCTCAAGCTAGAATGTACCACCGCATACGTAGCAGAGTTGTATCATATATGCGTTTAAGATCATGCAAATACCCAGTAGGGAAGAAGTCAGGAGGGAGGAGCAAAACAGGTAGGTGCTGGGGACAGAAGTAGAGCCGGGGGAAGAAAAGATGACCTGGAGTGAGTATGCACCTGCTGGTCCTCTGGGCAGCAGGAGTTCTTCTGAGCCTCTTACTGAGTCAGCAGCCTTACCATGCTGAGTATGATTGTAATAGTACAAGAGGGCCTCTCCACAGAAGCCCAACGACTTCACCTAGTGCTCAAGTGAAGAAAAGGGATTTATTCCCTCGCTGGAGGCAAATGTGACCGTGCTGGACTGAAGGAGACATGGTATGCATTACTTTGTAGATGAATGGAAGCGTCTTCCTGATGGCACAAGTTTGGTCTTAAACTGGCTTCAGGTGTTATTCCTCTGTCCTCTCTCCTCTCCCTGCCTCCACATCTTTAGCCTTCACACAAATTACCTGCTTCCCAGAACACACAGACTTTTCTGATTCCATGGAGCTGGAAAGAATCCAGTGGGGATCCGTTGTTGTATTTCTTTCGATCTATCCATTTATATGCACTTTTACTTCAAGATAAGACCTATACCAGATACAGAGAGATGACAGACACACATACACCCTCTCTCAGTGCCTAGCCTAGAGCCTTGTATACAGTCAGCAAACATTCATTAAATTATAGAAAGTACAAATGGAAGAAAAGGAACAATGTTGGCTGGTGAAAAGTACATTTTTAGTAATAGCTGAATGACTATGCTTTAAGAGGGAAGTTTATAAAGCAAGGCTTAGGGGTCTGAATTTATAGTGAACATTTTCAATCAGTGTGATGACAAAAGGAGCTTGCTAATCACATCTCATGACAACTCAAGCTGGGAGCAGAATTCTTAATATAATGAGGAACACAATAAAGATTTAAATGACTGAATATTTTGTAGCACAGAGTAAAAATGGGAGTAAAATGAGTATGTAAGTGCATTTAGGTTAAAAAAAGAAGGTAGGTATGAGGAACAACAGTACCACAGGTAATTTTAAGTTGAAAAACATCCAAATGGTGTGTATCCAATTTCAACACAACACAACTTTATAACAAAGATGAATGTGAGTGTCAATGCTCAACATTTCAAATGTTAAGAGGGATGATGAAAAACTGGAAGGAGTCTAGAAGGATGACAAGGATGATGGGGACGGGACGGAGGGATGGAAAAGATGATAGAGGTGAGAGATGTTTAAATTAATGACGACCAGGTAGGAAGAAGAACAGAATAGGACAATGATCTTCCCTTGATTCCTTTTTCCTTCTTGCCACTTCCTCCCCCAACCCGGCAACATATGTGCAAATTCTGTGAGCTTTAGCTCCATCACAGACCCTAATTTGATCCCTCTCTCTACCCCCATGGGTAAATGTCTGTCTAGGTTGGTCTGTCCTGTTGCAATTGCCTTCTAACTGTCCACCCACTCCCCCTTTCCAACACTGCCTCTTGGAATCCATTCTCTACAAAGCAACCAGATTCATTTTCTTAAAAGTTTAAATCAGAACCAATCCGTCTCCTGCTTATACTCCTCTAATGCTAACCTATAACACCCAGAACTAACATATAAACTGCTTACCATGTCCTAAAAGTCCATGTCCAATCTGGTTCCTGCTCACTTCATTGAGCTTACTGCAACCCCCCTTTCTCTCATTCTGCTAGTATATACTGGCCTTTCTGTTCTACAAACATGCCAAAGATGTTCCCCATTCAGCCATTCAGGCCTGAAATGTTCTACCCCTAGGTATTTGGTTGACTCCATCTCAGTATTTGGGTCTAAACACAAAACTCATCTTCTCAGACACTTTCCTTGACTGCTGTAGAAAAAACCAGCACTCCCACCCTCACCCCCCAAATATTACGCATTTCATCTTATTCATACTACTTGTTAGTAACTTATTCATTTGTCTGGTGGTCTGTCTTGCTCCACTAGAATTTAAGTCCCCTGAGGGGAGGGGTTTTAATTTAAACACTGCACAGTTTGTTCTTAAACACTTGTTGAATGGGATACATTCTACATAAATCCGAAACATATTTAGGGATTTAGGACCAAATGACAGGTAGATTTTAGGCCAATGTGTAAAGAACTTTCAAGAATTATAGTGAGGTAATGAGAATTATGGTGAGGTAACGTTCTCATCTACCTCACTAGATGACCACAAATTATGGAGGCTACAGAATGGATTACTGCACTTAGTAGTAGTTTTGACTAAATGACCTTAAAAATCCTTCCCAATTATAAAATTCTAATCTATCTAAAATGTAATGAGTCACTTTCAATCTATATAGCTATTAGAGAAATGGTTTCTATGCTGTACCATCCCTCTACCTTCTTTAGGAGATCTGAATTAGCCTCTAGTTTATGCCTATCTCAAATTTACTAAACATCTTCAGTGACTTTAAATCATTTTTTGCCCCAAAAGTAACCCTGAACTTGCCCTTCAGAGCAAGGTACCACCGTCAGATATAGTAAGATAAATGGATAGATAACCCCTCACACCCCACTACCAATTACATTTATAGAATACAGTACCCAAGAGCCAACTTTTTAAAAGGATTTGTATATCATGTGATGTAATGAGCATTGGGTATTATATAAGACTGAGGAATCACTGAACTCTACCTCTGAACCTAATAATACGCTACATATTAATTAACTGAATTTAAAAAAAAAGGATTTGTATATTATTTGCTATGATTTGGGTTTTGTTACCTCTTGTCTCCCCTACTATTTCTGCCCGAGACTAGCTAAAAGCTGCAACTGATAAAAGGACTATATCATAAGATAATCCAGAGGTGTGTTACCTTGACCACTACAATTTCTGTTTGAATGAAATTTTGGACTTAGGTTTGAAATCAGTTTATTAAGACAGGATTACTTTCAAAAGACAGTATTTTGAAAATGACATATTCTGACCAAATTAATATAGCTGCAGGAGAAATACTTAATATAAGCACTACTTTAACAAATATGAAAACTATAAATATTTTATCAGTGAGTATAAAGCAGTGTATTCCAAAATGAGTTTTTGAGGAGATCAATTCTTTAAGAGATACTGGCCAAACAAATAAGTTTGGGAAATACATTATATAACCCTCCTCCTTCCCCATTCACAAAACATACCAACACTTATAGTCTCTACAACATTTTAGAAAAACTATTAAAAGAATAAAGGACTTGTAAAACTTTATCTAATCCATCATTTTCCATTTCTTTGACCAGAATCACCCACCTTTTCAGGGTAGGGGCAGCAGTGGCAGAAAATACAATTTAGGGAAACACTGCTATATAGAACGATTTGAAAATATTATATATTTACAAAATAGCTAAGACAGAAACTGACAATAAATGAGAAGCTTAGCAGGATATATATATTCAAATAACTTGTATTAGGTGTTTAAAGCAGCTAAGAAAAGGAACAATTATAAGATGAATGATTTCATTAAAACAATTAAAAAATTGCCATTTTAGTTAAGTCCTTATATTAAATGCTAATTTATCTGTACCAGCAATTATTTTGTGATGCCATTCTCTCCCCCTGATACCAAGGGCAGTCTTTCAATATTAAAACTCAAGTTCTCCTAGGAATCAGGTGGCTCAGAGGGTAGTGGGGAAGCACAGGCCTGTGAATCTACTGGTTTAGAATCATTTGTGTGCCTTCATTCCTTTTTGTACCATAGCGTACTGACTATCTGGAAGGGAAAAATACTTTTAATGTGTGGATACTTGTACTACATTTTACTAGACTTCTGGACCTTTTTGTTGTGATGTCAACATAATTCTATGGGGGTGGGGGGAAGTACTGAATAGTTAACACTCCCCAAAAAGAGAGGGACTACAGCAGTTTTAGAAAGCACTTACTTAATCATTTCAAAAAGCTTTGGATCTGAGACCTTGATATTTCGTGCCATATTCCAGGAAAGATGAACCATGGGTACTATTGACTTCACACTTTGCAATTTGTTCCATTCGTACCGTTCCACTGCCAACTTATACTGGCAGGCTAGGAAAAAAAAAACAGTTATAAAATAGCAACCCAAAGTACCAAAAGATATGAAGTTACCATTATCACCTTCTCAGATGTTATCAATACCAATTCTGAGAACCTCAAAACATTACAAAAATAATTTTTATGTTTCTTTGATAATTATGGCAATAATAATAGTAGTGAACACATAAAGAGTGCTTACTATAACTATGTGCCAGGCATTGTGCTGAGCTATTTTTATACATTATCTCATTTCATCTTTATCATTACCTTATTAATTTTATTATTCCCATTATACAGATGAAGAAATTGAGGCCCAGAGAGGTTATATAACTTGCCCAAAGTTGCAAGAGCCAGGTCCTGGTCCTAATCCAGGTCTTTCTGGCTCCAAAGGCCATATTCTTAATCTGAATTATCTACTGCCTGAAGGCAGGCATAATTCAAACAGATTTTGACATATTAGGGCTATTCATACAACATACCAGATAAAAGAAAAATTTGAAAGAATGAATAACCCCTCTATTTTGCCTTCTCCCATAAAGGGTTTGCTTTATAAAACAAAACCAAGCACTCTAAAAATTATTAAAAGTGTATCTTCCTTGTATATAAAGACATTAATTTGTTATTTGCTGAGATCTATGGTCTTGGATTTCTACCTGTTAACTTGAATTTAATTTCTTGTACTACAAATTAAAATTTTATTCAAGGAGATACAACTCTTCTTCCAATTACTAGTGAGTTATATTCCAAGAAAAAAAAAAATAAACCTATCAGATACAATCCTTTATAAATCAAACTTTTTTTTTTAGCATATTCTTTAAAATACCTGTAAGTGGACCAACATTCCAAGCAATGTTGTTGCACCAGCCAATAGCCTGAACCCAATGAACAGTGCCTGCATTTATCCAGACCAAATCTCCAGGTCGCTGAATAAACCTATACACTGGAACATTTGCTTCATAAAGATCTTCAAGGTTGGGCCACCAAGAACCCATGAGGAAATTCAAATTATTTCTGAAATAAGAAAAAATAATGCAAATGGATCAAATACTCAAATAAAGCTCCTTAATAAGACTGGAAAACAAGGTCAAAACTTCTTAAAACATGCTCATTCACACTGCATTGAAATAAGAACTACCGTATGTAATGGGAGTAAAATTACAGTTAAGTATTGAATAACTTATCCAAAGATCAGTACTACTAACGTCAATTGATTTTTCAAAGATCCAAGTGAAATCCAAAGCTCCTTTTAAGTAACACTTATACATTAACTTAATTTCATTTCACTAAAGGCTATCTGACTGAACACTTCTTCACGGAGTACCAAGAAATCTCTAAAAGGTAAATGGAAGGTGGAATTGACATCAAGTCACTTAAGTCCATAAACAGGAACGCTATGGCAAATATAATGAAGTATTAGGAACTTTGATTTCTGAGGCAAAGTGGAAAAAAGAATGGTCTCTACTGCTGTTTTGAATTCTAAGAGGAAAAGGAGACAGGATGTCAGTCTCTAGAGTTTTGATACTAGTTAAAACTATGCAGCTGAAAACAACTTCATAAAAAACGAGTAATCATACACATGCACAACAAATAACCGTCATCATTGCCGCCGCCACCACCAATGTACTTTGGAACCATTCTATGGATCTTAGTAAGCTTTTACTTTAAAATCTGGTTTCTTGGGCGCCTGGGTGGCTCAGTCGTTCAGTGTCTGCCTTCGGCTCAGGTCATGATCCCAGGGTCCTGGGATCGAGCCCCACATCGGGCTCCCTGCTCCGCGGGAAGCCTGCTTCTCCCTCTCCCACTCCCCCTGCTTGTGTTCCCTCTCTCGCTGCGTCTCTCTCTGTCAAATAAATAAATAAAATCTTTAAAAAAATAAAAAATAAAAAATAAAAATAAAATCTGGCTTCTTCTTTTTCTACTTCATCATGATATAATATGAAGTATTTTTTAAACCGCATAGCAACTTTTCCTACAAGAGAAGTTTATAAAATTCAATAAGCTACATTTTGGGGAAGGAAGAACTTGCAGAATGGAAATGTTCCTTTCCTTATGATCTAAGAAGTAGTCTTTACTTTTGTCCTGTGCCAAAGGATACAATAAAGTGTACCTTGAAATTATTCTCTTTGGTTTAAATTTATTTGTTTAGATCAAGGGCTGGCAAACTATGGCCCATGAGCCAAATCCAGCTCACCTATTTTTGTAAATAGAACTTTTATTAGACCATAGCCATGCCCATTCATTTACGTATTATTATACATGACTGCGTATGTACCACAGTGACACAGCTGTGACAGAGACCATATGACCTGCAAAGCCTAAAATATTTATTATCTGGCCCTTTCTGGAAAAATCTCACCAACAGCTGATTTAGATGGAATCTTTGCCTTATTTTTTTTCCTTAAAAAAATGCAAGGCTGCTCTTCAAAGTCTAGAAGACTGCCAATGGTAGCCTAACTGCAAGGGGATATGGATGGGCTTACTGTCTGTAATAAGGCTCAGTAGACACAGTCCAGAAAAACTTGCCTATGAAGCAAAATATGGTTACAAACACAAATTCTATCCCTACTTCACCCATGTGTTGCCATCATAACATTGGAGGAACCTTTCTATCCAAAAGCAAGCAAGCAATCAAGTAAGCAAGACCACCAAATAATCAACAACTAAGTTAAAAAAAAAAATTAAAGTTACCCCAAAAAAGCAAGCATCTTTTTTATCATATATTCAAGTGAATGGTTATTTCAAGACAGATACTGTTTAAAGTCCTAACAAAAACTACAGACAGGGTCACTATCAGTCAGTATCAAAAGCAACAATCCTTATGTGAAACAAAATTACACTGAAATGCTGGGGTAGCAAGTGTTATTTCTGCAGCTTAAATTTACCTAACCCTTCATACTTTTGATATTTTTATTATCCCCAAGTTCACGCTTTTTAGACATCACCTGCCTCTTCTATTTATCTTTGTTCCCAGATTACCTCCGCATTAGGTAGGAAAGAAAAACTAAATCCTGAAGAGAGCCAATCTCTACTCAGAAATAATGAACAAGGATTAGTGTACTGTGGTTGTAAAAATATACTACTATCTCAAAGTTTAAGAAATACAAATCTTGGGCGCCTGGGTGGCTCAGCTGGTTAAGCGACTGCCTTTGGCTCACGTCATGATACCGGAGTCCCAGGATCGAGTCCCACATCAGGCTCCCTGCTCAGCAGGGAGTCTGCTTCTCCCTCTGACCCTCCCCTCTCACAAGCTCTCTCAAATAAATAAATAAAATCAAAAGAAACTAAAGAAAGAAAAGAAGGAAAGAAAGAAAGAAAGGCAGATCTTTCTGTAGAACAATGGAGATTTCCTACATGACACTGCTCTTTCTCTGCTACCACCGGACTGCTGGTCCATAAAAGTAAGCATAGATTAAAGTAGATCAGGTTATTTCATTAGAGCATTTGAAACTTTAAAATTTCACATCTTTGGCTTTTTTTTTTTTTTTTTTTTAAGATTTTATTTATTGGAGAGCGAGCGAGAGAGAAACAGCATGAAAGAGGAGAGGGTCAGAGGGAGAAGCAGGCTCCCCGCCGAGCTGGGAGCCCGATGCGGGACTCGATCCCGGGACTCCAGGATCATGACCTGAGCCAAAGGCAGTCGCTTAACCAACTGAGCCACCCAGGCGCCCCCATCTTTGGCTTTCTTATATGAAAGGAAATCTGTGTATTAAACAGTAAAAACAATGAAAGGTAATTATCTTTTGCTTGTATATAAGGAAATTTTGGATTAGTGTGGGGGTTTTTGGTAACTATATTTACACTTGTTACTAAACCAAGAAAGATGTTTACAGCAAAGATCCCGTAACCCAAGATAAAAAAATTCTAAGTTAGTATGTGGAGTATGTGTATAATTAGGTTTCAGAGTCTCTCATAATGTAAATGTTTCTGGTGGTTCCCCCTTTACTTTCTTGGGGTGGGGAGAATAACACCATATATATGTATAATTTATGTTTTTAACCATAATAATTTTCCAGTGTTATTACTAAAGGAAAATATCAACGCTTACATAATGGAGTACTTTCCAAAAAAAAAAAAAAGAGAGAGAGAGAGAGAAAGTTTCCATTTAGACAAATAATTAAGTTTAAACCAATGAAAATAATTCTGAGGTACTCTTTAACACAAGATAAAGAAATAAAGGAAGGCTATTTCTAGGACCTTAAGGAAAGGAATACTTCTACTAGGTGAGTTCCTTCAAACAGAGAAAATAAAATCTGAAGTAGTTGATTAAACTTTGTAAAATTACTTTATAGGAATAGTTGCCAGTGTAGTTTTAAAAAAAAGGATTTATATCATGGTGATATGACAAAGAGTAATATGCTCAAACTTGAGTTATTAACAACCTATGAAGGGGCTCTATTATAGAATTCCTTCCACTTCTAAAACCATTCATAGTAAAATAATTTTTCTTGGAATATAGATCTCCCACATGAAAAAGTATTTATGTATCAATTGTTCAATTAACCTAATAAACAACTCAACCTTCCTATCTTCCAAATTCAAGGCTGTTACTACCGCATGGAGTAGTTTCAAGGCATCTTTCTTAAAGTATTCTCAGTAATGCAAAGGAATAGACTTGGAATCAAATCAATTTAAATGAATTTTTTGCTGAATGGTTAAGTGAATACTGGCTACATACATTAGGATATCCAGGTTAGTAAGCTGTCCTTTACAATTATTGTTTTTGAGTAATTACGTTTAAAGAAAATTTAGTTTGGAAACCTACTTTTCACAGAAGTCATTCAGAACACCCCAATAACCTTCAGGGACAACAAACCATTCACAGTCACCTGGACCAATATTTATGTTAACTGAACAGAAGTTGTTATTTTCTTGATGACCTGAAATGAGAAAAGAAAAACAGTAATCAGCATACTATAAATCCTATAGAAAAATGTGCCTTTAGAAATAAGACCTCGGAAATGTTCAACATAGAATGTTCTGGTGGTATTCAGCTGTTTGTCATTATTTCTGTGTCTAGTTTTAGAGCAGAGTTTGGTCAGCTCCTAACTTATTCAGTAAGACCTTCTGCAGAGGTAGTCTAAATCAAGACTACAAGCTTAGGTTCTACAGCCAGGGTCCTAAGCTTATGTGAACCTGCACATGTTGCTAAACCTTTCTGACTCCATTTCCTTATATAGAAGATTAGATAATAACAATTCCAATAAATCACCGGGTTGTTTTGAGGGATCAATGAAATAATGACTGCTCTGAACAGTGCCAAATATATGGTAAGTAATAAGTATTAGCTATTATTGATATCATTATCACTTCTTTGTGAACTAATCACCATCTCTCACAAGTAGTATTAGGACATCAATAGAGAGACAAGAAACCTGGTTTTCAAATGTAGCTGTGGGAGTATTGTCAACAAAAGTGATGGAGCAGGGAACTCTGGAGAACTCTTCAGAAACACTAAAAAAAGAAAAAATCTAGTAAAAACTGCCAGAAGCAACCTTACCGGAACTCTGGGCAATAGTCAAGGTTTACAGCGACCAAGTGAATGCCTGACCAGAAAGAACTTACAACACAGTAGGAAACTTTTATGTCACTTTAACTTACCTTATCCCCACCCACATCACTAGTGTGGCAGTGGACTTAAAAATGGTAGTCTTGTGTTCTAGTTTGAGTGTCCCTGGTTCTGGAGGGAGCACAGTGGATCTTGTTCCCAAGGAATTATGTTTTTCTGTTTTGACTTGACTGGAGTTTCCCCAAAGGACTAACACAAGGAGCTTCACTCTTATCAGGGCAAGTGGTTCAGTGGAGAAGGTCAAAACATTGAAAGGTCAATGAACAAAGGCAAAAACAAAGAGTTGGGGCAAGCAACAGACACACCAAAGGCCTGGAAAGAAAAGCTGGGGAGTGAGATTTGGAGGGAATAAAAGGTTCTGAAAAGTTCCCGTGAACACTGGAGAATTTAGAAAGCCACATGCATACCAAGAGCAGGGCGCATGCTCAGAAAAATACCTAAGACCATAAACTGTAACTTCTTGCTAATCTTTAGGTGCAGTGCAAGCAAGGAGGTAAAGGCTAAAAGTACAACTGTAAGCAGCATGAATAAGTGTATAAGGAGTGACTCAACACAGAGGCAATCTGCAAAGACCTGGAGAATTATTTTTTCTTTTCTGTT
Source organism: Leptonychotes weddellii (assembly GCF_054177405.1). Classification (NCBI taxonomy): domain Eukaryota; kingdom Metazoa; phylum Chordata; class Mammalia; order Carnivora; family Phocidae; genus Leptonychotes; species Leptonychotes weddellii. The sequence continues at coordinate 72,093,835 of NC_138385.1, forward strand.
CATTTTTCCATTCTTCTTTCTTTTTTTGGCACAAAGCACTGAAGGAAATCTCTGTCAGGTCACTGGCTAACTGCTGAGATAATGGAAAAGAAACTTCAGCTCCCACACGTGCCAAGGAATACAGTCTTTGTGAAAATACTGTGGAAAAGTCACTAAACAAACAGACAACTGTAGCCCACAATAAGGAAGAACAAACCCTGGAGAGGGAGAATCTGATTTCTGTAATTGCCACATGATAACATTCAAAATGTCAAAATATTAGCACAGTACTATGCTTAGGGAACAGAGACCTCAGGGACTACATCTGACCGAGAATACAGTCTTTTTTTTTTTTTAATTCTCAGAGTCTGTTTTCACAAAAAATTACGAGGCTTGCAAATAAACAAAAATGTATGACCCAGTCACAGGAAAAAAAAAAATAACAAAACCTATTCCTGAAAAAGAACAGACACTGGACTTCACAAACACTTTAAATCAACTGTCTTAAGTATACTTCAAAGAGCTAAAAGAAACCATAAACAAGAACCACAGGAAACAAGGAAAATGAGGTCTCAACAGAGATTATTAATAAAGAGACAGAAATTACCATAAATAAAATTCCGAAGCTGAAAAGTTTAACTGAAATTAAAAATTCACTAGTGGGTTTCAAACAACAGATCTGAGCAGGTTAAAGCAAGAATCTACAAACTTGTAGATAGGTCAAATGAAACTAACCATTTTGAGAAGAAAGAAAATAGAATGAAGAAAAATTAACAGAGCCTAAGGGACCATCAAATACACTAACCTATGCATTGTGGGAGTCCCAGAAGAGAAGAAGGGACAATAGGGATATATGAAGAAGTGATGGTCCAAAACTTCCCGAATTTGACAGAATACATGCATCTATACATCAAAGAAGCTAAAGAAACTCCAAAGTAGGGCGCCTGGGTGGCTCAGTTGGTTAAGCAACTGCCTTTGGCTCAGGTCATGATCCTGGAGTCCCGCATCGGGCTCCCTGCTCAGCAGGGAGCCTGCTTCTCCCTCTGACCCTCCCCGCTCTCATGTACTCTCTCTCATTCTCACTCTCTCAAATAAATAAATAAATCTTTAAAAAAAAAAAAAACTCCAAAGTAGGAAAAACTCAAAGAGAGCCACACCAAGACACAGTCTACTCAAACTAAAAACCCAAAGAGAATTTTGAAAGCAGGACAAAAAAGTGATTTGTCACATACAAGGGATTATCAATAAGATTAATAGCTGATTTCAGATCAGAAACCATGGAGGCCAGAAAGCAACAGGGTAACACATTTAAACTGCTGAAAGAAAGAAAGAAAAAAATTAACCAAGAATTCCTTATCTGGCAAAACTATTCTTCAAAAATAAAGCAGAAACTAAGACATTCTCAGATAAATAAAAGCTGAGTCTGTCACTAGCCAATCTGCCATGTAAGAAAATGCTAGAGGCTGAATTTTTGGGCTGAAATGAAAAAAGACAGTAATTCACAGCCCTGTGATGAAGAGATAAAGTACTATAGTAAAAGTAACTACCTAAGTTGGAAGATTCACACTTTCCAATTTTGAAACTTACCTCAAAGGTACAGCAATCAAACCAGTGTGGTACTGACATAACGACAGAGATATAAATCAAGGAAAGAGCATCAAGATTTTAGAAATAAATCCATACATCTGTGGCCAACTTATTTTCAACAAGGGTGCTAAGACCCTTTTATAGAGGAAAGAATAGTTTTTCCAACAAATAGTGCTGGGACAACTGGATATGTAAAAGCACAAATTTAGACCCTTAGCTCATATAAAACCACATATAAAAATTAATATGGATCAAATATCTAAATATAAGAGCTGGAACTATAAAAATCTAAGAAGAAAACCAGGGGTAAAACTTGATAACCCTGGATTCAGCAGTGGTTTCTTACATATGATACCAAAAGCACAAGCAACCAAACAAAAAATGGATAAACTGAACTTCATCAAAATTAAAAACTTTTGGGGCGCCTGGGTGGCTCAGTTGGTTAAGCGACTGCCTTCGGCTCAGGTCATGATCCTGGAGTCCCGGGATCGAGTCCCGCATCGGGCTCCCTGCTCAGCAGGGAGTCTGCTTCTCCCTCTGACCCTCCCCCCGTCTCATGTGCTCTCTCTCTCTCTCAAATAAATAAATAAAATCTTTAAAAAAAAAAAAATTAAAAACTTTTGTATATCAAAGAACATTATCAAGAGAATGAAATAACAACTTAAAGGATAAGAGGAAATATTTGCAAATCATGTATTTGATAAGGGGTTAATATGCAAAATATAAGCTCCTACTACTCAACAACAAAAGGACAAACAACTGAATTAAAAAATGGGAAAAGGACCTGAACGGACATTTTTTCAAAGTGGATAATATACATGGCCAGCAAGCACATGAAAATGAAACCACAAAGAAAAACCACTTCATATCCACTGGGTTGGCCATAATAAGAAAAAATGGAAAATAATCAGTGTTGGTAAGGATGTGGGAACTTTCATATATTGCTGGCATGAATGTAAAATGGTGCAGCTACTGTAGAAAGCAGTTTGGCAGTTCCTCAGAAAGTTAAACATAGAATCACCATATGAAATCAATTCAAATCCTAGGTATATAACCAAAAGAACTGGAAAAAGGAATTCAGACAAATACTTGCACATGAATGTTCACAGAAACACTATTCACAACAGCTAAAAAGTGGAATCAACCCAAATGTCCACCAATTGATGAACGGATAAACAAAATGTCCTATATCCACACAATGGAATATTTGGCCATAAAAAGGACTGAACCATTAATACAATGCAGGTGACCTCAAAAACATGCTAACTGAAAGAAGCCAGACACAAAAGGGAACATATTATATGATTCCATTTGTATGAAACATCCAGAACAGGTAATTCTATAGAACCAGAAAGTAGACTACTGGTTGCCAGGGGCAGAAGGAAGTGGGGAATGGGGAGTTAATGTTTAATGGGTATGAGGTTTCCTTTTGGACAGATGAAAATCTCTTGGAACTACACAGAAGTGATGGCTACACAGCACAGTGAATATACACTAAATGCAACTGAACTGCGTACTTTAAAAGGATTAGTTTTACTGTGTGATTTTTACCTCAATAGAGAAAAATGTAGCTGCTCTCACTATACCGTGTCTTTTACGTATGATAGTGTGATGAATATGGTACCTTTTAAAAAATTTTTTTATTGTTATGTTAATCACCATACATTACATCATTAGTTTTTGATGTAGTGTTCCATGATTCATTGTTTGTGTATAACACCCAGTGCTCCATGCAGAACGTGCCCTCTTTAATACCCATCACCAGGCTAACCCATCCTCCCAACCCCCTCCCCTCTAGAACCCTCAGTTTGTTTTTCAGAATCCATTGTCTCTCATGGTTCAACTGCCCCTCCGATTTCCCCCCCTTCATTCTTCCCCTCCTGTTGTTTTTTTTTTAACATATATTGTATTATTTGTTTCAGAGGTACAGA
>NC_138385.1:72097431-72109931 GCF_054177405.1 Leptonychotes weddellii
GTTTGTTTCCTGAGATTAAGAATTCCTCATATCAGTGAGGTCATATGATACATGTCTTTCTCTGACTGACTTATTTTGCTCAGCATAACACCCTCCAGTTCCATCCATGTTGTTGCTAATGGCAAGATCGCATTCCTTTTGATGGCTGCGTAATATTCCATTGTATATATATACCACATCTTCTTTAGCCATTCATCTGTCGATGGACATCTTGGCTCTTTCCACAGTTTGGCTATTGTGGACACTGCTTCTATAAACATCGGGGTGCACGTACCCCTTTGGATCCCTACATTTGTATCTTTGGGGTAAATATCCAGTGGGGCAATTGCTGGATCATATGGGAGCTCTATTTTTAACTTTTTGAGGAACCTCCATACTGTTCTCCAGAGTGGCTGCACCAGCTTGCATTCCCACCAACAGTGTAGGAGGGTTCCCCTTTCTCCACATCCCCGCCAACATCTGTCATTTCCTGACTTGTTAATTTTAGCCATTCTGACTGGTGTGAGGTGATATCTCATTGAGATTTTGATTTGGATTTCCCTGATGCCGAGTGATGTTGAGCACTTTTTCATGTGTCTGTTGGCCATTTGGATGTCTTCTTTGGAAAAATGTCTGTTCATGTCTTCTGCCCATTTCTTGATTGGATCATGTGTTCTTTGGGTGTTGAGTTTAATAAGTTCTTTAAAGAAATTGACCCTCAACTCTATGGTCAACTAATCTTTGACAAAGCAGGAAAGAATGTTCAATGGGAAAAAGTCTCTTCAACAAATGGTGTTGGGGAAAAAAAAGTGAGTATGGTACTCTTAATACTTACAAACTCTTACCATGGGTAGATGGTTGGAATTGTCCATGGTGTGGACTCCAAAATAAAATTTAGCACTAATTATAATTAGAGATGCTGAAATCCCACTGTCAAATTCAAAATATTTTGGGGTAAAGCCTGAGAGCATCTCTATAGTTTAGGACATACATGATTGAGCATAAAGTCCATGAGGTAGGTACCACCTTATCTATGTAACTCCAGGAACAAAGTGTTTGCCCCATAAAAAAGTATTCAAAATAATTTTTAAAAAATTGAACTAAACTAATTAAACTATCCATTTCTTCTAAGACCGAGTTCTCTAACAGAGTAACCACCTGAAATGGGGTTTATATAAACTGAGATGTGCAGAAATTATAAAGTACACACTAGATTTCAAAGACTTAATATGAAAACAAAAACTGTGAAAAATCCCATAACTTTTATATTGATTACAAGTTGAAATGATAAGATTTGGATATACCAGGTTAAAATTATTTTCACCTATTTTGTTTTGCATCGATATGACTACTATAAAACTTTAAATCATATATATGACTTGCATTATATTTCTACTAGATAGCACTACTCTAAGGGAATTCCTTAGAGAATTCTTCAGTGTTCCACAGGACACTTCTGAAAAACTAATGCCTTATATACAAACTGAAAAAAAAAAAAACCCAAACAGTTCAGACACAAGTGACAAAGAAGTAATCTACCAACTTTGCTTCCCGCCCCCCCATCTGTAATGAAAAACTGCATTCTTTTTGAGTTGAGGGTATTATTTACATAAAATAATTGAAATTGGAGAGGTTTTCAATTGAAATGAATCTTAAAAGAACCAATCCAATACTACATACATAAGAAAAATGAACTCTTGGGGCGCCTGGGTGGCACAGTTGGTTAAGCATCCGACTCTTAGTTTTGGCTCAGGTCCTGATCTCAGGGTTGGGAGATCGAGCCCTGTATTGGGCTCCACACTCCTTGCAGACTCTGCTTGAGATTCTCTGTCCCTCTCTCTCTGACCCTCCTGCTCGTGCTCTAAAATAAATAAATAAATCTTAAAAAAAAAAAAATCCCTCTAGAGAGTTCAAATAACTTGCCCAGTATTTACATCAGTGTCTAAATGGCAAAGGGGGCAGGGGGGGGGGCGACATATAGCTCTTCTGCCATTTATTCTAGAACTGTTTCCACTTTACCCAACTATGGATAAAATATCACAGAATTGGGCTTCCAATGGCTTGAGGACAAAAACTACTACAACCTAATGGTTCTAATCCTGGCTGTAGAGTATAATCCTCTGGGAAACTTTGTAAAAAATATTGTGCCTGATCCCAATCTCCAGAGGTTAATCAACTATTTATTTTCAAAAGAGATTCTAATGAGCAGTCAGGACTCGGAATCCACTGACTTATGTTACCCAGAAGCAAGCATAGGCCTATTTTGAAACAACTTTGTAGTTACAATTCAATAAGCAGGTGACAAAGAAGAAAGCACTCTGGTTTTCAAGCCATGGCTGCTTCAAGTTGCAAAGAGAAACATCTGATGGTGATATGCAGCCTACAGGCATTGGCATATAGGTGAACTTGTTATCACCAGTCATCAGCCCTAATTGTTAAATATTTTGAACATCACTCAGAAATTTCATGTTAATCCAAGGAAACACAAAGAAGATGGTATTTTAGTGTTGGTCAGAATTTTAAGTTTAAAACCAATGTAATTCATTTTACAAATGAAGAAAAAGACCCAGAGAAAGAAATGTGACTTGCCAAAAGTGACAAGCCCAGTTAATAGAAAGTCCAGACTGGATACCAGGAGAACTCTAGAAATGTCTCCCCATCAAGTGCTTTGTGTGAACTGTGTGTTGCACCCCAATTAGAGGATTACAACCTCTACTTCCTTATTTAAATGAAATAGAATGGAATAGACTAGAAAATGTATTATTCTATGAAACTGTTCTTGTATACACATATGTACACAAAGTCATAAAATATATATATATATATTTTTTAAAGATTTTATTTGACAGAGACGCAGCAAGAGAGGGAAAACAAGCAGGGGGAGTGGGAGAGGGGGAAGCAGGCTTCCTGCGGAGCAGGGAGCCCGATGCGGGGCTCAATCCCAGGACTCTGGGATCATGACCTGAGCCGAAAGCAGATGCTTAATGACTGAGCCACCCAGGTGCCCCCATAAAATATATTTCTTAGTGTGACTATGGCAAAAAGAAAAGTTTAGAAAAAACTATATCCCATCACTCTGCAGGAGACAGGATCAACAGTCTCTAAGCCACAGGGACTTTCCCAGGAGTGCTCCAATGACCCCTTTCCAGATTAAACAATGCTATTGTTTCAGGACTATTTTATTTATTTATTTTTTTTAAAGATTTTATTTATTTATTTGACAGAGAGACACAGCGAGAGAGGGAACACAAGCAGGGGGAGTGGGAGAGGGAGAAGCAGGCTTCCCGCCGAGCAGGGAGCCCGATGTGGGGCTCGATCCCAGGACCCCGGGATCATGACCTGAGCCGAAGGCAGACGCTTAACGACTGAGCCACCCAGGCGCCCCAGGACTATTTTATTTAAAAAAAAGAATATAACAGGAAAAATCTTAATAATACAAGTCAAACCTTATAACAGGAGTAATCCTTTCAGTTTCCTTCACTGTATATGAAAAGAATCTGGTTCTCTTTTGCATGTTTCACATTTCGATTAATTCTGTTTTTCAACTGTAGGAGATAATGTTAGTTCATAAAAGTTACCTGGTGTTCTGCTTCCTGGAACTTTCATGTACAGTTGAACTGTGTTCATGCCCAGTATGGTATGACCAACATGGCTTAGAAGATTTCCTGCTGATACGACACGCACAAAAGCAGGAAGTTTAGTCAGCTCATGTAGCTGCAACTTCCATCTGCAATAAAATAACAACAGATCAAGAGTGAAATCCTGCTACAAATATTTGTGGAAGTTAGCCATTTCTTCAAAAACTTTGTGTCCCAATCCAAAAAACAATGAGATCTATAAATATTGTACTTTTGCATAGGGAACACTGAAATGCTTAATTTTTTCAATTTTTCCAAAGAAAACTTCCTAATGAAAAGAGGCATAAAAATTACTGAGTTAAAAACAAAACAAAAATACCGAGTAAATGAAAGAAAAAAACCTGACTTCCTATTTTTATAATTGCTGTAGAATTCTATTTTATAAAATTATTATACACTATTAGTCATAAAATGTAACTTTATGATTGTGTACTTAGCCTAGTCAGGGTCTTGATGAAAACCTGTATAAGAGTTTTAAGTTTAAGAAAATAACTTCATTGTAAAACCTAGCAAAAATAATTTATGTGAAACTTGTATATCAACTTGGAAAAATGACAAGGATGGAAAGAGAAGAGGAAACTGTAGACAATTCTCAGTCTTGCAGAGGATACCTCTTTGCATCAGTTCACAGAAATACTATGAAGACTTACTTTTTGTCATCAGACAGGTCAATGTTGGTCCCAAACTTTATGGTTTTAAAGGGTCCTTTCCTCCTCCTCCCAGAACTTAAAAAAAAAAGAGAGACAATATTAGAAACATGCCTTTTAAACAGAAATACTAAGTGGACATTAAAAATGACTTACTTATCTGAAGATGTAGATTCACTATCTGAGTGGTCTTTATGGTGACTTCTTTTCTCATTTTCTTCCTATAGATTAAGCAAAACACATTCTAGTTTAGTATTCCACAACCAGCTATCCTTTCCATCATGCAACTGTAAATTTCACACCTAGATTGATGGTATTATCTATGTTTGGAAGCTAAGTTTCTACAGGCCGCTTTCACATGAAAATTTCTTTAAAGACCACACAATAAATAAAAACCCAAGAAAAGTCAATGCTCACCACCCGTCGGCATGGTATCTGACCTCCTCAGCCACAGTTATCTTAAGAGTTCTTTCTTAATAACATTCTTCTATAAGGGGAAAAATCTATAGATTCTCATTCTTGCCCCATTTTTAAGAGGAGAGAATTTTTTTTTTTTTAATTGAGAGGCCTATCCATCTTGATTATAAATTTTCTAAACTAGCAGGGCTGTGTGGGTATGTATGTAACTATAAGGGTAGAAGATTAAGATGTTCTCTATTCTTGATTATGGACAAATGGAAGTTCTCCCTGGGTTAAATCTTTTCTTCCACAATGAATTATACACAAATGGTAACACATTTACAACATTAGTAAGGAAAAGAAGTGCTGCATAAATATAGGTGCTTTTCAATGCAAATATTACTACTATTATTTACAATTTTGGGGTCACAGATACAGTATCTCAATACTGTCCTACTATTCGAGTTAGCAATACTTAGTATATTTTGGCCTCCCTCCCTTTAAATGTATAGTTTCTAAACATTTGCCAAATTTTTCACATGTAATGGTCCATGCTGTCAAAGCACATAAAAAGGCATCTTTTCTTTGGTTATGGATCCCATCCCATATAAATACTCTGCCTCTTAGGATCTTTGCTTTTCAACTCCTCCTCCTTTGGTGGTTTCTTTGGTGATCCCTGAATCTTGCTTATTATTTATCCTCTTCTGAACATAATACTACCACATAGTTGAAGTATCTCAAAAGTTTGTCCATATGAGAGTCATACAGACAATGAATTCACTACAGCTCATTAAAGCTGCAGGACAATTCTCATTAGATGAATTTCTCTGTAGGATATAGGGAATGGTAGTGAGAAAGAAATACAAATACACAGTTTGCAGGTACAAATGTTGCCTTCATTAAAAATGTGAACTAGAGGCAGAATTTTAAAGAGATAAGCAAATCTAATGAATTACAAATTAAAGACTTGCAGGCACATATTAAGTTTTAGCTGTAGGATATGTACAAAACAACTTAGTAGTACAGACAAGTATTTGAGTAATACATTTAATAAACTCATTTTTGTGGATGTTTTATGTTCACTTTGTGGGAGAATTCACAAAGTACTCATTATAGTGCTAAAGGATTTTAGTAATGATTCACTGCTGAAATGACTGAGTCTTTTAATAATAATCCTCTGATTATTTTTCTGCTTTGGTTTTTAATTTTCCATATATTTTGAAATAATTTATGCCTCTCCCTCAGTTTTCTCTTTCAGACTGAGGCCAGTAAGAACAACACTAATGCTTCCTGGAGGCGTTATCTATCAGATAATACTAACCTGGTAGAGGAGAAAAATGGGAAGGCACAAGACTAGGAATTTTGCAAGCATAAAGCAATCTTGAGACTTACTTTATCCTCTGGTATCAGTGGCTCTCAATCAGAGGCAATTTTACCCTCCAAGGGATATTTGGCATGCCTGGAGACCTTTTTGACTGTTAACGACTGGGGTAGATGGTAAGGGGTGTGCTATAGGCATCTAGTGGAGAGAGGTCAGGGATGCTACCAAACACCCTACAATATACAAGACAGCCTCCCACAACAATGTATTATCCAACCAAAATGTTAATAATGCCAAGATTGAGAAAGCCTGCTTTAAACAGAAACATCCCAGGGATGAGGGAGACATCTCGTAACAATATTTACTTTATCAACCCATAGGCTTGCCTTGACTTTACTAAGAGCAAACTGCATAGCCCTTACATAGTATCTCGTGTAACTACAAAATAATGAGATGCTTACAAAAGAAATGTGCCCTTTCAAAATAAAAGAACATAAAACAATAAAACAGTCTAAAAATAAAATAATGTTCAAGGAGTAAACACTTACCCTCAATGATTCCTGGAAGGAGGAGGCCTGGTACTGTGCATATTTAGCAATTGTAGTATGAGATCGATTACTTTCACAATGCCAGATTTTCTTCGTTCCAGTAGGATCCCAGTTTTCATCTGCTGGCTGCAACAACTGTGTCCTCACTTCCACCATATGTTCATTGTTAGCTTCCACCAAAGTTTTGGTAGAGAAAAGTCCCAGGTCTTCATAAATAAATAAATGTAGTTAATAAATGAAAATTATATTTGGAATAATACATTAAAAGTGCTTTATGGCATTCTATCCGGTTCCCCTAAAAAACAACCAGGGCCTCTGCACAACCTAAACTTCGTGCCAGGTTTACACAACCAGACAATGAAGCCCCAGACCTAATCATCATGCCACCAGCAAAGGCGGAATCAAGGGGCCAGGCACTAGTTAGGAGGCTACAATCTTATTAGTAGCATTGTATTTTATCTTTCATTAGATAACCTAATGAAATTCTTTCATTAGATAACCTAAATCACAATTATATAATTAGACCAAAATAAAAGCTAAATTTAAAAACCACTAGTAAATTGCCAGGAACCAATATTGTCATTGTATCTTCACACTATGGATTAAAAAAGTGATACACAACCACACACACACACACACACACACACACACAAAGCCAGAAAATATTAAAATGAAAATGTGAAAACTGAAAAACTTAATAGAAATAAGTTTCTGCCACTGCTTTAAGAGTCACAGATAGCAAAGGAAATATAAAACTTTTTTCTTATTTAAAGCTTACCCAACTTAAGAGCTCCAGCAAGGCCACGTATTACTGTAACAGGGTTGTTTGGATTTGTACAAAATTGGTGTAATGGAGGAAAGAAAGCATCACGTTTATTTTCCAACTGTAAAATTAAAACATATGGTCAGATCTCTGGAAAACAGACCTCTTATTTAAATATTATGCCAAATTCATATTCATCATTTATTGCAATTTCAACAATGCACCCTGTAATTTCTATTTTATGTTTTATAGCATTTTATCACTATGTCTTTTGACCCTAAGTTGTAATTAGATAGTAACCACATACATTTCTCTTGTCCACTGTATCTTGAACAAAATATGCGGGAAGAAATAAAATTAAAACTTCAAAATCAAAGCAATTTAAATATTATTCAATTTTAAAAAGGAAGAAAATCCTATCACATGCTACAATGTGGATGAACCTTGAAGACACTATGTTCAGTGAGAATAAAGCACTCACAAAAAGAAAAATTGTGTAAAATTTTACTTATATGAGGTATCTAATGTAGTCAATTTATAGAAACATAAATTGGTGGTTACCCAGGGGCTGAGGAGACCAGGGAAAAGGGAGTTGCTATTTAATGGGTATAGAATTTCAGATTTGCAAGATGAAAAGATTCTTGAGAAGTGTTTTGCAACAATAAGAATATTACTTAACACTACGAAGTGTATAGTTAAAAATGGTTAAGATGGTAAATTTTATGTTATGTGGGCTTTTTCCTCACAAAAAGAGAAAAGAAAACCACAAAAGGTCAAAGTGTTTTTAAAAATAATACCAAAGTGAAAGCAAGCTGAAGACCCATAAAAGATAAATCTTAATTTTGCATTTCCCTCTCTCAGCCTTCAGTTTAAAGGTTTTATTACACATCTATCCCAGTGCTTCTCTTACATACTAAAGGATCAATACTGGTTGGAGGAAGGATTAATACACTATTTGGCCTCTAGAGGGCAAAAACAGGGCCAAATCCCCAAAAACAAACTTTATAGTTTAACATTTTTTTCATTTGGGGTAGAATTGGGAGGATGGAAGGAAGTGGGGTAGGAGGACCTACTTGGGAGAAATGTTTAAGAGTTTCTTTGAACTTTTATCAACTTCCTACATCAGATGTCTAAATGTTCTTAAAGTAAAACTAACATCCGGTTTTAAATAATCTTTTAACATTCTTTAAAAAAAAAATGACATACCTATTATCACATTTTATGTTTTCAAATGCCTTTTTTGAAGGTAATGAAAATATATAGTTTTGCAGATGCATAAGCAGAATGAATGTTAAGGTCCATACAACTAGCAGAATGCAGATTTAAAACCCAGCATAAGTTATACTTTTAGGTGGTTTTTGCCTCATACCATTCAAAATTGGAGGCAGTAAGAAGTATTTCTCACTACTCTAATGTAATCATGGTTAATAACTGAGAAGGCATGTTTTAAATGCTATTATGAAGTCTTTCTGAATACATCGTTTTCCCCCCAAAACATTCAAGCTACTGCCAATAATTTTAATGTTTCCTAAAGGGCATCCATATTAACTTAAAGCAAGATCTTATGAAAGACAGGTAGGTGCAAACACCGGTTTAATTTATGTCTAGTCAGTTAATTCAGACTCACATAAATACTAGGTGTAGGTGGATTCAACTTGTCCTTTGGCAAGGGAGGGTATGGTGAAGATGGCGGTCTTGGAGGTGGACATTTATCCAATAAAATGCTACTGTTAGATAAGCCATTTTTACCTAGATTCCTTAAAAAAAAAAGAAGAAGGGAGAATAAATCAGCTGTACATTTATTTAGAAAACAGAAAAAAAAATCCTGAACTAAGTACTAATTAAGTTACTGGGCAGCTGCATAAATCCAGGAGATTTGGATCTATCAGAAAAAACTAAGAACAATTATTAACTTCAGCAAATACTTAGTTTCATTCCTCTATTTTCACTAAAGTAATAGAAAAAATACAACACATGAATTATTGATGACATTCCTTATTTTGCTCCTAAATTTCCAATTTATTTTCCTCACCTAAGGAACAAACACGAACTCCAATTTCCTCTCCACCATCTTCTACCATCAGAGTCTTTCCATTAAACGTTAAAATAACTTGACCAAAAAGGTCTAGAAAATAGTAAAAATAGAATACGTCTTTCTTCCTATGTCTCATCTCAGCAATTATAACCAGAATATCTTTGTGATAATTCTGAAACCGGAAAGATCTGTACCTTTTTTTCCTCTCAAATCTGGAAAGAATTTTCTGTGTAACTCCCTAATAAAATTCAGCAAGACTCCAATCTACTAAATTTTATGGAAATTATACCAGTTATTTTTAATAAGGCATATAACTGCTATCTATTCTCTGATATTCTATATAATTATTACTTAGTAGTAGTTGGGGTTTCTTTTCCTTTAATGGGTTGAAGTATCATGTTTGTTAAGTTATAAATTCTTCAAATATGGCAGAATTATTTCCAAATTGTAACTCTTTTAGTGTTAAAAAAAAATTTTTTTTTTCCTACTTCTTAAAGTCTATATCCAACTCAGAAAATCAGCAAGATGTAATTTTGAGCTTTCGATTCATTCCAGGTTAACTTCACCCAATTATTACAAGTTCAAAAATAATCAATGCATTAAAATAGCAAGTACTTTAACACTACAATTTTAGTTAAGAATTTGAAAATTGTAATTATGGCAGGGAGTTAAACTTAGTAATTTTACTTACTGAAGAAGGAATTAGCAATTTTCATCATATATTATAGAATACAGGTTGAAACAAAATTAATTTCCCTTATCTTGCTATGTTTTTGCCAAACTGAAAAAACCCTTACAAATCAGCCTGTTTGGGTTGGCATTAATGAAAACTAAGGCTTGAAATTCCACTGCTACAAACTTTTGAGATGTTACATTAAACAGGATCATGGATGTCACTTTCTTAATTTAACTGTAACTCTAAGTAAAAACAAAAGTGTTCATGGCAGGTCTCAAGGAATGAATTAAGTTTAAAATAACTGATTTTTTTAAAAAGTATGTGAAATAGTTATTAAAGTGAAATTTTAAGTTCAACTAACAATTAAGGCTAAAGGTTAAATAAATGAATATTCTATCACGACATCTCTCAACAAAGCATGAGTGTCCTCTACATTTAAAGATAGGCATTTAAGCTTTTAAATTTAGGTATAAAATCAGTACTAATTTATAAATTCCATGGAAGTAGAAAATAGGTGGTTGACACTGGTAAAGAAACAATTCGAGTATTATCATTAAATCAATGCAAAATAAACATTCACTTACAAGATACGAATAAATAATTAGTTTGCATGCTGAATTGTATATCTGCCACTCTTTTAACTTTGGGATTTAAACAAAATATGACTCCGAATACATAAAATTTGTTTTCTAGAGCAGGAGATGAATGGACAATATAGTAAATGATTAATATTTTAAGGAATTGGAAGATACGGACCACGCATTAAAACTACCATAAAAGAACATCTCATACTAATTAAATGTGGCACCAAAATTTAAGCTTCTACAACATTCTGGACATTTAGAGATGAGACTAGAAAACAGGGTTTGATAGATTAGCAGAATTCTGCCTCCATCATTTCTACAGTTCTGTAACAAAAGAAAAAAGGGAAATGGGAAAGTATAATAATGAAAAATACAGCTGCTTTTATTTTAAAATAGAAAAGAAAAAGGTAGAGAAAAGAAAAAAAAAGGTGAGACATGACTAAGGGAACGGATAGTGATTGAACCACCAAATGTTGCAATTATAATTTTAAACCATAAAAGCAGCAAAGGTATTGTAATCGCCTTTTGATGTATAGCACCTAAGATGAACCAAACAAGAATAACCAACATCTTAAAAAGGAACTATATATGTGAAAATAAGAGAGTAGTCAGAATAAACCATGTAATCAAATTGAATCCAGCAGTTTACTATTGTATTACAAGACTCCCTGCTTTTTTGAGGCCAAGTCTGAAACAAACAGGAATTTCCCTGAAGGAATTCATGTAGGTAGTTGTCTGTATAGTGACTATAAGCTTTTTCCATTGAAAATACACTTATCAGTCCTAATACAAAGGACAGAACTGTACATAACAGGAAAAGACTTTATCTTACGAACATATAAGTAAACAACACTGTTTATAGTACTTCAAAGCTAGGGTAATGAAACTAATATAACAACGCAAAGTAGAGAAAGGCATTGAAGAAAAGAAATACTATCCCATTTTAAATCCTTTCTCTCATTTTGAAACTTTCCCCAAGCAGAGTAGGAAGCAATTAGTCATTGCCCAATTCTTTACAATATTGGCTTAAACTTGTTTCACATTTACCCATATCATTTGGTAGATAAATGAAGAAGTGCTCTGTAAGTAAACCAATCTACGCTTTAATTATCTTTGGTTATGAAGCTTCTAGACCAGAGACATCAAGTCTCTTGAGCCTAAGTCACTTTCCTCTTCCAAGTTCTGGAATCCTGCCCAGCAGACAGGACATCACCAACAGAACAGAAATGGTAAACCTGATGCCTATCATTTGCCATCTTGACTTTTCTCTTAAGATTTGTATCTCTTCTAATTTATCAGAGCATCTTTGGTCTCTTCATTAATAAACCAAGGCCTATAGTTACTGAAATAACACAAGCAAACACAGGGATCCATAGTGTTTTGATGTATCAAGCCACTTACAACTGTGTGTGTGTGTGTGTTTATGTATATATAAGATGCATAATATGTATATATAAAAACTCACACATATACATAATTAAGTCTCTGTAAAAAGGCAAAATTGTCTTTTAAGAGCTAAAAGCTAAAAATAAAACTATAAGAATGTGCTTAAAAATTCTGAAGTAAATATTTACATATACCTAAAAGGTGAGATGGAAGATTATAATCTTTAATATATTAAGAAACAGAGTCACACCTAGGTACCCACAGCATATGACTTTATTAATAAAAACTTAGGGTAACTGCTACTATACACTGTTTATAACTTGCACTTCCATGGAACGCTTTAACATTATTTCTCCAGAATACCCTTAGGTCCCATACAGTATATGATATTAGTTTTGGACCTCTAAATTTTCCCCCATTTTCTAGCAACTGTCCTGAGATTAGAGAGAGTGGAAGAGGGAGGAAGGCCCTGCTCCAGCAGAGTGGTGGCAACAGTATCTAGGAAACAGGACAGAGGCCCTAAG